>NC_134129.1:17363750-17707500 GCF_040939455.1 Microcebus murinus | reverse complement strand
ATAACCCAGTCAACATTTGCGGAGGGTAGAAATGTCTCCTTCCAAGGTAAAGCCCCGTATGGAAGCGTCTCTGTCGTATATTTGAAAGAATGGACAGAAAGACAGGTCAGAAAGTCATTTTTGCAATGAAGCATTAATGCATTAAAGATTAATAATCTTTAATTGATAATTAATAATAATTTGATTAATAATCTTTAATCGATAATCTTTTTAATCAATAATCTTACTCAATAATCTTTAATCAATAAAGATTAATAATCTTCTTGCAGTAAAGATTAATAACCTCTGCCAATTGTCAGAAGTAAATAAGGACTAATGTAAGGGTCACCCTATTTTTCTCCCTCCCAAGAGCCTGTTCTTATTAAACTATCTGATTTACTATTATTAAACTATTATTACTATTATTAAACTATCTTAAACTATTATTAAACTATCTTATTGATAGCGGCAACGTCCCTTAAGGTCCTTAATCCAAGGCTTTCACTAGACGAGCATAACAACACAAACAACCACAGTGATGGGTGACCAAACTCTTATCCAATGGCCCAGCTCGGTGATTGGCCACTTCCATCCAAACCAGTCAAAGAACAATGCCAGGCGCGGTGGCTCACGCCTGTCATCCTGGCACTCTGAGAGGCCGAGGAGGGAGGATTGCTTAAGGTCAGGAGTTCGAGACCAGCCTGAGCAAGAGCGAGACTCCGTCTCTACTAAAAATAGAAAGAAATTAATTGGCCAACTAAAAATACATAGAAAAAAATGAGCCAGGGCATGGTGGTGCATGCCTGTAGTCCCAGCTACTGGGGAGGCTGAGGCAGGAGGATCGCTTGAACCTGGGAATTTTAGTTTGCTGTGAGCTAGGCTGATACCATGACACTCTAGCCTGGGAGACAGAGTGAGACTCTCTCTCAAAACAAACAAACAAAAAAAAGAACAGCTACCTCTATTAATAGTATATCATAACATGATATACTAAATTGGTCAGATGCAATTGTGGATTGATTTCTAGTTTCTTGCCCATTCTTCAAGATTAGAAGGTTCGAGCAAATAGTTTCGTAGGGAGACATGGTATTTTTTTAGAGGGAAGACATGGTATTTTTAATGCCATGTAGCTCATGGGCCAAGATGTGTTCTTCTTCCTGACTACTCAGAATTTTATTTTATCTATGTGGCAGTTCCACTTATATGAGGTTCTTTCCTGTTGAATGCATTTTAAGAGTCTCTTCTGAAATGAGAGCTAGGTAAGGCCTGTCCCCTAAACTGTCCCCATCTTCCCAGGAAGACACTCCACAATGCCTGCACTTGGTAGTAAAAAGGATTCTTCGCCCAGGAGACAGAAGTATTAGAATGTTCCCTTAAGGCATGACCCAAACCTATCACAATAAGGTAAATATCCCAGGGACAAGAATATAAAACTTGGCTTTCACTAAGATATCATCTGTGTGTGTGGGTATAGTCTGCCACACTCATGCACACGTTCAATTTTTATTAGTTTTATAAGTTACCAAAAAGAGGAAGGTGCTTAGTTCATGAGTTTCAATATGACACATGTTCTTTGTCATCACCAAGATAACGGTGACAATAACTGCTGTTATATATAGCATGTCTTATTTTACAAAGCCCTTCGGCCCATCATATAATGTGATCTTTAAAACAGTCTTAGGAGGCTGGGCATGGAGGCTCTGTCATCCTGACACTCTGGGAGGCTGAGGCTGGGAGGATCGCTCAAGGTCAGGAGTTCGAGACCAGCCTGAGCAAGAGCGAGACCCCGTCTCTACTAAAAATAGAAAGAAATTAATTGGCCAACTAAAAATATATACAAAAAAATAGCAGGACATGGTGGCGCATGCCTGTAGTCCCAGCTACTTGGGAGGGAGGCTGAGGCAGGAGGATTGCTTGAGCCCAGGAGTTTGAGGTTGCTGTGAGCTAGGCTGATGTCACGACACTCACTCTAGCCTGGGCAACAGAGGGAGACTCTGTCTCAAAAAAATAAATAAATAAATAAAAATAAAAAAAATAGTCTTGTGAGCAAAACAATATGATAGCCAACAATTTACACATGCGGAAAACAGAGTCTAAGAAAGATTAGTAACTATCCCAAAACACACTTAGGAAATCAAGTCTTCCATTTCTAAATCTTCAACTCTCTATCATGTGTTAAATCGGAAGATAGCATAACACAGTAGTTTGGACTCCAGAGCCAAACTCCCTGGGTTCAAATCCTGGCTCTACAATATACTTGACCATTAGCAACTTATTTTATCCTATTTTTGCCTCAATTTCCACATCTGTAAAAATGAGAATAATAATAGTACCCACTTCCTAGAATCGTTATGGTGATAAAATGAGTTTATATTTGTAAAATACTTAATAGAGCAAGGCCTGCTTAAGGTCATTGTTCACTTTTAAAAATGTTTTGCTGCTACTCTAGAAGAAACGTGCCCACACTCTATCACAAGAAAGCTAAATCTAAAATATGGAGCAGGCCGGGCGCGGGGGCTCACGCCTGTCATCCCAGCACTCTGGGAGGCCGAGGCGGGAGGATCGCTCGAGGTCAGGAGTTCGAAACCAGCCTGAGCAAGAGCAAGACCCCGTCTCTACTATAAAGTAGAAAGAAATTAATTGGCCAACTAATATATATACAGAAAAAATTAGCCGGGCATGGTGGCGCATGCCTGTAGTCCCAGCTACTCAGGAGGCTGAGGCAGGAGGATCGTTTGAGGCCAGGAGTTGGAGGTTGCTGTGAGCGAGGCTGACGCCACGGCACTCACTCTAGCCTGGGCAACAAAGCGAGAGTCTGTCGCAAAAAATAAAATAAAATAAAATAAAATAAAATAAAATAAAATAAAATAAAATAAAATAAAATAAAATAAAATAAAATATGGAGCAAAGTCCCAAACGAGAATTACGTTCTTCTTGTTGAAAGAATCACCTTCAGGAATTACAGTGAGAAAGAGTGCTACTGATATGCTGAAAATAGACACATTTGTAAAGAAGAGGTGGAGAAAAAAAAAACAGAAGGAAAAGAAGAATGCAAGAGAGAAGGAGAAAGAGTGAGAGAAAAAAAATGAAGTGTCTTCATCACAATCATTTAGAACCAGTAACAGATTTCTTTTTCTCATATTTTCAGAAGTTCACATGGCCAGGCGCGGTGGCTCACATCTGTCATTCTAGCACTTTGGGATTACAGGGGCAATGATCACTTGAGGTCAGGAGTTTGAGACCAGCCTGAGCAAGAGGAAGAGCCCCTCCACCTCCCATCTCCACAAAAAGTAGAAAAAGTGGCCAGGCGTGGTGGCGCGTGCCTGAGGTCCCAGCTACTCGGGAGGCTGAGGTAGGAGGATCACTTGAGCCCAGGAGTTTGAGGTTGCTGTGAGCTATGATGATGCCACTGCACTCTAGCCTGGGCAACAGAGCAAAACTGTCTCAAAAAAAATAAATAAATAAAAGTTAACAAGGGCTTCCATGTTTTCCCAGTGATTTGGAGATAAAGAAAATGAACCAAAGCATTTCTCTTGCAGTTTCTGTTTATGATGTGTGGAAGGTGGAAAATAGCGTGGGATTTAGTAAGGTCAAGGCCAACCCTAACTTCCCTAATTATCATAGTAGATACGCAGTTTCACTTCCCTGGAGCTAATTTTCTTACCTGTGAACCTGTGATGGTAATAAAATCTGTTAGGAGTAGCTAGCTCATGGGATTCTTATGGAGATCAAATAATTAATGCATGCAAGCATGCTTGGAGATATGAACTGTGTAAATTATTAGATTAGATAAAGACCTTTCTTTCATAAAAGTTATGGGGCAAGTTAAATTTACCAAGTTTACAAGTAATGGCGAAACATTGCTAAGAACAAAAACTGCGTATTAGGCCGGGCGCGGTGGCTCACGCCTGCAATCCTAGCACTCTGGGAGGCTGAGGTGGGAGGATCGCTGGAGGTCAGGAGTTCGAAACCAGCCTGAGCAAGAGCGAGACCCCGTCTCTACTATAAATAGAAAGAAATTAATTGGCCAACTAAAAATATATAGAAAAAAATGAGCCAGGCACGGTGGCGCATGCCTGTAGTCCCAGCTACTTGGGAGGCTGAGGCAGGAGGATCGCTTGAGCCCAGGAGTTTGAGGTTGCTGTGAGCTAGGCTGACGCCACGGCACTCACTCTAGCCTGGGCAACAGAGTGAGACTATGTCTCAAAAAAATTTTAATAAAATAGAAAATAAAATAAAAGTAATGGTGAAACATTGCTAAGAACAAAAACCAGGTATTAATACAACATTGCTGGGCCGGGCGCGGCAGCTCACACCTGTCATCCTAGCACTCTGGGAGGCTGAGGTGGGAGGATCGCTGGAGGTCAGGAGTTCGAAACCAGCCTGAGCAAGAGCGAGACCCCCATCTCTACTATAAATAGAAAGAAATTAATTGGCCAACTAATATATGAGCCGGGTATAGTGGCGCATGCCTGTAGTCCCAGCTACTCGGGAGGCTGAGGCAGGAGGATCGCTTGAGCCCAGGAGTTTGAGGCTGCTGTGAGCTAGGCTGACGCCACGGCACTCACTCTAGCTCGTGCAACAGAGTGAGCCTCTGTCTAAAAAAAATTTTAAAAAAAGTAAAAGATAAAAGTAATGGTGAAACATTGCTAAGAACAAAAACTGGGGGCCGGGCGCGGTGGCTCACGCCTGTCATCCTAGCTCTCTGGGAGGCCGAGGCGGGAGGATCGCTCGAGGTCAGGAGTTCGAAACCAGCCCGAGCAAGAGTGAGACCCCCATCTCTACTATAAATAAAAAGAAATTAATTGGCCAACTAAAAATATATAGAAAAAAATGAGCCAGTCGTGGTGGCGCATGCCTGTAGTCCCAGCTACTCGGGAGGCTGAGGCAGGAGGATCCCTTGAACCCAGGAGTCTGAGGTTGCTGTGAGCGAGGCTGATGCCCGTGCAACAGAGTGAGCCTCTGTCTCATTAAAAAATTATTAAAGTAATGGCGAGACATTGCTAAGAACAGACAGCGGGTGTCAACAGGACATGGCTCATCTGCTGGGCGAGTGTCACAAAGGAACGGGGCGGCCGGGTGACAGGTGCTGGGGGGTGTTACCAGGTCCCGGTGGATGAAGCCGTTCCTCTCCAGGTACTCCATGCCCTCGCACACGTCCTGGCTCATGCTGAGCAGCGCGTCCCTGCCCAGGTGGCCCTGGCGCTGGCGCAGGAAGTTGAGCAGGCAGCCGCGCTCCATGAACTCGGTGACGATGTAGACGGGCCGCCGCCGCGTGCACACGCCGTACAGCTGCACCAGCTTCGGGTGCGACAGCTTCCTGGCAAGGGGGCCGGGCGCACTCAGGGACATCGGCCACAGGGGGGGAGGCCGTCCCCGGGTCTGGGGTGGCAGGGTGGGGGGGGAGGACCGAGGTTAGCGAGCAAACGGGCGGGCCGGGGAGAAGACGGCAACTCACATCATCACTTTGGCCTCCTCTATGAAGTCCTCCTCGCACATGGCGCCCTCCCTGATGGCCTTGATGGCCACCTTGTACTGGGCGCGCCACTTGCCCAGCCTCACCACCCCGAACAGCCCGCTGCCCAGCTCCCGCATGAAGGTCAGCTCGGAAGGGTCGATCTCCCATTTCTCTGCAAGACAGGAAGGGCAAGTGTAGACGCGGCGTCTGGAGGGCAGCGTGCGCGGGGCCGGGGGTGGGGAGGGCAGAAAAAGGAGACTGTATAACCAGGTCGGCCTCAAAGCTACAGGGCAGGCCGGGGCGAGCGCTGGCTCACGCCTGGGAGGCCGAGGTGGGAGGATCGCTCCAGGTCAGGGGTTCGAGACCAGCCCCAGCAAGAGCCAGACCCCCGTCTCTACTAAAGAAATAGAAAGAAATTAGTTGGACAACTAAAAATAAATGGAGAGAAAAATGAGCCGGGCATGGTGGCGCACGCCTGTGGTCCCAGCTACTCGGGAGGCCGAGGCGGGAGGACCGCTCGAGGTCAGGGGTTCCAGACCAGCCCGAGCAAGAGCGAGACCCCCATCTCTACTAAAGAAATAGAAAAAAATTAGTTGCACAACTAAAAATAGGTAGAGGAAAAATGAGCCGGGCATGGTGGCACACGCCTGTGGTCCCAGCTACTCGGGAGGCTGAGACAGGAGGATCGCTTGAGGCCGGGAGTTTGAGACTGCTGTGAGCCACGGCACTCTAGCGCAGGCAACAAGAGTGAGACTCAGTCTCAAAAAAAAAGGGGGGGGGGGCTTTGCCGGAAGCAACAGAGACAATCAAGTTGGGGGTCTTCTCTGCTACCTCCACCGGTAAAACATTCCGTGAGTAACCAGCGCAGCTGCTGAGAACCAGGAAGGGCTCCGATTAATTTTAGATGTGACATAATCATGCTTATTTTTTTTTATTTTTTTTGAGACAGAGTCTCGCTTTGTTGCCCAGGCTAGCGTGAGCGCCGTGCCATCAGCCTAGCTCACAGCAACCTCCAACTCCTGGCCTCAAGCGATCCTCCTGCCTCAGCCTCCCGAGGAGCTGGGACTACAGGCATGCGCCACCATGCCCAGCTAATTTTTTCTATATATATTAGTTGGCCAATTAATTTCTTTCTATTTTTAGTAGAGACGGGGTCTTGCTCTTGCTCAGGCTTGTTTCGAACTCCTGGCCTTGAGCGATCCTCCCGCCTCGGCCTCCCAGAGTGCTGGGATGACAGGCGTGAGCCACTGCGTCCGGCCAATCATGCTTATTTTTCACCGACAAAAAGTTTCCTACTGAATTATGAATAACGACGAAAAGAGAAAACCTAGGATCACGACAGCTATAAATGGTACCATCTAAAAACCCATATTATAAGCTTAGCAGAAACAGCTCTGCTAGGTGGAATTCTAGACTCCCAAATTTGTCTCTTGACAATGGATTCTTTTCCAGGAAAATGAGCCAAAGGCAACCACGGGATGAGAGTTACCGTAGCTGAATCCTGCAGTGGTTGGGGCATTCTTCCCATTCGTGCTAACCGGGTACCGCAGTCTTGTGACAAGTCCTAGTAATCAAAGAAAGTATTGCAGTCAGCTTCATTCATAATCATTCTGTGGTGAAATGCTAAACTAGAAACCCGCTTATGAGATGCATTCACTTATTCATGTATTCCTCATCCTCTGTATGTACATGCAGTGCTGAGCTATATGCTTTTGTCCATTCACGATTTTCTTTTCTCTCTCTTTGTTTTTTAGGAGAAAGAGAAGTTTATTAATCTGCAGGCAAATGAGGAGGCTGGCAGACTCCCATCTCAAAGTACCGACATCCTGGCCGGGCGCGGTGGCTCAGGCCTGTAATCCCAGCACTCTGGGAGGCCGAGGCGGGAGGATTGCTCAAGCTCGGGAGTTTGAGACCAGCCTGAGCAAGAGCCAGGCCCCATCTCTACTAAAAATAGAAAGAAATTAATTGGCCAGCTAATATATATAGAAAAATTAGCCGGGCATGGTGCTGCGTGCCTGTAGTCCCAGCTACTCGGGAGGCTGAGGCAGGAGGATCGCTTGAGCCCAGGAGTTGGAGGTTGCTGTGAGCTAGGCTGATGCCACGGCACTCACTGTAGGCCGTGCAATGGAGTGAGACCCTGTCTCAAAAAAAAAAAAAAGAAAGAAAAGAAAAGAAAAGAAAAGAAAAGAAAAGAAAAGAAAATAACAAAATAGGTGATGTGAAAAAGTTCTCTGGGAATAAACTGATACGAAATCAGTTCTTCAAAGGTTAAACACAGGCCGGGCGCTGTGGCTCACGCCTGTAATCCTAGCTCTTGGGAGGCCGAGGCGGGCGGATTGCTCAAGGTCAGGAGTTCGAAACCAGCCTGAGCAAGAGCGAGACCCCGTCTCTACTATAAATAGAAAGAAATTAATTGGCCAACTGATATATATATAAAAAAAATTAGCCGGGCATGGTGGCGCATGCCTGTAGTCCCAGCTACTCGGGAGGCTGAGGCAGGAGGATCACTTGAGCCCAGGAGTTTGAGGTTGCTGTGAGCTAGGCTGACGCCACGGCACTCACTCTAGCCTGGAAAACAAAGCGAGACTCTGTCTCAAAAAAAAAAAAAAAAAAAGTTAAACACAGAGTCAGCATATGACGTGGCATACCCCCTGCAAGGTAAATACCCAAGGGAAATGAAAATGCATTTCCATGCAAAACTTTGCACACAGCTATTCAAGGCCTCGTTATTCATAAGCCACCCAAATGTGGAAACAGCCCAAATGTCCATCAACTGATGAACAATAAACAAAATGGACAAACAAAATCTATACCATGGACTATCATGCATCAGTAAAAAGGAATGGATATCGTATCCAGAAAACTTCCGGAACTTAGAGATTCCATCTTCCCAAGACTTCTTTCCTGGGACATATTAGATTTAAGCAGAGTACACAAACCAAGGACTAATAATGTGTTCAGAAGTCCATCGTGGCAAAAGCTATTACTGGGGATTCCCCCTGTCTGGAATCTCTAGTGATAAAAATTCAGCAATTATTTTCCTTAACATCCTTATGTCTGTAGTCTGTACACACCCAGGCTGTGCCTTGGTTTCCACGAGCAGATGAAGCACGACTTTCTAACACAATAGGTAGGTGTTAAGATAACTCTAGATTTGGGAGGATCGCTCGAGGTCAGGGGTTCGAGACCAGCCCCAGCAAGAGCCAGACCCCCATCTCTACTAAAAAAATAGAAAGAAATTAATTGGACAACTAATTTGTTGTTTGACAGGCGGTGGCTCACGCCTGTCATCCCAGCACTCTGGGAGGCCGAGGCGGGAGGATTGCTCGAGGTCGGGAGTTCAAAACCAGCCTGAGCAAGAGCGAGACCCCCGTCTCTACTATAAATAGAAAGAAATTAATTGGCCAACTAATATATATAGAAAAAATTATCTGGGCATGGTGGCACATGCCTGTAGTCCCAGCTACTCGGGAGGCTGAGGCAGGAGGATCGCTTGAGGCCAGGAGTTGGAGGTTGCTGTGAGCTAGGCTGACACCACGGCACTCACTCTAGCCTGGGCAGCAAAGCGAGACTCTGTCTCAAAAAAAAAAAAAAAAAGATTCCTTCTTGGAATGACGACAAATGTTCTTAAAATTAGATTATGGTGACAGTTGGTACAACTCCGTAAATACACTAAAAACCACTGAATAGTTGACTTAAAATGGGTAAACTGTGTGTGGTATGTAAATGACATCTCAATAACTGCTCTTAACATTATCTGAATAAAAATCAGTCCCAAAATAACAGGCTTTTCAAAGGGTGACTTCGATAAAATTTCGAAAATTATTAATTTTCCTTAAATTGGGTTGGGCATTTAGCCATCCTTTGCCCAGTTGCATCTTTACAAGTCAAAGGCTGAGAATCTTTCCATAGAATCCGGTAGAACTTTAATTGGCATGCATGTGGCTTCTGTTTCTATTTTTTGATTCGTCCAGTCTTTGGAAGCCTGCAGCACAGGACTAACCCTGGCTCATCTAGTACCTTCTGTGACTACTCTGAAATAGACACATCTTGGATTCCAAGAAGGAATCTTTTTTTTTTTTTTTTTTTTTTTTTTTTTTTTTTGAGACAGAGTCTCGCTTTGTTGCCCATCTTGGATTTTACTTTAGTTTCCTCCTGCCAAGGATATGAACCCCAGAAATGTGACCATTCACCCTATACCGCTAGAATCACGCATGTCCTGAGGCCAAGATGCAGCTTTTCCTAAAACTTGCTATTATTTGATTTTTTTTTCTTTGTATCCTATCACTTCCTTAATATGCAACAATTTTAAATCCACCGCCTTCTATAATTAACTATAAAGTAAAAAGCTGCTCAAGGAGGAATTAATTCATCACAACGTCCGATTGTTTTAATTACTGCCTTACATTTTTTTTTTTTCTGCCTTACATTGGAAATGGGATTTTTAGCAGCTCACTCACCCGCCGCGTTGTGTTTATGATACTCAATGAGCTCAGCAATTGAGCCAAAGGGGTGCTTCTCTGCTAGGTAGTACTTCTTTGGAGATGTTGTCGTTTCCTTTATGTGATAATGCCTGAAACCTGAGGAACCTTCTCTAAAACAAAAATCAACATGACCTTAAAATCTGTACCCCCATAATATGCCGAAATAAAAAAAAATAAAAATAATCAACATGTGTCAGAGCCGAGTGGAAATAATGTAACTTCGCTCTTAAGATACTTTCTCTAAGGCCAGGGGCGTGGTGGCTCACGCCTGTCATCCTAGCCTTCTGGGAGGCCCAGGCGGGAGGATCGCTCAAGGTCAGGAGTTCAAAACCAGCCTGAGCAAGAGCGAGACCCCGTCTCTACTATAAATAGAAAGAAACTAATTGGCCAACTAAAAAAATATATATAGAAAAAATGAGCCGGGCATGGTGGCGCATGCCTGTAGTCCCAGCTACTCGGGAGGCTGAGGCAGGAGGATCACTTGAGCCCAGGAGTCTGAGGTTGCTGTGAGCTAGGCTGACGCCACGGCACTCACTCTAGCCTGGGCAACAGAGTGAGACTCTGTCTCAAAAAAAAAAAAAAAGAAAGTACTTTTAGCAGGAGATCACTAGGAGGATCTGTGTTCTAGATACGTATAGAGTTGAATGTGTGCATTTATACGTCGAATTTATTCACTTCTAGAGGTGTAAGTGCTCCAGACATTTGCAAGTCTATGCCAACAGCAGGGACAAAAAGCCCTAGCTGCTAATAGCTATTTTAAGACTTTTGACTATCGTTCAATGAAGTTAATAAATGTTCTTTTTCAAAATTTCAAGTAATGTCAAAGTATTTTTTTTTTTTTTTTTTGAGACAGTCTCACTCTGCTGCCCAGGCTAGAGTGAGTGCCGTGGCATCAGCCTCGCTCACAGCAACCTCCAACTCCTGGGCTCAAGCGATCCTCCTGCCTCAGCCTCCCGAGTAGCTGGGACTACAGGCACGTGCCACCATGCCCGGCTAATTTTTCTATATATTTTTAGTTGGCCAATTAATGTCTTTCTGTTATTAGTAGAGACGGGGTCTTGCTCTTGCTCAGGCTGGTTTCGAACTCCTGACCTTGAGGGATCCTCCCGCCTCGGCCTCCCAGAGTGCTAGGATGACAGACGTGAGCCACCGCGCCCCCGGCCCTAACAGCACTTTGAAGATGACACCTGCTGCTCTTGGGATAAAGCTCAGACTCCTTGACATGGACATGACCTTGTCTCTACTCTCACCCCCAGGTTTCCCTCTCCTCCTCCACGTGCCCCTCCTGTCCAGCGGCTGCTCTGCCCTGTCCCCGAACTCAGCACGTCCGCTCCCGCCTCCCCATCTGCAGCCTCCTGGGCAGGCACACCGCCACCTGCTGTCCCCCTCCCCCCACCCCCCCTCCTCCCCCACCCCCCCTACCCCAGCTCCCCGCCGGCCTCGGCCCGGCGCCACTCGGACACTCAGACCTGTCTGGGCTATGGGTCCCCTCCACACTGCCTCCAACACCCCACCACACACACATACACACACACACACAACCACACAAACACACACATACACACACATACACACATACACAAAAACACATACACACACATACACACAAACACACACACAAACACATACACACATGCACACACATACACACACACATACAAACACACATACACACAAACATACACAGAAACACACACATACACATGCAAACACACACGCACAGATACACATAAATGCACACACAAGAACACACATACACACATACACACAAACACACATACACACAAACACACATACACACATACGCAGACACACATACACACATACACGCACATACGCACACATACACACATACACATAAACACACACATACACACACAGATACACACAAACACACATACACACACACATACACACAAACACACTCAAACATACACACCAATACATACACACACAAACACATACAAACACACACATACACACACAAACACAAACACACACAGAAACACACACATACACATACAAACACACACATACACACAAACACAAACATACACAGAAACACACACACATACACATACAAACACACACAAACACACAAACACACATGTACACAGATACACACAAGTGCACATACAAGCACACACATACACACACAAACACACATACACGCACACACAAACACACATATACACTCAAACACACATACACACATATGCAGACACACATACACACATACACGCACATACACACACGTACATATAAACACACACACACACACTCCCATCGCCGCCTGTGCGCGTGCGCAGCCCCAGCCAGCAGGGGCCGAGGGCAGCCTGCGCCCCTACACTGGCCAGCTCGGCGCTGGGCGCAGGGAGCGCCCGTGGGCATCTGCTGAACGTTGTAAGTTCCCATCGCCTTCTCAACAAATATGTATGTATATACATGGGGAAACTACAGAGAAAGTCACTGAAAATATGGACAGAAAAAATAGTGTAGACTTTAGAAATCAAGTTCAGGTGTTCTCTCTTAATGCTGAAATGCAGCATATATTTTTGAAACTTAGGAATCCATACAAACACACAGGAAGTTCATAGAAAAAATCTAATTTTTTTTTTTTTTTAAAAGCAACAGAGCAGGATTACTCACCCTCCAAACTTTGTGTACAGGGAGACTGTGTACAAGCCCGGCTGGCTGGAGTCCCTTACCATAAAACCACCTTCTTTATCCTAAAATCCAAAGTTAAGAAAAGTTGTTTTACTCCAATTACGAAAGCAACGCCATGGAGAAGACTCGAGAACCCAGTTTTTCAATCCTTTCCCAGAAGATCTGCTTTGGAGAGGAGCAACTTACAATAGGGCTCCCTGGTTTCTCCCATCCGGAACTTTCTTTCTTTTTTTTTTTAATTTTTTAAAAATTATTTATTTCTTTTCCTTCATATTGAATGTAATTTTGAGAGTACATCCAGAACTTTCTACTTCAAATGACTGGGCTATGAGATTAGTTAGAGAAAACACACTCAGTTCCCCTCAATCACAAACCCTCACACACTAACACGAGACATTTCAACCCGAAAAATCTCACGGTCCTCCCAGAAGGAATACACAAGATTTTACAATTCCTTCAAGTCCTAGACATGTAGGAAAACAGTTACTAAAGAATATATTTCTCCATGATTGGGTTTCAGTTCATGCATTTTTCCATATTTGCCATCAGCTTTGATTTCTGACTCAATATCATTTTCAATGCACCCAGCATTTCTCCTATAAATATCTCAGTGCTCTTCATAAGAACGAATTTAAAAAATTCTTAATTCCCCTGGAAGCCAATGTTAAATATCGCTCTTAACAAAGGGAGGGGTGGTGACACAAGCAACTGGACCAGAGAAAATCAAAAGTTGGAAACAGTGCAGAGAGACTCAAGGTCAAATCCTTCCCAGGGTCCAAACTGAAGAGCAACAAATAGATGCTCTAAACCTCAAACCCCTCTCTACCCAACCGCAAAATCAACCTCCAGTGTTTAAATTGCTTTAAGATGAAAAGTGTGTTCCAAGTCAATGTCCCAAGTTTCCCTTTAAAACAAAACAAAACAAAAAAAGGAGATGGAAAGTGTGCTTAATAGTTGGAAAATAAATTTTATTCTTTTTTATAGGAAAAATCATGGAATTAAATAAGGCCACCACAAGTACATCTGATAAGAACAATTAGAGATAATAATTATTATAATTAGTAAAAGTATATGGCCATCTAGGAGCATAAAACCTTCAAAAAAAAAAAAAAAAGTATATGGCCAGGCAAGGTGAGTGGCTCATGCCTGTGATCCTAGCACTCTGGGAGGCCGAGGCGGAAGGATAGCTCAAGGTCAGGAGTTCGAAACCAGCCTGAGCAAGAGCAAGACCCCATCGTCTCTACTATAAATAGAAAGAAATTAATTGGCAGACTAAAAATATATATAGAAAAAATTAGCCGGGCACAGTGGTGCATGCCTGTAGTCCCAGCTACTCGGGAGGCTGAGGCAGGAGGATGGCTTGAGCCCAGGAGTTTGAGGTTGCTGTGAGCTAGGCTCAATAGATAAAGGAGACTCACTGTCAGAGAAAACAGTGCTACCAAACTCTTAGAGATTGCAACACTTAAACATGCAAGATTTAAACATCAACCGGCCGGTCCGAGTGCAGTGGTGTTTACAACTAATCTATCACAACCAGTTCCAGATTCCTTTGTTCCTCTCTCCACTGCTTCGCTTGACTAGCCTTAAAAATAAAATAAAATAAAATAAACATATACAAAAATAAAACAACTACCTAGGGAATCCCTCACGGCCCCGATGGTCCAACTGTGGGACACAGAGGGTGACAATATTTTCTTAGCTGGGAATGAAGCAGAAGAAATGAGTAACATCACCTCCCACCCAGCTCTGGGGCACAGCCTTTGGAATAATGCAAGGCAAACAGAGGGGGGTCATAGCCTGGGGACTGGAACATTCCAGCAGTGATAGAGGCTTGATCTAATGAAGATTTACCAGGAGGTTCTCAGGCAATCGAAGAGGCCCCAAGGGCTTCTCTGAAAATTAGGAATGAGGCAAGCGACCTCTGCTCGGTTTTCTCCGGACCTGATAAAGCATGTCAACTGCCAGGGTGAAAAATCAGTTGCAGCAGGGTGTGCCTGGTAAGCCGACCACAGCTCACAAAGACGGAAATAAAAACTATGTGAAAGCTGGCAAATGAAAATTCTTTTTTTTATTGAGACAGAGTCTCACTCTGTTGCCCAGGCTAGAGTGAGTGCCGTGGCGTCAGCCTCGCTCACAGCAGCCTCAAACTCCTGGCCTCAAGCGATCCTCCTGCCTCAGCCTCCCGAGTAGCTGGGACTTACAGGCATGCCCCACCATGCCCGGCTCATTTTTTTCCTATATTTTTAGTTGTCCAATTAATTTCTTTCTATTTTTAGTAGAGACGGGGTCTCACTCTTGCTCAGGCTGGTTTTGAACTCCTGACCTTGAGCAATCTGCCCGCCTCGGCCTCCCTAGTAGCTGGGACTACAGGCATGCGCCACCATGCCCGGCTAATTTTTTTCCTATATTTTTAGTTGTCCAATTAATTTATTTCCATTTTTAGTAGAGACGGGGTCTCACTCTTGCTCAGACTGGTTTCGAGCTCCTGACCTCGAGCGATCCTCCCGCCTCAGCCTCCCAGAGTGTTAGGATTACAGGCGTGAGCCACCGTGCCTGGCCGAAAATTCTTTATGAGAGCTATAAAATCTGCTTCCGTGCCTGTATGTGTATATATGTCTCTATGCATCATATGCATATGACATTTCTATGTGATCTAAGGTAATCTTTGGTAAAGAAAGCTAGGTTTTTAAAAATATTATTATGGATATGTAATAGCTGTATGTATTGATTGGGTACAGGTGAGGTTTTGATACAGGAATACAATCTGAATTAATCAAATCAGGGTAATTGGGGTACCCATCACCAAAGCTAATTCTAAAATTGTTAGTGAAATAAAATAGAAACATCTTCAGAATTTAACACATTGACTGCCATGTGAGTTGTATTTAACTCAGGCTATTAGTTTTATATATATATATATATATATATATATATTTTAGTTGGCCAATTAATTTCTATTTTTATTTTTTAATTTTTATATTAAATTTTTTTATTTCTTAAAATTATTTTCATTTTTTTTTTCTTTTTACAAACAACTCCTAGAATGCATCTTTCTATTTTTGGTAGAGACGGGGTCTCCCTCTTGCTCAGGCTGGTTTCGAACTCCCGACCTCGAGCGATCCTCCCGCCTGGGCCTCCCAGAGTGCCGGGATGACAGGCGTGAACCATGCAGGAAGGTCTTTAAGCAAAGCCTGTAGCAAAGCAAAGCCCTGACAAAGATGCTGGTCTAACCTCCCCTGTGGCCACAAGTCTTGGCAAGAAAGTCTGAGGACAAGACCAGCAGCACACGTCCTACCCTAAAAG
This sequence comes from Microcebus murinus, assembly GCF_040939455.1. Classification (NCBI taxonomy): domain Eukaryota; kingdom Metazoa; phylum Chordata; class Mammalia; order Primates; family Cheirogaleidae; genus Microcebus; species Microcebus murinus. The sequence continues at coordinate 17,691,609 of NC_134129.1, read as the reverse complement.
CTTGCTGTATGAAGAACATTTTCTGGAAGGCGGGAGCAGAGAGCTACCCACTCACAGCCCTTGGAGACATTGCTTCTGTCGGTTAAGTCCCTATTAAATGTTCCCTTCCACCACACTGGATTTTTCAGCCTCATTCTTTGACCTCTTAGCCCTCTTGGCATTTGGGGGTAGGTCTGCTCACGGTGGGACAGATAGAGAAACAGAGGTATATGGAACTATTTATTAGGGATTCCTTAACATTAATTTGTGCTGAAACCAAATCCACAAAACAAGCACAAACACTTACTTCACTTCTCAGAAGATGTTCTGCCTTGCTCCGATTCATATTCCTGCAATACCATCTGGACGGAAAAAACACATTGAAGGCCTTAGGTTTTTTAATAATTTTTACTTTGTTTTAGGATTAATAATGCATTCCTGCTCATCAACCAATAATATAATACATAAGAATAAGGCATCACTCATAATCTCAATAATAGACAACTAATAACATTTTGATGTATATACTTCAAGAATTTTTCTACCCATATAAATATGAAATATGTTTTATATTATTTATATTAATATATATTAATTATTTAAATTATTTTGTTTATTTATATTTATATTAATTTCATATTATAAATATGAAATACATATAAATATATAAATACATATATATAAATAAATATGAAAACATATATATGTGCCCATATTCTTATTGTTTTATTAAAGTGGGATGAGGCCGGGCACAGTGGCTCCCATCTGTAATCCCGGCACTCTGGGAGGCCAAGGCAGGAGGATCGCTTGAGGTCAGGAGTTCGAGACCAGCCTGAGCAAGAGCAAGACCCCATCTCTACTATAAATAGAAAGAAATTAATTGGCCAACTAATATATATAGGAAAAATGAGCCGGGCATGGTGGCACATGCCTGTAGTCCCAGCTACTTGGGAGGCTGAGGCAGGAGGATCACTTGAGCCCAGGAGTTGGAGGTTGCTGTGAGCTAGGCTGATGCCACGGCACTCACTCTACCCTGGGCAATTAAGTGAGACTCTGTCTCCAAAAAAAATAAAATAAAATAAAATAAATTATTGTATATCCACGTGCCATATGCCTGGTTGTACCCTTAGCATAGTGCCTGATACAAGATCTCAGTAAATATTTGATGAATTTATGACTGAATGAAATATAATACAGCTATAAAAATGTTTTCAAAGAATATTAAATAGCATGAAGAAATATACAAAACTCATAATATACTATTAGGTGAAAAAAACAGGATGTAAAACAATATATACAGCATGATTTCATCTTGTTAAAAACAGTAAAAAGATTGAATGAAAATATACTAATGTTGATACATTTGTATATATATTTGTAAATACGTGTCTGATTTATGAGTAATTTTTTCTTAGTAAGATTTTTCCATATTTTCAAGGATTTTAAAACAATCACATAGTGTTATTTTAGTTAGAAAAAAAGAAACAAGGGGGTAGGGGGGCATGGGCAATATATGCAACCTTAACACTTGTACCCCATAATACGCTAAAATAAAAAATGATAATAATAATAAAAAGAAACAATAAAACATGTTTCTTTAAAGGTTGTTCTAGAAAATATTACTGCTATATCTTGAATGAATGGGCAATGATCTGTATTTCAAAGTTAGCTAAGCTATGATTTGCTTAAAATCAATTCAGTTATACAAGTTTACTTAATTCCATTCACACACAGTACCTTCAGGAAAAATGTGTTATAGAGACTAATTCTCATAGTCTTTTACCATACTGGACAACTGAATTAAAGACTTGTGGGTTTCACCTTCTAAACATCATGAAGTATATCCATTAATCTTCAAAATGCCTTACATAATGAGGAAAATAAAAATATTTTCTGATTTTCCACATTCACAAGAGAAATACTGACTTACTCATATTGATCTAAGTTGTTTGATTTCTTTCCTGTTACATAGTTACTTGGGATATATCCTTCACTCCTAGAAACAAAAAAAAAAATTAAAGGATTGGTAAATCAAGACTGGCAAAATGTCGGTGATTTTCAAAGTCAAATGACAAGAGGTTCCATTACGCTATTGTGTACTTTTTGGATGTTTGAAAATTTCTATAATGAAAAATTAAAAATAAAACCCAGCCAGGCGAGGTGGCTCACGCCTGTAATCCTAGCACTCTGGGAGGCCGAGGCGGGAGGATTGCTCGAGATCAGGAGTTCGAAACCAGCCTGAGCAAGAGTCAGACCCCGTCTCTACTAAAAAATAGAAAGAAATTCATTGGCCAACTAAAAAATATACAGAAAAGATTAGCCGGGCGTGGTGGCGCATGCCTGTAGTCCCAGCTCCTTGGGAGGCTGAGGCAGGAGGATCGCTTGAGCCCAGGAGGTTGAGATTGAGGTTGCTGTGAGCTAGGCTGACGCCACGGCACTCACTCTAGCCTGGGCAACAGAGTGAGACTCTGTCTCCAAAAAAAAAAAAAAAAAGAAAATTATGATAAATTATTTCTTTGGAAAAATCTAAGATAACTATAATTTACCATAGGGATGGGGACAAGACAAAAACTGTCATTTTCCCCATGGCCAAAATAATCCAAGCAAACACGCAATGGGTGATGAGAAGGAGACCAGGGCGATGTATTCCAACTCTTGGGAAGAAATGATTGACCAACTTGCATTTACTGGTGACTGCTAAGAATACACAGCGTCCCTACAAAGGAGAAAGTGTGTTTCCAATGATGGGCAGTGGAGCTAGTCTCAGGACAAGACGCTGACAGCTCACCCTCCTGTCCCCCAGCACTTCTGTCCCACCCACCCGCCGGGTGGCATGCGCCCAGGGACACGCACCCGAATTTATCTCTTGCCCTCCACCAATGCATGTCATTCTTTTCCAACACGACGTACTCTTGGCCTCTCTGCAATCTGAGATCGTGGGCTTCCGTCGGCTGGAAATCATACATGGCCACGACGACCTCTTCCCCGGTGTCTTCTTCCTCGGGTGGAATGGGCGGGGGAGGCCTTCGCTAAGCAAACAAGATAACGTTGGGAAGTTCATGCAATAAGCCCATCACATTGAAAAAAGAAATAATAATAATAATAAAAAAGAATAGCAGGAAGTTGATCCTTCTAAAAAAAATTAAAAGAAATAAAACAAAATAAATAAAAAAAAAAAAAACAGAAAGTTTAACCTTGCATTCGAAACTGGTCATGAAAAGAAACACTGATTGAGTCCACACGTGTCCACAGTGTAGACAAGTAAGCCCCAAGTCCACTGAATGTAATCTGGCCAGCCCTCCCACGAGTTTGCTAATTTGGATGTCACCAGCCCCCTTGTGGGATTCAGAATATTCAGGAGATAAACAAAACCTGACTTTAAACATGCAAAGGCTGGCCGGGCGCGGTGGCTCACGCCTGTCATCCTAGCACTCTGGGAGGCCGAGGCGGGAGGATCGCTCGAGGTCAGGAGTTCGAGGCCAGCCTGAGCAAGAGCGAGACCCCTGTCTCTACTATAAATAGGAAGAAATTAATTGGCCAACTAAAAATATATAGAAAAAATTAGCCGGGCATGGTGGTGCATGCCTGTAGTCCCAGCTACTCGGGAGGCTGAGGCAGGAGGATCGCTTGAGGCCAGGAGTTGGAGGTTGCTGTGAGCTAGGCTGACGCCAAGGCACTCACCCAAGCCTGAGGCAACAAAGGCTTTTTTTTTTTTTTGAGACAGAGTCTCACTCTGTTACCCAGGCTAGAGTGAGTGCCATGGCGTCAGCCTAGCTCACAGCAGCCTCCAACTCCTGGGCTCAAGCGATCCTCCTGCCTCAGCCTCCCGAGTAGCTGGGACTACAGGCATGCGCCACCATGCCTGGCTCATTTTTTCTATGTATATTTTTAGTTGGCCAATTAATTTCTTCCTATTATTAGTAGAGACGGGGGTCTCACTCTTGCTCAGGCTGGTCTCGAACTCCTGACCTCGAGCGATCCTCCCGCCTCGGCCTCCCAGAGTGCTAGGATTACAAGCGTGAGCCACCGTGCCCGGCCCATTCAAAGGCTTTTGCTCAGTGCTGGGGAGAGTTCTCCAAGGAGAGGCAAGGGTGAAGGGTGAGTAAAAACCAGGGACGAAGGTAGATCCACCACCCAAAGAGCCCAAATGGGATAAGAGCCCACCCCAGACTCTTTGATGAGGTCTGCTCCCACGCAATGGGACATAGGATTGTCTATGCCTTGCAAGGCACACTCGTGGGACCTCACACACTTGTCCTCATTTATTCTTTTATTTATTTATTTATTTTAGCATATTATAGGGGTACAAGTGTTAAGGTTACATATATTGCCCATGTCCCCCTCCCCTCTCCAGTAAGACTCATTTATTCTTAATACTGCTCCCATGGCCCGGGCACAGTGGCTCACGCCTGTAATCCTAGCGCTCTGGGAGGCCGAGGCGGGAGGATCGCTCAAAGTTATGAGTTTGAAACCAGCCAGAGCAAAAGCAAGACCCCATCTCTACTATAAATAGAAAGAAATGAATTGGCCAACTAAAAAATGTATATATAAAAAATTAGCCGGGCATGGTGGCGTATCCTGTAGTCCCAGCTACTCGGGAGGCTGAGGCAGGAGGATCGCTTGAGCCCAGGAATTGGAGGTTGCTGTGAGCGAGGCTGACGCCATGGCACTCTAGCCCAGGCAACAGAACAGGACCCTGTCTCAAACAAAAAAAAAAAAAAAAAAAGAAAAGAAAGAAAGAAAAATACTGCTCCCATGAAGTAGACCTTTAGAATCTCTATTTTATAACTGACGTAACAATGGCTTAAGAAACCCACCCAAAGTCAGCTGCATCACGTGACTAAATATAAACACACTTAGTAAACCTCAAACACTACCAAACTTCAGACCTAAATGCCTAAAATGCAAAGATTTAACCGTCCAAAGTTAAAGAGCACCTACCTTCTTCATTTCAGGAGCTGGAGGTAGTGCTTTTCTTATGCCTAAAAACGCCAGCAACAAAGACAGGTCAAAATATTAATCATCTTCCAATGATTAGTCAAGATAAGACATAGGTAGTTTTAAGGAAAACTGAGACTCAACACATAGGTAAGAAGCCCACTCTGATGGCCGGGCGCGGTGGCTCACGCCTGTAATCCTAGCACTCTGGGAGGCCGAGGCAGGCGGATTGCTCGAGGTCAGGAGTTCGAAACCAGCCTGAGCAACAGCGAGACCCCGTCTCTACTAAAAATAGAAAAGAAATTAATTGGCCAACTAAAAGTATATAGAAAAAAATTAGCCGGGCATGGTGGCGCGTGCCTGTAGTCCCAGCTACTCGGGAGGCTGAGGCAGGAGGATCGCTGGAGCCCAGGAGTTGGAGGTTGCTGCGAGTGAGGCTTGACACCATGGCACTCTAGCCCAGACAACAAGAGTGAGACTCTGTCTAAAAAAAAAAAAAAAAAAAACCAAGCCCACTCTGACCCACTCCGGTGCACGTTGCTTGTATCTGGATTCCAGAATTAAAAACGGCTGTTCTAGCTGGTCTGTATTTCTGCCTTCCTGAACAAACCAGGCCATAGGGATTGAGGCCACGTCTTATTTTTTTGGTGTCCCCGCCACTGTGCAAACTGGACACTCTACAATGCTCGTTGCATCAGACAGAGTGAAATGAAGAGCACACTGAGGGTCGCACACGCTTTGGCAGTCTGTCCTTCCTCTGCAAGGCCCGGCCCTGCAGTTCTGGCCGGCACGCGGCCGCCCAGCTAGCAACTACGTTCCCCAGCAGGGCATGGCCACGGGGCCGGATTCCAGGCGACGGGCTCCCTGTACAGATGAATGTGCCATTTTTAGGTCTTACCCTTAAAAGGACTGCCCACGGGCATCCTTCATCCCTTTGCCCCTTTCCGCTGCCAGGAAGAGAGAAGCTACTAGAACCGGAACAAACCCAGGACCACTGCAGAGCTACCCTACCAAGCCCGGACCACCTCGCCACCACCTGTGGATTACTACATGCGACTAAAACAAATTTCTCTCTAGTTTAAGTCACTATAACATTGGGGACTCTCTTTGCTGCAGGTTAGACCATGCATTCACTAATATCAAACTTTAAGAGCCTGAAAAAATAGGAAACCGTAACAGCAATGGAAACTTGAGCCTCACTTTCTTTTTTCTTTTCTTTTTTTTTTTTGAGACAGAGTGTCACTCTGTTGCCCGGGCTAGAGTGAGTGCCGTGGCCTCAGCCTCGCTCACAGCAACCTCAACCTCCCAGGCTCCAGCGATCCTCCTGCCTCAGCCTCCCGCGTAGCTGGGACTACAGGCATGCGCCACCACGCCTGGCTAATTTTTTCTATATATTTTTAGTTGGCCAGTTAATTTCTTTTCTGTTTTTAGTAGAGACGGGGGGGTCTCGCTCTTGCTCAGGCTGGTTTCGAACTCCTGGCCTTGAGCGATCCTCCCGCCTCGGCCTCCCAGAGTGCTAGCATGGCAGGCAGGAGCCACCATACGCCCTGGGCCCGGGCCTCACTCTTTAATGGGCTAAATTAACGTCAGGGACATCCCAGGAGAACGAGGCTGCGGGACTCCTAGAATTGAAGCCTGGATAGAATGAGAAGGTCGCCTGGTCGGGCCTCCCGCGGAAGGCAGCATTCCTGCCACATGGTCACCCTACTTGCATTCAGAAGCTCTATCAGTCCTGCCCCAGTGACTGTCCTGCATAGTGGCAGCAGGACAACAGAGGGACAGCAGACCCCACCGTCACTCCGGCTGTCCTGCAGCACTAGCAACTTAGAATCTCTGTGCATTTTCCACTTATGACTGAGAGCCTTTCACTTGCAGGACTTATAAGTGCCTTAGGTGTCAAAATCAGCCCTAGACATTTTGAGTCCTCTGCACGTTTACACTGGAGTGTCATTAGGATGTCTTGCTGCTCAGAACGACTCTGAAGCCACTACCGAAATCCAGACCACTCAGCCCCAGCAGAATGACAAGAGTCCTACTCCGATTGCAACAGCAGTGCCCTTTGAGGTTCCTAGATCCACAGCTGGGGCAGTTTATCTGTTGCAAACATCCACATCGATGGGAAGCAGAGCTGCTGGCGGTTCCACGTTAGGCTCCCACTTTCAATAGATTCACTTCTTTTTTTTTTAATTAATTTTATTTACTTAGTTCCTTTTTCTCGTATCAACATTTGCAGATACTGGTACTTGATATTCAATAGATTCACTTTTAACAGGTTTCCATGTTGTCATAAAAGCTCCCTAAGGGCCGGGCGCGGTGGCTCACGCCTGTAATCCCAGCACTCTGGGAGGCCGAGGCGGGAGGATAGCTCGAGGTCAGGAGTTCAAGACCAGCCTGAGCAAGAGCGAGACCCCGTTTCTACTATAAACAGAAAGAAATTAATTGGCCAACTAATATATATATAGAAAAAATTAGCCGGGCATGGTGGCGCATGCCTGTAGTCCCAACTACTCGGGAGGCTGAGGCAGGAGGATCGTTTGAGCCCAGGAGTTCTAGACCAGCCTGAGAAACAGTGAGACCCCGTTCCTACTAAAAAAAAATAGAAAGAAATTAGCTGGACAACTAAAATATATATATAGAAAAAACTAGCCAGGCATGGTGGCGCGTGCCTGTAGTCCCAGCTACTTGGGAGGCTGAGGCAGGAGGATCGCTTGAGCCCAGGAGTTGGAGGTTGTTGTGAGCGAGGCTGATGCTATGGTACTCTAGCCTGGGCAACAGGGTGAGAGTCTGTCTCTCAAAAAAAAAAAAAAAAAAAAAGCTCCCTAAGATAGAGAACACCCTTTGATTCCATGAGAGGGTCCCACTGCTAAGTATATAATTTTTCTTACAAAACACACCTACCCTACATTTACACTGAACTAGAGGAAAGCATGCTGTACTTAATCAAAATCAGAATCACATCCCTTTCCTGCCACACCAATAACATGTGCGCTCTGAGCATGACACAGGTATAAAACAAAATGAACACTTACTACTCTCAAGGAGATTGTATTTTTCACATCCAGGTGCTAATTTTTCAGTTTGTCTGCAACACTGATAACTTCCATCTGTCCAGAAGTTAGGATGATATTTAATCATGATATTACTGTTGTTCTTGATTTCTGCAATGCACAGACAATTAATAATTAGTGAAAGAAAACAGAAGACTACAGCATATTTCCTAAGTAACACTGTCGATCATTATTTATTCCTCAGATACCGTGTTTATTATGAGAACAGCCTCATCACATCATAAAACTCAGCATTCAAAAAAAAAGCCAAAGGAATCTCTTTCATCTCTCTCTTTTTTTGTGTGGGAGGGGGTGGGGAGGATGAAACATCCTTTTTGGCAGAAATGACCGTTGCTCTAGCACGTCGGGTAAATGCAAAAGTCAGCCCAACACTATTTTGTTCGGTGGGAGAAACGATGAATATTGTGCAGAACTAATCACCCATTTAAACATGTCATGGGCCGGGCACGGTGGCTCACGCCTGTCATCCTAGCACTCTGGGAGGCCAAGGCATGAGGATCGCTCCAGGTCAGGAGTTCGAGACCAGCCTCAGCAAGAGTAAGACCCCCGTCTCTACTAAAAATAAAAAGAAATTAATTGGCCAACTAAATATATATATATATATATTTAGTTGGCCAATTAATTTGGCCAACTATATATGTATAGTAATTTTATATACATATATATATATATATGTATATAAAATTAGCCGGGCATGGTGGTGCATGCCTGTAGTCCCAGCTAATGGGGAGGCTGAGGCAGGAGGATCGCTTGAGCCCAGGAGTTGGAGGTTGCTGTGAGTGAGGCTGACGCCACGGCACTCTAGCCCAGGCAACAGAGTGAGACTCTGTCTCAAAACAAATAAATAAATAAATAAACATATCATGAAAATGGTCGATCCATCCACACCAAACGTTGACTATATAGGCAATTTCTTAGAAATATACCAAATCCTGTTGTCATAATCCCCTTCAAATATATCACACATATATATCAACTATATCACACACATATAAAGCATGCTTTTCTTAGAAACTATTCCTATTTACACCCCACTGCAAAGAATCGGGTGTTTAAGAGGGGCAGGTTTCTTCACTATGCTAGCATCACTACCTGTCACAGTAGCAGAATTGGAGAAACAGTTATCGTAGATTAAGAGATTGTAGATGCAATGGATACATTCGCTGCATTTCTGTTTTAGCGATAACAATGCCATATCCCCTAAGATCGTGTTCTGATTAACATTGTCATCACATAAGTTTTACCTTCTTTTAACTTCTTCACCCACCGGTCTCTGCTTTGCGCGCTGGGTGCAAAGATGTAAAGTGTATTAGCATCATGCACAACCTAAAATAAAGAAAGCAAAAGACGGAATCAGGGAAAAATACTTAGACACAGCACTTCTGTCTCACACGGGCACCCATACATGATCCTCAAATGACTAAATAGAAGTCAATTCCTTCAGATCCAGAGAAACTAGGTTCCTTTCTTACAAAAACACATCCATTTCTTTCTTTCTTTCTTTCTTTCTTTCTTTCTTTCTTTCTTTCTTTCTTTCTTTCTTTCTTTCTTTCTTCCTTTCTTTCTTTCTTTTTTTTTTATCATTTCCCTCCTGATAGGCATTGATTTTTTTTTAAGACCTTTTTTATTATTATTAATTTTTTCTTTTTTTTTGAGACAGAGTCTCACTTTTGGTGCCTGGGCTAGAGTGCTATGGCGTCAGCTTAGCTCACAGCAACCTCAAACTCCTGGGCTCAAGTGATCCTTCTGTCTCAGCCTCTTGAGTAGTTGGGACTACAGGCATGTGCCAGCATGCCTGGCTTATTTCTTCCTATATATATTACTTGGCCAATTAATTTCTTTCTATTTATAGTAGAGATGGGATCTTCCTCTTGCTCAGGCTGGTTTGAATTCCTGACCTCCAGCAATCCTCCCACCTTGGCCTCCCAGAGCTAGGATTGCAGGTGTGCTGGGCCTGAGAGAAATTTTTATGTCTCCCTCCCTGCTTATATCTTTTATTCTGTCTATAGCAGACATATATATATATATATATGTATATATATATATATATATATATATATATATATACACATATATATATACATAGAGAGAGAGAGAGAGAGAGAAATTATTATCTCTCCCTCCCTGCTTTTTCTGGTAAGTAAGACCTTTTTTATTATTATTAATTTTTTCTCTTTTTTTGAGACAGAGTCTCACTTTTAGGGCCCGGGCTAGGGTGCTATGGCTTCAGCTTAGCTCACAGCAACCTCCAACTCCTGGGCTCAAGTGATCCTCCTGCCTCAGCCTCCCGAGTAGCTGGGAGTACAGACATGCGCCACCATGCCCGACTTATTATGTGTGTCTGATTTTTGTTCACTAATCTTTACACTTCTTCATTTCTACACTGGGCAGGATTTTGCAAAGCACTGTGCTTTCATAGCAGAAAAAATATACAGAGGCCACCATGCTTCATTAATGCTGGGATTTCTTTCAAGCTAATTAACTAAGGTTCCTTAGATGAATTTGGTGTAACAGGGATGATCCTAAGCCAGTATTTTTCTAAACAGTATTTCAGATGAATGGACTGGACTGTCAGGATCACCCCTCCAGCTTGTTTTTCCCACCGTCAATAATTGCAGTAGCTAAGTTGATTAAGCACTGCCTCGCCCAGGTCTATGCTACGTTCTTTTAAAGACATTAACCACTGGCCGGGCGCGGTGGCTCACGCCTGTCATCCTAGCACTCTGGGAGGCCGAGGCGGGAGGATCCCTCAAGGTCAGGAGTTCGAAACCAGCCTGAGCAAGAGCGAGCCCCCGACTCTACCAAAAATAGAAAGAAATTAATTGACCAACTGAAAATATATAGAAAAAGTTAAGGCCAGACACGGTGGATCACGTCTATAATCCTAGCACTCTGGGAGGCCGAGGCAGGAGGATCGCTCAAGGTCAGGAGTTCGAAACCAGCCTGAGCAAGAGCGAGACCCCATCTCTACTATAAATAGAAAGAAATTAATTGGCCAACTAATATATATAGAAAAAATGAGCCGGGCATGGTGGCGCATGCCTGTAGTCCCAGCTACTCGGGAGGCTGAGGCAGGAGGATCGCTTGAGCCCAGGAGTTGGAGGCTGCTGTGAGCGAGGCTGACGCCACGGCACTCACTCTAGCCTGGGCAACAAAGCGAGACTCTGTCTCAAAAAAATAAATAAAATGAGGAATGGAGAAAAGAAAATTAAATATTCTCCTTCCTCCTTTTGTGTGGTTGCCACCATTGAGAAGAACAATCCAGAAGCTTAGAGATCTTAGCTCAGGGGCTCCCAAACGTCTTTAATGCCCCAAAGTGGTGAGTGTTTATTTCAAATGCAATTGGTCGCTTCGCAGTAGCGATCAGAGGCAAGCAAAAACTCCACTGGGATTCTACGTTGAAAAAGACACTTGCAGCTGTCCCCTCGGACCAGGACGAGACCGCAATCTTGGGCAAAAGGCGACTTTCATTTGGGATGTTCAGCACTCCGAGAAAGAGCAGGAAAACATCCTGGAAAAGCAAAGGTGAGGTGCTGGAGACCGGCTCTATGCTGCCTGCTGAAAGTTCTAGAACAGGCGTCCTCAAACTGCGGCCCGCGGGCCACATGCGGCCACCTAGCACATGTGTCCGGCCCGCCGGGTGTTTCTGCCGCCGCTGCCTGTCCTGCTTAGCAGCCGACTCGTCCCGGGCCCACAGTGCGCGCTCTCCAGCGGTCTGGGGGACGGTGACCTGGCCCCTCTGTTTAAAAAGTTTGAGGACCCCTGCTCTGGAATCTCGGGGTCCACCTCCACTCTCCTGAGTTCTCAGGCACGTGCGCCCCAAGATCCTGGGACGTCCCACGGGCGCAGAGTGGCTCGGGGTGCCGTCCCCCTCCTCCTTGGGAGTGAGCAGATGTGAGTGTGTCGCTCGACAGGCTTGGACGGCCACCAGACAGCCGTGAGCCTCGATTCCCCCGGTTGTAAATGAGAATAGCATGATATTTACCCCCTTATGCAATAGGATCATTGTCAGAAAAAAAAAATGACACGATCACCCTTTTGTTATTAATTAATTAATTTATTTATTTATTTAGAGACAGAGTCTCACTCTGTTGCCCAGGCTAGAGTGAGTGCCGTGGCGTCAGCCTCGCTCACAGCAACCTCAAACTCCTGGGCTCAAGCAATCCTCCTGCCTCAGCCTCCCAAGTAGTAGCTGGGACTACAGGCATGCGCCACCACGCCCGGCTCATTTTTTCTATATATTTTTAGTTGGCCAATTAATTTTCTTTCTTTATTTAAGTAGAGACGGGGGTTCTCGCTCTTGCTCAGGCTGGTCTCGAACTCCTGACCTCGAGCGATCCTTCCAACTTGGCCTCCCAGAGTGCTAGGGTGACAGGCGTGAGCCACCACACGCCCGGCTGCTTTGATCACCCTTTAAAAAGCACAGTTCCAGGCCGGGCGCGGTGGCTCACGCCTGTAATCCTAGCTCTTGGGAGGCCGAGGCGGGCGGATTGCTCAAGGTCAGGAGTTCAAAACCAGCCTGAGCAAGAGCGAGACCCCGTCTCTACTATAAATAGAAAGAAATTAATTGGCCAACTGATATATATATAAAAAAAAAAATGAGCCGGGCATTAGTGGCGCATGCCTGTAGTCCCAGCTACTCGGGAGGCTGAGGCAGGAGGATCGCTCGAGCCCAGGAGTCTGAGGTTGCTGTGAGCTAGGCTGACGCCACGGCACTCACTCTAGCCTGGACAACAAAGCGAGACTCTGTCTCAAAAAAAAAAAAAAAAAGCACAGTTCCATCAATAGGTGACGCTAATAGTGTCATTTTTCACCCCAGGCAGCCTTTTCGTCTCGTTTCTGTTAGAAAGTGACTTATGCCTGCCATGTCTCAGCTTTTCAGATTCACAAGGAAAACTTCACGCCCCTTGTTTTCAGTCCCAGCTCCCTCCTCACTCCTTATTCTAACTGCTCTGGGATAAACAAATCTGAGCAAGCAACTCAGATCTGGGGTGTGGAAACTCAGCACCCTTCGGTGGAATCTAGCAGCCCCTAACGAGAATGAGAAGTTTCAACAATGACCTAAGCCATTTATGAAGCAAAGCAGTAACTAGTAAAGTGGGAAATGAACCTAAAAGTCAGCCACCAGAGCACACGCTAATGTCAGACAGCAGACAGGACTAAAAGCCCAGCTCCGCATTATTGCAAAAACACGGCAGCTCACCTGAAACGGGTATTTATTTTGACAGGGAATGACACCACCATCATTCTTCACTATTTCCACACACTTGATTTTCGCAATATCGATAAACCCCTTTCTATATTTTTTCTGTTGGCAGAAGAAAAGAAAAAGCATTACCAAGCAATCCTAAGACACAAGAAAAAATGTTATTAATAGTAATATTGATTAATAAAATTACTGACTCAAAATATTACAATTTCCTGAATAATTCTCTAAATCCTGTTTTCCATTAACTTTTTTTTTTTTTGAGACAGAGTCTCACTCTGTTGCCCGGGCTAGAGTGAGTGCCGTGGCGTCAGCCTCGCTCACAGCAACCTCAGGCTCCTGGGCTCCAGCGATCCTCCTGCCTCAGCCTCCCGAGGAGCTGGGACTACAGGCATGCACCACCATGCCCGGCTAATTTTTTCTATTTTTAGTTGTTTGGCTGATTTCTTTCTATTTTTAGTAGAGATGAGGTCTCGCTCTTGCTCAGGCTGGTCTCGAACTCCTGAGCTCAAGCAATCCTCCCGCCTCGGCCTCCCAGAGTGCTAGGATTACAGGCATGAGCCACCACCCCCAGCCTCCATTAAGTTTTTTAAGTATTAAAAAACACAAACACTATGATGATCATTATCAAAATGATTAAATCCTTTAAGGTCTTTTTGAACTATATTTACATTTCACAGAAAAATCCTTTAATTCCTCAAGAGGAAATTGTTCTGTCCTTAACCCCCAAAACCTCTACAACATGCCTCTCTCTCACAGATACACACTTCGTACAACTTCTTCAATTTCTTGGTGACAGTCCCCAAAAACAAAGCATCGATCATCAAACCAAGCAAGACTCCATTTACTCAATCGCAGATGCAAACTCCAGCCAGCTACATTGCACCCAAAAAGTCATATAAAGAATAAGGTTACTTTTTTTTGGTAGCTATGCATATGATAAAGAATAGAAGGAATAGTAGAGAGAGGAACATCATTGTATTTGGGGTGACACAGCCATGCCCTGGCCCAAGTCATTGAAAATTGCTTTATCAGGCCGGGCGTGGTGGCTCATGCCTGTATATTTATTCTATATATTTTTAGTTGGCCAATTAATTTGTTTCTATTTTTAGTAGAGACAGGGTCTCGCTCTTGCTCAGGCTGGTCTCGAACTCCTGACCTTGAGCGATCCTCCCGCCTCGGCCTCCCAGAGTGCTAGGATTACAGGCCTGAGCCACCGCGCCCGGCCCAGCCTCGGTTTTAATTCTTGGGTGTCTATGGTTAACACTAACTATTAATAGTAGCACTTTGCTTCTACCACTAGGGGCGTGGTGCTGTGTGTACGTGTGTGTTCTGAGGCTCTCACTTAGACACTTGATGGGTTCAGGGCATTTTTTTTTTATGACACTTTGTATCTTTATGAAAGTGGAAATAACTAGAATCACATAAACATGATCTCTTATCAAGAGGAACTTGAAGGAGATAAGCTTTGTGAGAGTTACAGCGAGCAGACAGGCAAGACGGAAAATGCAATTTCCAGCACAGGTGGTGGGTGGCAGGGGGACAGTCATCCACCCACAGCGGGCAGATCAGTCCACGTTTTGCACGTGCAGTGAAACCCGCAACTGCAGATCAGTCCACATTCTGCACGTGCAGTGAAACCCACAACTGTGGATCAGTCCACGTTTTGCACGTGCAGTGAGACCCGCAACTGCAGATCAGTCCACGTTTTGCACGTGCAGTGAAACCCGCAACTGCAGATCAGTCCACGTTTTGCACGTGCAGTGAAACCCGCAACTGCAGATCAGTCCACGTTTTGCACGTGCAGTGAGACCCACAACTGCAGATCAGTCCACGTTTTGCACGTGCAGTGAAACCCCACAACTGCAGATCAGTCCACGTTTTGCATGTGCAGTGAAACCCGCAACTGCAGATCAGTCCACGTTTTGCACGTGCAGTGAGACCCGCAACTGCAGATAAGTCCACGTTTTGCACGTGCAGTGAGACCCACAACTGCAGATCAGTCCACAGTTTGCACCTGCAGTGAGACCCGCAACTGCGGATCAGTCCACGTTCTGCACGTGCAGTGAGACCCACAACTGCGGATCAGTCCACGTTCTGCACCTGCAGTGAGACCCGCAACTGCAGATCAGTCCACGTTTTGCACCTGCAGTGAAACCCGCAACTGCAGATCAGTCCACAGTTTGCACCTGCAGTGAAACCCACAACTGCGGATCAGTCCACGTTTTGCACATGCAGTGAAACCCGCAACTGCAGATCAGTCCACGTTTTGCATGTGCAGTGAGACCCCACAACTGCAGATCAGTCCACGTTTTTCACGTGCAGTGAGACCCACAACTGCGGATCAGTCCACATTCTGCACGTGCAGTGAGACCCACAACTGCAGATCAGTCCACATTCTGCACGTGCAGTGAAACCCGCAACTGCAGATCAGTCCACGTTTTGCATGTGCAGTGAAACCCACAACTGCAGATCAGTCCACGTTTTGCACGTGCAGTGAGACCCGCAACTGCGGATCAGTCCACGTTTTGCACGTGCAGTGAAACCCACAACTGCAGATCAGTCCACGTTTTGCACGTGCAGTGAGACCCACAACTGCAGATCAGTCCACGTTTTGCACGTGCAGTGAAACCCACAACTGCAGATCAGTCCACGTTTTGCATGTGCAGTGAAACCCACAACTGCAGATCAGTCCACATTCTGCACGTGCAGTGAGACCCGCAACTGCAGATCAGTCCACAGTTTGCACGTGCAGTGAGACCCGCAACTGCAGATCAGTCCACGTTTTGCACGTGCAGTGAGACCCGCAACTGCGGATCAGTCCACGTTTTGCACGTGCAGTGAAACCCACAACTGCGGATCAGTCCACGTTTTGCACGTGCAGTGAAACCCACAACGACAGCCCAAGGAGTCACACGATTCCTTTACTCACCGTGGCCAAAGACTGACGAAGTGACAGCCCAGAGAAATGACAGCCCTGAGCATGGGAAACCCCTGTGGGAACTTTCCCACAGCCTCACCCCAGGGCTGCGTTTCTGGAAAAGCACACAGTTGGGAGGCTCCCGGCCTCCACCCTGCCCATCCCGACCAATTTCTTTACTAAGAAACACCCCTCTCTGGCCGGGCGCGGTGGCTCACACCTGTAATCCTAGCACTTCGGGAGGCCGAGGTGGGAGGATCGCTTGAGCTCAGGAGTTCGAGACCAGCCTTAGCAAGAGAAAGACCCCTGTTTCTACTATAAATAGGAAGAAATTAGCCAAACAACTAAAAATAGAAAAAATTAGCCGGGCATGGTGGCGCATGCCTGTAGTCCCAGCTACTCGGGAGGCTGAGGCAGGAGGATCGCTTGAGCCCAGGAGTTGGAGGTTGCTGTGAGCGAGGCTGACGCCACGGCACTCACTCTAGCCCGGGCAACAGAGCGAGACTCTGTCTCAAAAAAAAAAAAAAAAAATGAAGCACCCATCTCTCTGCTTATTTGATTTGAGAGGAGGGCACGCAGGCATGCATACGAATATGAATTTGAAATATAAATTATTAAAAATGGAACTGAGCTTTGCTAGGCTTCTGCAAAAGTGGAGCCTTAACCTCGTGTTTAAAAAAGCCGGGACTGGATGCTATCTCTATATTTCCCTAGTTCTCTCCGAAGTTAAAGAGATCACACTGTAGTTTGTTTTCTAAATGCCTTTAAGATATTAAACTGCATGTAATGACCACTTTCCACTACCTTTTGCTGCCCTTAAAAGAGCAACATCGCCTACTTTTTTTTTTTTTTTCCAATGAATGTAATCCCCCACGCTGGGAAAAGTTTCTTCCTTTTGCTTCTACCGGTGGGGTCTGGAGGGAAGGCTGGGGGGCGTGAAGGAGCTGGCATGGGTGGAAAGGAATCGTGATAGCAGCAGCAGAAAAGAGGAAGTGTGTGCCTCTCTTAGTAGCAGAAGATGGATTGCTCATCAACGCCTCCCTCCCCACGATAATCAAAGAGAAACTGCTGGGGGGACTGCAAACTAGTGCAACCTCTGTGGGAAGCAATATGGAGATACCTTAGAGCAATACAAGTGGAGCTACCATTTGATCCAGCAATCCCCCTCCTGGGATCTACCCAAAAGAACAAAGCACAATCTACAATAAAGACACCTGCACTCGAATGTTTGTAGCAGCACAATTCACAATTGCACAGATGTGGAAACAACCCAAGTGCCCATCAATTCATGAGTGGATTAATAAAATGTGGTCTATGTGCACCATGGGGTAATAATACTCAGCTTTAAGAAACAAAGGTTACTGATTTATTTAAGGCTTTCAAAATGCGATATTAATCTCTTATTGATTCTATGGATTGAAAATAAAAATTAAAAAAAGAAAGAAAGAAACAATGGTGCTATAGCATCTCTTGTATTCTCCTGGATGGAGCTGGAACCCATTCTGCTAAGTGAAGTGTCCCAAGAATGGAAAAACAAGCACCACATGGACTCACCAGCAAATTGGTATTAACGGATCAACACCCAAGTGGACATATAGGAATAACATTTATTGGGTGTCGGGCAGGTGGGAGGGGGAGGAGGGGATGGGTACATACAAACACAATGAGTGAGATGTGCAACGTTTGGGGGATGGTCACGCTTAAAGCTCAGATTCGAGGGGGGAGGGGGGACAAGGGCAATATACGCAACCTTAAAATTTGTACCCCCATAATATGCTGAAATTTAAAAAAAAAAGAAATACACAGAATTGTCTCATTACGAATTCCATGGGTGTATGTGGGTGCCGACTGCTGCTTTTGCTATGGTTTCTGCAGGAATATTCATTCCATCGGCATTGCAAATAGCCCCTCTGCAGCAAACTTTTGTAACACAACCTGTTAATCGAGAACAATCTATAGATACAATTATTTTTAAAACAATTTCTACCACTGACTGGGTGCTTGCTGACACCAAGGAAGCTCTGTTGATGCGTTTAGAAGCGATGCCACTAAGGTTCTGCTTAAAGTTGGGGACTCCTTGGGCCGGGCGCGGTGGCTCACGCCTGTAATCCTAGCACTCTTGGGAGGCCGAGGCAGGAGGATCGCTCAAAGGTCAGGAGTTCGAAACCAGCCTGAGCAAGAGCGAGACACTGTCTCTACTAAAAAAATAGAAAGAAATTAATTGTCCAACTAAAAATATGTAGAAAAAATGAGCAAGGCATGGTGGCGCATGCCTGTAGTCCCAGCTACTGGGGAGGCTGAGGCAGGAGGATCGCTTGAGGCCAGGAGTCTGAGGCTGCTGTGAGCTAGGCTGATGCCACGGCACTCACTCTAGCCTGGGCAACAGAGTGAGACTCTGTGTCAAAAAATCAAACAAACAAAAAGAGTCAATTCATGTAAAGTTTTTTAAATAAAGCCGACAAATGGTCAGTGCTTGATGAATTTAGCTACTAACATTATTTCTCAAAGCCATCCCAGTGGAGCCCTTAGAGAAAACAAAAGCAAAACGCATTGAAAGATCTTCACCCTACCTTCTAGACTCCAGAGAACTGACCTTCTGAGAACCGATGTCGAATTGGGTGGTGTTTTATAAAACAAAATGGCTGAGCTTATGCCTGATCCATGGCTGACAATTAAAAAAAATTTAAAAAGTAAAAGAAAATTATAAAAAATAAATGAAAATAAAAAGAAAATAAAACAAAATGGCACGAATGAGAGTCTTCCTTGGGGCGGGGGGAGGGGTCCCATGACAAATATTAACATCAGTTCCCTAAAATGACAGGAGGAGGTAACAGAAATGACGAGTGTCTACCAATGTCCACTCTGTTCAGCCAGAAAAATGAAAGGAACCTTTATTTCGTGGGTTTTACAGTTGTGTTTTTAAAAAAGGACGGTTGATGCTTCATGGGACTGGACTATTTTTACACTTTGGGGCTGTTATTTTAGTGCTATCTCACAGTAGGAAGCCAGCCAGCAAGTCGGTCACCACTTCCTTTTTAGGGTTAGGGACAGCTGATCTCTGGCAACTCCCAACCTTGAACTCGCGACAGCAGGGAACACCTTGAATCCAACGTTATTTCCCTCCCTTCCAGCAACATCATAAAGACACGTTTTTCCCGGTTCGCTAGGCTTTCTTGATGGCTGTCTCATTTTCCGGCAAATATAAAGGTTAACATGTGCATGATCCTTTCTGTAAATACGCAATGTGGCCAGCCAGAAAGTGTCACAAAATTACCCAGAGAGAGCACACGGGTCAAAAAAAAAGGGTCCAGAGGCTCTAAAATCAGACTAGCCTGGGCTGGGTTCCCGGTTCTGCCTCCCCCTGCCGGCTCTGCAACCTTGGGCGAGGCACTCAGCTTCTCTGATCCTCAGTTTCCTCATCTGTAAAATGGGAATAATAACGACGCGCCTCATGCAGTTAAGAGGATTCGAGTTAATACGTAACAAAGCACATGAGACACGGCTTGGCACAGGGTGAGCACTGGTGGGGTGACAGAATAGGCGACCCCAAAATAGTCCACTTTGGCATACGGGTTATACTGAGTTAAAGGGACTTAAACAACAGCACGTGCAAGAAGGGCACAGTGTCCCCTCTTTGTCCTTCCAGGAAGCAGGCGACCGAGCTCCCAGGTGAAAAAAAAGTGCCTCCCCTGGACCTTGGAGGAAGAAAGACACCCTTACCAGCAGAGACGGGGAGTCGAGGCAGAGAGAAATCTGCACAAACAAATCCTGGTAAGCTAACCCTCACCTTCCGAGCTACTTTTCCACCATGGCCTCCTTTTATGTCACCTCTGAATCCACTTTGTTGTTTTTTTTTATTTTGTTTCGTTTTGTTTTTTTTTTTGAGACAGAGTCTCACTCTGCTGCCCGGGCTAGAGTGAATGCCGTGGCGTCAGCCTAGCTCACAGCAACCTCAATCTCCTGGGCTCAGCGATCCTCCTGCCTCAGCCTCCCGAGTAGCTGGGACTACAGGCATGCGCCACCATGCCCGGCTCATTTTTTTCTATATATTTTTACTTGACCAATTAATTTCTTTCTATTTATAGTAGAGACGGGGTCTCGCTCTTGCTCAGGCCGGTCTCGAACTCCTGACCTGGAGCAATCCGCCTGCCTCAGCCTCCGGAGTAGCTGGGACTACAAGCGTGAGCCACCATGCCCGGCTCATTTTTTCTATATATTTTTAGTTGGCCAATTCATTTATTTCTAATTTTTTTAGTAGAGACGGGGTCTCGCTCTTGCTCTGGCTGGTTTCGAACTCCTGACCTCGAGCAACCCTCCTGCCTCGGCATCCCAGAGTGCTAGGATTACAGGTGTGAGTTACTGCGCCCGGCCTGCATCGACTTTGAATACAGATTTACATTTCTCCTGCTGGACGCAGGACTCAGGCCCTCCCACACCGGTTCCAGTCCTACGCCACACCCAACGGCTCAAACCGGTGGCCAGAGATGACAACTTGGCGACAGTCCTTTCATGGAACAGACCGTGTTCCCACTTTCCCTGTGCTCCCTTTAAACTGACCATTCAGGCCCGGCGGGGTGGCTCACGCCTGTAATCCCAGCACTCTGGGAGGCCGAGGCGGGAGGATCGCTCGAGGTCAGGAGTTCCAGACCAGCCTGAGCGAGAGCGAGACCCCGTCTCTACTAAAAATAGAAATTAATTGGCCAACTAAAAACATATAAAAAGAGTTAGCAGGGCATGGTGGCACATGCCTTAGTCCCAGCTACTCGGGTAGGAGGCTGAGGTAGGAGGATCGCTTGAGCCCAGGAGTTGGAGGTTGCTGTGAGCTAGGCTGAGGCCACAGCACTCTAGCCTGGGCAACAAAGTGAAAATGTCTCAAAAAAAAAAAAAAAGAGAAAGTTAGCCAGGCATGAGGGCACATGCCTGTAGTCCCAGCTACTCGGGAGGCTGAGGCAGGAGGCCAAGAGTTGGAGGTTGCTGTGAGCGAGGCTGACGCCACGGCGCTCACTCCAGCCCGGGCGACAGAGTGAGACTCTGACTCAAAAAAAAAAACAAAAAAAAGTTCCTGTTGTTAATTAAATCAACTTGTAAGGGCGAGTGGGGCAGAGAGAGGGGAAGGAATTTTATTGACTCAGTGTGAGCAGTGGAAAAGAAAGAATGGATTTTTATGTCCTGAAAATGAACAGCAATATCACTAACTTTTCTTCCAGGGTCACCTTACACCAGCTTTTGCTTTAAATGTGCTCAGAGCAGACTGTAGACGCCTTGTGTGAGTCCAGCCCCACAACGACCCTCGGGAAGCAGGAGCTATTTACCCTGTGGGTTTCACAGATGAGAAAACCTAGGGACAAAGGGACCATGTTTCCCTGCCCGGGTGGCGAGTGACAGAGCCTGACATGTGTCCGAAAGTCCGCTCTCCTCCACTCTGAAAAATATATTTCTGGCCGTTGCATTAAAGTAAGTAACGGAAAAATAATTATGCAAAGCCACAGACAGGAAAAGAATCTTTGCTTCACTTGAGAAGCGAAGGAACTAGCTCGGCCAAGAGGAGGCGGGTTGTTTCTGCTTTCTTTAACTCAGCCTGTCGTGGCAATGCAGAAGAAAAAGAGCTCTGGTCACAGACAGCTCATGGGAGCACCGGTCGCTCCTTCCTGGGATGGTTCCTCTTCCCAGAACTGCTCCCCTGGAATGGCCTTTTTTTTTTGGCCCCATACCCCCTCCAATCCAACCCTTGGAATGGTCTTGTGACAAGTGGCTGCCACAGAGACACTTGAGTCAGCCTCTGCCCACGAGAACAAAGGAAGGTGCAACCTCAGGCCGGGCGCGGTGGCTCACGACTGTCATCCTGGCACTATGGGAGGCCGAGGAGGGAGGATCGCTCGAGCTCAGGAGTTGGAGACCAGCCTGAGCAAGAGCGAGACTCCGGTCTCTACCAAAAATAGAAAGAAATTAATTGGCCAACTAAAAATATAGCTAGAAAAAAAATGAGCCGGGCATGGTGGCGCATGCCTGTAGTCCCAGCTACTCGGGAGGCTGAGGCAGGAGGATCGCTGGAGCCTGGGAGGTTGAGGTTGCTGTGAGCGAGGCTGAGGCCACGGCACTCACTCTAGCCCGGGCAACAGAGTGAGACTCTGTCTCAAAAAAAAAAAAAAAAGAAGATGCAACCTCAGCGTGGTCCCCATGTGACCCGGACACCCAGCAAGTCAGGTGGGGGAAACTGTTCCACTTTTAGTGAAAGCTCACCGATGTGTGAGTGACAGGCCGTCTGGGGCCCTGGAACAAAAGACCCACTATTTCCACCGGAGACACAAATAGCAG
The DNA here is from genome assembly GCF_040939455.1 of Microcebus murinus. Taxonomy (NCBI): domain Eukaryota; kingdom Metazoa; phylum Chordata; class Mammalia; order Primates; family Cheirogaleidae; genus Microcebus; species Microcebus murinus. The sequence goes on along the minus strand of NC_134129.1, from coordinate 17,669,183 downwards.
ACCTCGGCGTTCCAGATGAAGGAAGGCCTTCCAAGAGTGAGACAAGTCCCAGAGAATTCAGTCGGGTCGGGAAGCAACACGCGGGCATCTGGGATAAGCAGAGGTCGTGCATGGCAGCGAGCAGGCCCGGCAGGTCTGGGTGAGCCCAGAGAAACTTTGCAGCGCAGGGACACAAACCCACAGAGGAGCCGGGGACCGCTGAAGATTTGCACAGCCCAGGGGGACAGTAGCAGAAAGCCACCACGTATCAAGTTCTTTGCAGGGAAGGAGGGTGCGGTGACAAGCAGACGAGGTCTCCATCCTTTGTCAATTTGGCTTCCCTAGGTTTGCATTTGGTGGGTGTGCAGAAAACAGTGACACAGCACGCCTGAGATGGCTATTATTATTAGAAAGGCCCATTATTATTATTATTTTTGCCTTTTGGAGAAGATTCTGGGACTTTGGCATGCTGGGCAGGAGGCTTCTGTGTAACCGTAGACACCCATAAAAAAAACGTTGGACACTGAGCCTCGAATGAGTTTTCCGGTGGGCAGTATTCCACATGCGTTGTCATGGCTTGCTGCCTGGAGGTCTGAAGCACATCCGGTGGGACCGCAGGGGGACAGGAGTCTAGGCAGGTGGCAGCTGGTTTCCTCCAGAATTCACCCCACGTCCCTCTCCGTTTGCTGAGTTTTTTGCATTGTACGTCTTCATTGTAATAAAGCGCGACCGTGAGCACAAGTAACCCTGTGCCAAGTCCTGTGAGTCCTCTTAGTAAGGCAACGGGCCTTGGGGTGGCCTTGGGCATGTCCCCACCCCACCCCCGGCACAGTGGTGACCTGGAATGAGCTCTGACACGCAAGATCACATATCACGTGACTTCGTGTACATGAACTGTCCTAGAATAGGCAAATCAATGGAGACAGCAAATAGATTGGGGGGTTCTCAGGGTTGGGGGCAGAAGGGCAGATGGGGAGTGACCGATCATGGATATGGGGCTTCCTTATGGGCTGATGAAAATGTTCTCAAGCTAATCGTGGTGATGGTTGTACAATTCTGAATCTACTGCAAACCACTGAAACTTTGGGTAAATTACATGGGATGTAAATTATACCTTAATAAAGCTATTTATTTTTTATTATTATTTTATTTTTAGCTTTTATTTTATTTTTTAATTTTACTTTTCATCTCATTTTTTTTTCTTGTTGTTAACCAGAACATGTGGAAAAGCTATTAAAAAAAAAAAAAAAAAACCCAACTGAGTAGCACAAATTTTAAAAACCAAAAGGGCGCGGTGGCTCACACCTGTCATCCTAGCAATTCTGGGAGGCCGAGGCGGGAGGATCGCTCAAGGTCAGGAGTTCGAAACCAGCCTGAGCAAGAGCAGGACCCCTGTCTCTACTAAAAATAGAAGGAAATGAATTTGCCAACTAAAAATATATAGAAGAAATCAGCCGGGCATGGTGGCACATGCCTGTGGTCCCAGCTACTCGGGAGGCTGAGGCAGGAGGATCGCTTGAGCCCAGGAGTTTGAGGTTGCTGTGAGCCAGGCTGACGCCACGGCACTCACTCTAGCCTGGGCAACAGAGTGAGACTCTGTCTCAAAAAAAAAAAAAAAAAAATGTCTATACCCGGGAAAAAGCCAGATGCAAGAACAGAAACTTTGAGGCATGTCACCTGAAAAGGGCAACAGTGGGTGCCAACGCGACCTGCGTCATCTACAGATAAAAACAGCTTGCATGGCCTTCTATCCCAGGAACCGCCCTAACCCCTTTATCTATATCGATCCAGTGACTTTTCACAAACTCCTATGAGGGAAGCACTATTATTCCCCCCTGTTTAAAGATGAGGAAAACCAGGCACAGAGAGGTTAAGTCATTGGTTCAAGGTCACACAGCCAACAAGTAGCTCATTTAGGATTTGAACCCGGGTACTCCGGCACCAGAGTCAGTACTCTTTAATCTCTCCCTCTCCAACTCACAGAAATTCTGTTAAACGCAGAGATGGACAGAGACCACAGCTAAAGTTCCCTACAAAGAAAAGAAAACAGAAAACTGCAGATAAACTGATTCTAGAACTTCCGAAAGACCACCATCTCATCCAGCGTGTTCTGGTCCTGTTTCCTGCAGATAGTTTCGATACCTATTCTTAGAAAGTGCTTAACTGTGACAACTCAAAAATAAAGAAATGACCCTAGTGTTTGTCATTTAAACAATTCTAAATTGCATATGTGGTCATTTGCACCCAACTACTCATCTTTTCTTTTCTTTTTCTTTTCTTTTTTTTTTTTTTTTTTGAGTCAGAATCTCACTCTGTTGCCCAGGCTAGAGTGCCGTGGCCTCAGCCTAGCTCACAGCAACCTCAGACTCCTGGGCTCAAGCGATCCTCCTGCCTCAGCCTCCCAAGTAGCTGGGACTATAGGCACGCTCCACCATGCCCGGCTAATTTTTTTTTCTGCATATTTTTAGTTGGCCAATTAATTTCTTTCTATTTTTTATAGTAGAGACAGGGCCTCGCTCTTGCTCAGGCTGGTCTCGAACTCCTGACCTTAAGCGATCCTCCCGCCTCGGCCTCCCAGAGTGCTAGGATGACAGGCGTGAGCCACCACGCCTGGCCCGAACTACTCATCTTTTGCCAAGAAAATTGAAAGCTCTACCATTTATTTTTGTATTATACTACAACCAATCCCAGTTGAGGCTGAGTTAACCAAAAAACAAGCTTACTTTCCTATATTTTTTAAAAAGTGGTAGACTAACTTACTAATGCATTGTAGTAGATTTCCAGGGGTCTTTTCCAACAGTGACATTGTTCTCTACTGTTGGGCTGGACAATTCATGTGAATAAATTTATCTTTAATTAAGTCACTTGTGAGTTTTTCTGTGAAGAATCACTTAAAAACGTAGCATTTAACCAAACCCACTTGAAAGGTCTTGAGAATTAGCGCCTAAGCAGAACCCTTTTCAGCTTCTTTTTGTTTTTTTTGAGACAGAGTCTCACTCTGTTGCCCGGGCTAGAGTGTTGTGGCGTCAGCCTAGCTCACAGCAACCTCCAACTCCTGGCCTCAAGCGATCCTCCTGCCTCAGCCTCCCGAGTAGCTGGGACTACAGGCATGCCCGGCTAATTTTTTCTAGTTGGCGAATTTCTTTTTTAGCCAATTCATTTCTTTTTTTTTTTTTTTTTCATTTCTTTTTTTTAGTTGGCCAATTTTTTTTTCCAGCATATTATGGGGGTACAGATTTTAAGGTTTCAATAAATGCCCTCTCTCCCCCCCCCCACAAATCTGAGTCTCCAGCATGCCCATCCCCCAGATGGTGCACATCTCACTCAATATGTATGTCTATACCCACCCCCCTAGTTGGCCAATTTTTTTTTTTTGGCCAATTTAGTTGGCCAATTCATTTTTTTAGTTGGCCAATTCATTTCTTCCTTTTTTTTTTTTTTAATAGTAGAGACGGGGGTCTCGCTCTTGCTCAGGCTGGTTTCGAACTCATGACCTTGAGCGATCCTCCCGCCTCGGCCTCCCAAAATGCTAGGATTACAGACATGAGCCACCACGCCTGGCCTTGGGCTCCTTTTATGCAAACATGCACAGAAATCTTTTCTTCCTGTCGGCCTCTCTTTTCTGGACAACTCTAACTTACTTAAATGCATAGAGCCTCCACCCTACAATGAGGACCAAACAAGCACAGATGAACAAACGGTAAAAGAAACACCCTTTTTCACGGTCTGAAGTGCAAAGCCAAAGAAGGGGAGCAGGAAGAAAACGTGCAGAGGGCTGGTCAGAGAAGCTGGTGTTTGAGGAAGTCCCCTTGTGTGGGAGGTAGCATCTGCGGTTTAACAGCACACTGGCCAGAAAGATAGCACACATCTTGGTTCACCTCCTCAAATGGGACGTCGCTTCAGAAAAGGCGTCTGGCTTGGCTCTCCCCCTGCTTCTTTACTTGCAAAATATCTGGTACACAAATTTGTGGGGTGTTTCGTTACACTTTATGGGGATACAAAAGAGAACAGAGCAAGGCAGGCACGTGCACAGACCCTTATTCTTCTATGGGATCTGTGCTATATAGACTGTAAGAACTGGCTCACGCCTGTCATCCCAGCACTCTGGGAGGCTGAGGCGGGGGGATCGTTCAAGGTCAGGAGTTCGAGACCAGCCTGAGCAAGAGCGAGACCCCGTCTCTACTAAAAATAGAAAGAAAATGAATTGATCAACTAAATATATAGCTTCAGTCCAATTAGCTGTGTCCTGAATAGAAAAGAAAAAAAAAGTAAAGATATTAAATATTAAATAAAATAAAATAAAAAACAGGCCGGGCGAGGTGGCTCACGCCTGTAATCCTAGCACTCTGGGAGGTCGAGGCGGGCGGATTGCTCAAGGTCAGGAGTTCGAAACCAGCCTGAGCAGGAGCGAGACCCCGTCTCTACTATAAATAGAAAGAAATTAATTGGCCAACTGATATATATATAAAAAATTAGCCGGGCATGGTGGCGCATGCCTGTAGTCCCAGCTACCCGGGAGGCTGAGGCAGAAGGATCACTCGAGCCCAGGAGTTTGAGGTTGCTGTGAGCGAGGCTGACGCCACGGCACTCACTCTAGCCTGGGCAACAAAGCGAGACTCTGTCTCAAAAAAAAAAATAAAATAAAAAAAAATAAAAAACAAGAAAGAGAGAGAGAAAGAAAGAAAGAAAGAAAGAAAGAAAGAAAGAAAGAAGAAAGAAGAAAGAAGAAAGAAGAAAGAAGAAAGAAGAAAGAAGAAAGAAGAAAGAAGAAAGAAGAAAGAAGAAAGAGAAAGAAAGAAAGAAAGAAAGAAAGAAAGAAAGAAAGAAAGAAAGAAAGAAAGAAAGAAAGAAAGAAAGAAAGAGAGAGAGAAAAATTAGGGAGGCTGAGGCAGGAGGATTGCTTAAGCTCAGGAGTTCAAGAACAACCTGAGCAAGAGTGAGACCCCCATCTCTACTAAAAAGAAAAATTAGCCAGGTGTGGTGGTGCACATTTGCAGTCCCAGCTACTCGGGAGGCTGAGGCAGGAGGATCGCATGAGCACTAGAATTTGAGTCCAGCCTGGGTAAGATAGCAAGACCTCCATATGAGAGAGAGAGAGAGAGAGAAAGAAAGGAAGACAGGGAGGGAGGAGAGAGTATGCATGAGAGAAAAGAATTTTTATTTAGTATTTATTAGAATTTACCTCTCCTCCAAACTAAATGTGGACGTTATTATAAACAAGCAGAGTATAAACTGTCAAAAGAAATCACATGGCAATTTGAGAAAGTGCAACCAACATTTTGAGTTGTTTCTTTTTTCTTTTTTTATCTTCCCTCCAATCTTAGTTCAAAGTATGAGTTGTTTCTAGAACTATTTTAGACACGCTAACTCTTAGCCACAGGTTGACGCTGGTCAAATATATGTAGAATATTATATATGGAAGGGAGTTTAGAAGCACCCGTGTAACTCAGCAGTTAATTCTGTTACTTTTTTAGGAGAACAACTGACATTAGCTTTGGGTTTTGTGAATATACTGTATTTCTGAGTTAAATATCAAAGTTTGGTGATTATTACATCAGACAAAAAACATTGTTATAGTCTTCTGCACTTGTTTATTTCTAAATTGACATAGTGCATCTCCTTGAAAAATAAAATGGAACAATATTATGTAGGAAATAACTCTCACGATATCTCTCTAAAGTTCTTTTTACTTACTTTCAATATTTACCGATCACCATTCAAGTGCATCTAGTCAAAACAGAAGTCTTGGGTTATAACAAAGAAAAAATAAAAATAAAAACAAGGGTAAAATAAAACAAAACAAAACAAAATAAGATAAAAAAGTTGTAAAAAAAAGTATACAGTTATTTTAAAATTATAAAAAAAATATATAAACATTCAAGTGCAGGTGTCCTTTTCATAGAGTGACTTTTGATCTTGTAATTACCAATAACAAAAAACTTTTTTGAGAGTCTCATAGGTGCAAGGCATTGTGTGATATGTTTCAATGATGAAATACCAACTCTGCCCTCAAGGAGATTATTAGGTAGTTGGTGAGAAAAAAGGGCGATAAAACAACACATAAATTTAACAGGCAATGAAATCGAAACAGGAAATTTGGGAAAGGCAAGGCATTTACAAGCAAGGGTGTGTACAAGGCCCTCCGACTTAAGCAGACTTGAAGTCGAACTTGGAAAAATAGACAAGAAAAAGAAGGAGAATTGTTGGCCACAGGAGAAAACCTCCAAAGGCAAGAAAATGACAAGTACAGACAGTTCAGCTAGATTTTTCTGGTTTTATGAGAGTGCAAAAGCAATATGCATTCAGTGGAAACCATACCTGGCGTGCCCATGCCACCACTCTGTTTTTTTCAATTTGAGTCCAGGATTCAGGAAATCACACGAGACCCTCCACACTTTATTTATTATTAAAATGGGCTTTGTGGGGGATGATTTTGCCCAACGGTAGGCTAATGGAAGTGAGTTTTCTGAGCATGTTTCAGGTAAGCTGGACCAAGCTACGATGCTCAGGGGCTTAGGCTGGGCCTCTACCCCAAAGATCAAAAGTCACTCTATGAAAACGATACCTGCACTCGAATGTTTATTTATTTTTTTAAATTTTAAAATAACTGTATACTTTTTTTCCAACTTTTTTATCTTATTATTTTTTTTCTTTTTTATAACCCAAGACTTCTGTTTTGACTGGATGCACTCGAATGTTTGTAGCAGCACAATTCACAATTGCAAAGGTGTGGAAACAACCCAAGTGCCCATCAATTCATGAGTGGATTAATAAAATGTGATATATGCATACCATGGAGTTCTATTCAGCTATAAGAAACAACGGTGATCTAGCACCTCTTGTATTTTCCTGGCTGGAGCTGGAACCCATTCTACTAAGTGAAGTGTCTCAAGAATGGAAAAACAAGCACCACATGGACTCACCAGCAAATTGGTATTAACTGATCAGCACCTAAGTGGACACATAGGAATAACATTTATAGGGTGTCGGGTAGGTGGGGGCAGAGGGGACGGGTGTATATAAACACAATGAGTGAGATGTGCACCAACTGGGGGATGGACACGCTTGAAGCTCTGACTCGAGGGGGGAGGGGAGGCAAGGGCAATATCCATAACCTTAACACGTGTACCCCCACAATATGCTGGAAAAAAATAAAATAAAATAAAATAAATAAATGCATTTCCAGCTCACAGTGGGTTTACCGGGATGGAAGTGCATCACACGGCGGGGAACATCTGAGTTTTTAAGCAAAAGAGTCTGAATAGTCACTGGATGGCGCCCACTGTAACTGCGACCCTATTATTGGACATCGCATGCAGGGACCCTAACTTCCTGGGTGACCCACGCCCAGCCTGCCCGGAGCGAAGGCAGTGCGAACAGAGAGGCCAGCCAGGAGCACTGTGATCTGAGTCGCGGTCCGGGCTTACCAGCCAGTTCCCTGGGCGACTTGAAGCAAGTCATCTCCTTGTCTGCACGTTCCACTCGTGAAAAATCGGAAGGTCACTCTTTCCAGGCTCTTCAATTGCGTGATTCTTTTTTTTCACCAACAAAAAAAATTTTTTTGAGACAGGGTCTCGCTTTGTTGCCCAGGCTAGAGTGAGTGCCGTGGCGTCAGCCTAGCTCACAGCAACCTCCAACTCCTGGCCTCAAGCGATCCTCCTGCCTCAGCCTCCCGAGTAGCTGGGACTACAGGCGTGCGCCACCATGCCCGGCTGATTTTTTTCTATATATATTAGTTGGCCAATTAATTTCTCTTTATTTATAGTAGAGACGGGGTCTCGCTCTTGCTCAGGCTGGTTTCGAACTCCTGACCTCAAGCGATCTGCCTGCGTCGGCCTCCCAGAGTGCTAACATGACAGGTGTGAGCCACCGCGCCCGGCCCTCACCAACAAATCGATTATCCTCTTGTATGCATAATTATCAGCTATAGGAGTCTATACGGGTCTAGGAACAGAACTGCCCTGCAAACACACTAAGGCCCCAGTCACCCCAGGGCCTTTGCACATACCGTTCCCTCTGTATTGAGTGGGCGCGCTCTGCCCATCACCGTTCACATGCCCGTTCTCGGCCAAGTGAAAGTCTTCCCCAACTCTTGCCCAACTTCCACCAATGCCTGGGAGGAAAACTAGATGTAGCTCTATACTTTTGCCAGCAAACTCTCCTCCACTCGTGCAATTTGATTTCTTTTTAAACTGTCTCCAAGAGTAATTGCTATCATACCTATTCTCATCAAAACACTTACTAGGAACTATTAATTACAGAAAGTGGCCTCGAAGATTTCTAAGAATTCCTCAGCCCAGCAGTTCATGTTGTCAAAGAGAGAGATAAAACTCAGGGTACATAAATTATGGTGTCAATTATAGTTTATAAAAACGCAAGAAGTTACTTTGAGTTGATTAAGACAAGTGTCAAGAAGTTGATTAAGATAAGTTTGCTTCAAGACAGGCAGGTGGGAAAAGAAATTTGGGTAGAAACACTGTGTTTATTCCAATGTTAATGCCATTTCCCGAACATTCTGGGAATAGTTCTTTTTACAATTGCCTTCAGTGCCTACAACACAGTTTTTTGGGTTTTGGGGGGTTTTTTTTGTTTGTTTTTTTCTTCGAGACAGAGTCTCATTTCTTCGCCCGAGCTAGAGTGCCATGGCGTCAGCCTAGCTCACAGCAACCTCCAACTCCTGGGCTCAAGCGATCCTCCTGCCTCAGCCTCCCGAGTAGCTGGGACTACAGGCATGCACCACCATGCCCGGCTAATTTTTTCTATATATTTTTAGTTGGCCAATTAATTTCTTTCTATTTTTAGTAGAGACAGGGTCTCCCTCTTGCTCAGGCTGGTCTCGAACTCCTGACCTCGAGCAATCCTCCCGCCTCGGCCTCCCGGAGTGCTAGGGTTACAGGTGTGAGCCACCAAGCTTGGCCCAGCACAGTCTTTCGAATCCATTCAGTGGAAAAATAGCTAAATAAAACTTTTCTGGGAACTTGACTTTTTGGTTTCACTAAAAATTTCTGAGATCCAAGTCTTATAAATAAAATAAAGTAGGCAGTATCATTTCTGAACAAAAATGCCGACTTTTCGTATAGCCTTTGTCTCTCCCACCAAAATACAAATAATCAGTCAATAAAACACAACTGTCACAGCCAGATCCAAGAGTGTTTTTCAAGATCCAGAATATGTTTGTTTCTACTTTTAAGTTGCCTAAGGACCAAAACCTTTGATTGAACTCACCTCTTTGCACGCTTTAGCACAGAAAAATAAAAAGTTAAAATCTAGAATATAAAGAAAAATAGTAATAGGTGACTTTTACTCATCCTAGTGAACCATGCTAAAATAATTTCTTTAGCAGGGAGGTGAAATTTTCAGCTCTTAAAGATGATCATGAGAATGACAGTAGAATAGACTCCAATGGTTTTGTTTTTTTTTAATTTTTATTTACTCTCTAATTTCAATATATTTTTCTCTCTCTCTCTCTTTTTTTTTATACACCCAAAAATCATGGCTTGTTGAATCCAGTGGTTTTTAAACGTGATTTCATGTTTGTGGACCTTTACATACAACTATTGAGTATTCATGATACAGTCACCTTTTCATAATATATAACAAAGTGCACAATTTCTTCCATATATGCCTCTTATTCTCATGACAGACATTTTAAAACTTTATGTGTTGACCAACTAAATGCAGTGCGTGATTACGGATTAGATCCTGGACTTGGGGTTGGAGGAAGAAAAAGGTTGAGAAATAAAGATATCAGTGGAATGATGAGTGAAATGTGACGATAGACTCTGAGTTAGAAAATAGCATTATATCAGTGTTAAATGTCTTTTTTGTTGTTGTTGTTAAATGTCTTGATTTTGATCATCGTACTGTGGTTATAAAAGAGATTTTCCTTATTCCTAGACAGTATATAAAGACCTATTACATATTGTAAAAGAGGCTAATGAAAAAGGAGCAGTTAAAAGTGTCAAAAACCTGGCGCATGCCTGTAGTCCCAGCTACTCTGGAGGCTGAGGCAGGAGGATCGCCTGAGCCTAGGAGTTCAAGACCAGCCTGGGCAACATACAGAGACCCTATCTCTAAAAAACAAAAAACAAACAAAAAAAGTAAAAAGATACTGCATGCCAATTATAAATTTAAAAATTAATATGAGAAAAGCACAAACATATGAATAATGTTTAAACTATATATATAAATTGAAAATGATATTTTTAAAGTCCAATTAGATAGTGGTAAATCCAGGAGGAAAAACTCCTGTCTAGTATTAATTTTCTTCTACCACAAAGAAAAAATTTAAAAAGTCATAACTGAAAGTAATACATAAAAACATCTTCACGGCCGGGCGCGGTGGCTCACGCCTGTCATCCTAGCACTCTGGGAGGCCGAGGCAGGAGGATCGCTCAAGGTCAGGAGTTCGAAACCAGCTTGAGCAAGAGCGAGACCCCGTCTCTACCAAAAACAGAAAGAAGTTAATTGGACAGCTAAAAATATACAGAAAAAATGAGCCAGGCATGGTGGCGCATGCCTGTAGTCCCAGCTACTCAAGAGGGAGGCTGAGGCAGGAGGATCGCTTGAGGCCAGGAGTTGGAGGCTGCTGTGAGCTAGGCTGACGCCACGGCACTCACTCTAGCCTGGGCAACAGAGTGAGACTCTGTCTCAAAATAAAGAAAAGAAAAGAAAACTCACTATTCCTCATTTTCTCACCAGTGTTTAATAGGTCTTTTTCCTGCTTAAAGGCCAGCCCTGGATCCCATCTCAATACCACAAGGGACCTCTACCTGAGGCCAGGTGGTCTGTCCCTGTGTTATTTAGATCCATGAGTGGAGGACAATATCACTGATGAAACCTCCGGCGTCCTCTGCTCTGTGTTATTCCGAGTAAGATCCAACAACATAAACAGCCAGGGAGACCCTTTCTCAGTTCCTTAGAATGCGCGGAAACACGAATGCACTATTATTAACCATAATAGGAGAAAGGACGACAAACTGAAGAATGACCCAAGGCAGAAAGTGAAATGCAAGTTTTGCAATATCAACTTTGAGGAAATGGCCCGACAGAATTTCTCATCGACTGCAACGGGGTTTCTTGGCATACTTGAAGAGCACAGTAAGTTTTACTTAATAGGAAGAATTGCAACAAAAGCTTGTTGCTATCGGGGTGAAAAAGCTGGGGTTCAGAGAATAAGAAGAGGATGGGAGGCCGGGCGCGGTGGCTCACGCCTGTAATCCCAGCACTCTGGGAGGCCGAGGCGGGAGGATCGCTCAAGGTCAGGAGTTCGAGATCAGCCTGAGCAAGAGCGAGACCCCGTCTCTACTAAAAATAGAAAGAAATTGACCAACTGAAAATATATAGAAAAATGTATAGAAAATAATTATAGAAATAATATATAGAAAATAATTGACCAACTGAAAATATATAGAAAAAATTAGCTGGGCGTGGTGGTGCATGCCTGTAGTTCCAGCTACTGGGGAGGCCGAGGCAGGAGGATCACTCGAGGTCAGGAGTTCAAGACCAGCCTGAGCAAGAGAGAGAGACCCCGTCTCTACTAAAAATAGAAAGAAATTGACCAACTGAAAATATATAGAAATAATATATAGAAAATAATTAACCAACTGAAAATATATAGAAAAAATTAGCTGGGCGTGGTGGTGCATGCCTGTAGTCCCAGCTACTCGGGAGGCTGAGGCAGGAGGATCGCTTAAGCCCAGGAGTTGGAGGCTGCTGTGAGCGAGGCTGACGCCACGGCACTCTAGCCCAGGAAAACAGAGTGAGACTCTTGTCTCAAAAAAAAAGAACAGGATGGGTGTCTGCCTGACATCATGAACTAGGAGTTTTAATACAGTTGTAGTGGCACTTGCTTATCAGGAAGAATCCAGGAATTGTAGCTACTAGATCAGTCAACAGCCTCCTCTGTTTTTCTCTTGAAAACAAGAGAACTGGGAACAATTAAAATAAATATCTCCAGGGCTATTTATTTTAACCCCAAATGGCCCCCCATGGTGTTTCTACCCCACTCTTACTTTCACATTTTCAACAAAATATTATTTTTATTTTTATTTATTTTTTTTTTTTTGAGACAGAAGCCCAGGCAACAGAGTGTGACTCTGTCTCAAAAAAAAAAAAAAAGAACAAAAGACACCTGCACTTGAATGTTTATAGCAGCACAATTCACAATGGCAAAGATGTGGAAACAGCCCAAGTGCCCATCCATACATGGGTGGATTAATAAAATGTGGTATATGCATACCATGGAGTACTATTCAGCTATGAGAAACAACGGTGATCTAGCACCTCTTGTATTTTCCTGGCTAGAGCTGGAGCCCATTCTACTAAGTGAAGTGTCCCAAGAATGGAAAAACAAGCACCACATGTACTCACCAGCAAATTGGTATTAATTGATCAGCACCTAAGTGGACACATAGGAATAACATTTATCGGGTGTCGGGCAGGTGGGGGGGGAGGGGATGGGTATATACAAACACAACGAGTGAGATGTGCAATGTTTGGTGGATGGACACGCTTGAAGCTCTGACTCAGGGCACCGGGGTGCAATGCAATAGACATAACCTAAACATTTGCACCCCCATAATATGCTGAAATAATAATAATTTTTAAAAAGCCCCATGGATCATCAGCGGAGGCAAGAGTCAAACCATCAGGACTGGACTCCTGGGCCAGCCAGCAGCAGCAAGAAAGGAGATGAATTCTGACAGTAAGGGCTGGAGCCGGGGCTGCTATGTGTGTTGACAAGCTGCTCATCTGTCCTCTAATTCTCTGGTTGGTCAAGGCTGCTCTGGTTCTGAGTGGACAGTCAGGTTCTGAAGGAAGACGGATTCCACCGTTCTCTTTGTTCTGCAGAAACTAAAGCAATCAGGGCACCTGCTACTTTGCATATTTATCAGCCGTAAAGGGAGTTAACAATTGCAATGTATTTCCACAGTATCAGTTCATATTTCTAAGCAGATAATACAGGTGTGTGCAGCTTTTCGGTTGGTAAAATTATCACATTTTACCATTTTCACTGCTATCCCTCTTTTCTTAGACTTACTATATGAAATTCAAATTACAGCAAATCATTACCATAGAGCCAAAAAGTATTGATGTTTCCCTTAAAATCCATTTTATATTTTTAAATAACTCATATTTCTTTTTCTTTTTCTTTTTTTTTTTTTTTGGAGACAGAGTCTCACTCTGTTGCCCGGGCTTGAGTGAGTGCCGTGGCGTCAGCCTCGCTCACAGCAACCTCAATCTCCTGGGCTCAAGCGATCCTCCTGCCTCAGCCTCCCAAGTAGCTGGGACTACAGGCATGCACCACCATTCCCAGATAATTTTTTCTATTTTTAGTTGTTTGGCTAATTTCTTTCTATATATAGTAGAAACGGGGTCTCGCTCTTGCTCAGGCTGGTCTTGAACTCCTAAATTCAAGCAATCCTCCTGTCTCGGCCTCCCAGAGTGCTAGGAGTACAGGCGTGAACCGCCGCGCCCGGCCAAAATAATTCATATTTCTTATAAGAATCCTTTATATGAAACCCTTTTGGCTCTCTGAATTTTTTGGATTTAACAAATGAAATATAGTACACATATTGTATAATACCAAAAATCACTCCCAGCGGGGACTGGGGCAGCCCCACGTAATTAAACACATTAATATTTCACATGCACACACAAACATTTGCACTGAATAGGATGAAGACTAAAAATAGCCTCATCTCAGATCAGGTTTTACAACTAAAATATTTTTTAAAGTTTTGGTTTTGGGGATTTAGGTATAAAAGGATGATAGTCCTAAGTTACATGAACCTGAAGAATTCCGCAGGTCACAATGACAAGCCACAGCAAAAATTAACAGAGTTGAGGACGGTCATGAGCAGGAGTCCTCAAACTATGGCCCGAGGGCCCTAACCCTAACCCTAACCCTAACCCTAACCCTAGCCTAGCTCATTTATCCGGCCTGCCAGGTGTTTTTGCCGCCGCTGCCTGTCCTGCTTAGCAGCCGACTTGTCCCGGGCCCATAATGCGCACTCTCCAACGGTCTGAGGGACAGTGACCTGGCCCCCCTTTTTAAAAAGTTTCAGGACCCCTGTTTCATGAGGAACAATGCCATGGTGTCTGAATGGGGAGAACCAAACCACAGAGAAATAAATCAGTGGGAATAAGAACAAAAACAAGTAAATCAACTTCCGAGGAAGGCACTCCATGAAAAAAAGCAAATTTTAAAAGCAAACATCAGGATCACCAACAATCTACCGTACCCAGTTGTTCAATAGCATGTGGTCAACCAGGGGCAACCCAGTCCCTGGAACCCAAGAAGATTTCTAGCAGAGAGGACCATGGCCATTCTAGAATATTCCGCACCCAACATGTCAGGAGCAAAACAGTAGCTGCTTATCACGAAAAAAAAATGTTGGAAAATTCTGCTTTAGGTCAACTTCAATAATGTGTTGGGTCTACCAAATGACTAACCAGTTTTAAGTAACTTCCACTTAATCATGAAAGAAACATTCGTATAAAGTGACGGACAAAGACACAGTTTATAATTGTAAGGAAGACTGATATATAAAATACAGTGGTTTACGGAAAAGAGACATGTACACAATATACACCCAAGGAATTCCATAAGAACCTAAAATTGGGGAATGAGGGATAAAAAGCTAAAGCTGATGTAGACATTTATTTTCCGTAAGAGATGAATGCAGTAGGTTGATTATGACAAACACATTTCTACCCATACCCTAAACTTCCTCTGTCAAGTCCAAATGATAAGAAATCATTGCCCTAACTTTATTAACCCAAAGCTTATTCCGTAAGATTGGAGGGGAGGGCAGCGTTATAAAATAGTATCGACACAGAAAGCAGCAAAGAAAACTGTGACCATCTCCTACCTCTGCTCGACCCTCATAGTAGGTTAACATGGACTTTGTAAGTACGAAAAGTCTCTCTTTGTAGTTCAAGGGTGATGTCTTCTTTTTCTGCTGTGACCTTTTAATGAGAATCTCTTCTAAAATAGTGTTAAAATTCATCGCGGTCTTCTAACTACTCCTTTTCCTGCCATTGAAGATCCTCGTATGCTAAAAAAAAAAAAAAAAATGAGAAAGTAAACAGTTAAAATGTGACAATGTTCCAAGGATGTTGCCATTTCAAAAATTACCAAAATAGGGTTTACCCTCACCCCAGCTGGAGCTGATGAATGTTACTCTCTGTGCCTGGACTGAGAATGCCCAGGGATGAGAAACTCAACCTCCTCTCCTTCCCCGGTCTCAATCCCACTCCTCGATACCCCGTCATTTTGTAAGATGTAACCTGATCCTTGAATGACTTCGTGGAGCAGAGCCTAGTAAGATGTAACTTGATCCTTGAATGACTTCGTGGAGCAGAGCCTAGTAAGATGTAACCTGATCCTTGAATGACTTCGTGGAGCAGAGCCTAGACCAACCAACCTAAATTGTTTTTAATAAGAAACATTCATCAATGTCTATATATTCTTTTCTTATTGTTTTTAAAATAGGAATAAAGAATTCGAGTCATTATTGCATCCAATTTTTTTCACAAATGAGAAAGTTTCTTTGACCAAAAAACAAAAACAAAGAAAAGTAGAGATTGAGGAGGATTTGGTAGATATTTAAAGTCCTCAGAGACATCTCAACCAGTTGAAATACATTGGACAACTGTGGTAACTTAAATACCAAGTCAATACTGATGGTATTAAGGTGTGTTGATAAGATTTGTTTAATTATAATAAGATTTGATGATATTAAGACAGTGTTAGGTTGTTTGGGGTTTGTTTGCTTTGTGTGTGTGTGTGTGTGTGTGTGTGTGTGTGTGTGTGTGTGTGTATGTGTATATGATAATGTTATTGTGATTGTATTTTTAAGAGTTCTTATCTTTTAGAGATATATATCAAAAAGTTTACAGATAAAATAATACTTGCTCCCTTATTTGGTGAAGGGTAGGTGTAGGAGAATACAGATAAAATAAAACCATGAGTTGAAAACTGGTGAAGCCAAGTGATAGATACTAGGGGTTCCTTATACCATCCTATTTTTATTTATGTCTGAAATTTTTCATAATAAAAAGTTTTCTTAAGTATGACACTGAAAGCATAAGCAAGAAAAATAGAGAAATGGGACTTCATCAACTTAAAAACATGTGTGTGTCAATGGGCATTATCAAACAAGTTAAAAGACAACCCATAGAATGAGAAAACATATTTGCAAATGATATATCTGATAAGGGTCTAGTATCCAGAATATACAAAGAAAACTCACAACTAAACGATAAAAAGACAACCCAATTTTTAAACGGGCAAAGGCCATGACATGGAGAAATTGAATAGACGATTCTCCAAAGAACATACACAAATGGCCAAGAAACACATGAAAAGATGTTCAACAGCATTAGTCATTAGGGAAACGCAAGCAAAAACCACAAGATACCACTTCACACACGCTAGGATGAATATAATCAAAAAGACAGGAACAGAGCAAGTATCAGTAAAAATGTGGAGAAATCAGAACTCATACATTGCTGGCAGAAGAGTAATATGGTGCAGCCGCTGTGAAAAACAGTTCGGTAGTTCCTCAAAAGTTAAATATAGAGTTTTCATATGACCCAGCATTTCTACTTCTAGGTCCAAACCCCAGAAAATTGAAATCATATTCATACAAAAACTTGTACATGAATGCTCATAACAGTACTACTCATGACAGCCAGAACGTGGAAACAACCCAGAAGTCTATCAACTGATGAATGGATAAGCAAAATGTGGCGTGTCTAAACAAAGGAGTATTATTCCACCATAAAGAGGAATGAAATACTAATACATAGTATAACATGGATGAGCCTTGAAAACATTATTATGTTAAATAAGAGAAGTCACACTGGGCGCAGTGGCTCACGCCTGTAATCCTAACACTCTGGGAGGCCGAGGCAGGAGGATCGCTCAGGGTCAGGAGTTCAAGACCAGCCTGAGCAAGAGCGAGACCCTGTCTCTACTAAAAAAATAGAAATAAATTAATTGGCCAACTAAAAATATATAGAAAAAATATAGCCGGGCATGGTGGCACATGCCTGCAGTCCCAGCTACTCGGGAGGAGGCTGAGGCAGGAGGATCGCTTGAGCCCAGGAGTTGGAGGTTGCTGTGAGCTAGGCTGACGCCAGGGCAGAATAAGACTCTGTCCCAAAAAAAAAAGAAGAAGAAGAAGAAGACATAAAAGACATAAAAGGCCAAAAGTTGTATTGATTCCATTTATATCAAATGTCTAGAACAGGCTGTTGGGAAAACAGGCTAAGAGACATGGAAGATTTCAGGAGTTTGGCAGGGCTTTGCCTTCAAGGAATCTGTGGACATGTTAGTTCACAGAATAGAAGCTGCTCCCAACAAAGACAGGCCTTATCAGAGGACGTTTGCAAAGCAACGTTTCTTCTTTGCTGCCGGCCATTGCCTTGAGCTTTTTCCACAAAGCAGAAGCTCGGCTTGGGCACTTGGCGGAGAAGCTGATTAAAATGCCTGCCCAGCAGATTACATACGGCTGGAGCTATCCTACACTCCAAGGCTATTCCTCCTTCACTCCGGACTACATGCCTCTGCATTTAGAAGAAGTAGATTAGAGCATATTAGTGTTCTCATTTTATACATTTTATCTTTAACTCATATGCTCGGCTAGGTCTGTTTCTAACTTAGGGCTTTACATGCTTATCTTAGAGAAATTTCACAACCGTCTATTCTTGTAGGCAGAATGAGGTAAGATTCCCCTGGAAACCTAAACGAATGAGCTGCACACATAATTCTTGAACAAAAGACAACTATTTTGCTGTAACAATAAATACTGATGTGGGATTTCACTCGGGGCCTCACAGCTCATGGGAATGCTGGAGGACCCCTGAGTCCCCCATCACTTTGTTTTTTACTTATTTATTTACTTTTTTTTTTTTTTTTGAGACAGAGTCTCACTCTGTCACCCGGGCTAGAGTGAGTGCTGTGGCGTCAGCCTAGCTCACAGCAACCTCCAATTCCTGGGCTCAAGCGATCCTCCTGCCTCAGCCTCCCGAGTAGCTGGGACTACAGGCATGCGCCACCATGCCTGGCTAATTTTTTTCTATATATATTAGTTGGCCAATTAATTTCTTTCTATTTATAGTAGAGACGGGGTCTCGCTCTTGCTCAGGCTGGTCTCGAGCTCCTGACCTCGAGCAATCTGCCGCCTCGGCCTCCCAGAGTGCTAGGATTACAGGTGTGAGCCACCACGCCCGGCCTAGGTCTGTTTCTAACTTAGGGCTTTATATGCTTATCTTAGAGAAATTTCACAACCATCTATTCTTGTAGACAGAATGAGGTAAGGTTTCCCTGGAAACCTAAATGAATGAGCTGCACACATAATTCTTGAACAAAAGACAACTATTTGCTGTAACAATAAATACTGATGTGGGATTTCACTTGGGGCCTCACAGCTCATGGGAATGCTGGAGGACCCGACTCCCCCATCACTTTGTTTTTTACTTATTTATTCACTTTTTTTTTTTTGAGACAGAGTCTCACTCTGTCACCCGGGCTAGAGTGAGTGCTGTGGCATCAGCCTAGCTCACAGCAACCTCCAATTCCCAGACTCAAGCGATCCTCCTGCCTCAGCCTCCCGAGTAGCTGGGACTACAGGCATGTGCCACCATGCCCGGCTAATTTTTTCTATATATTTTTAGTTGGCCAATTAATTTCTTTCTATTTATAGTAGAGACGGGGTCTCGCTCTTGCTCAGGCTGGTCTCGAACTCCTGACCTGGAGCAATCTGCCCACCTTGGCCTCCCAGAGTGCTAGGATGACAGACGTGAGCCACCGTGTCCGGCCTCCCCCATCACTTTAAACTGCACTTTGTCTCCGTCTCAATTATTTCTACATCTATATTATTTCTTTATTTCCTATTATGTCCAAATCCCTTGCAACGATCCCGCCTTGGGGCCTGTTTTGCTGGGAGAGTAGCTAAGTCCCAGCAACAGGCCAATCGATACAGGCAGAAAGTAGATTACTGGCTAAATGGGAAGAAGAGCCTGTAATCCTAGCTCTCTGGGGCGGATTGCTGTAGGTCAGGAGTTCGAGACCGGCCTAAGCAAGAGTGAGACCCTCGTCTCCACTATAAATAGAAAGAAATTAATTGGCCAACTAATATATATAGAAAAAAAATTAGCCGGGCATGGTGGCACATGCCTGTAGTCCCAGCTACTCGGGAGGCTGAGGCAGGAGGATCGCTTGAGCCCAGGAGTTTGAGGTTGCTGTGAGCTAGGCTGATGCCACAGCACTCACTCTAGCCTGGGCAACAGAGTGAGACTCTGTCTCAAAAATAAATAAATAAATAAATAAATAAAAACATAAGTTGCTCCATGTGTCAGCCATGCTTAAATCCTCCAATGACTAAAATCCAAACTCCTTAACATACAACCAACTTTTCCAACCACATCTAGTACTTGTGATTCAACTACGACAGTCCTCTTCCCGGTCCAGGGTCTCTGTACATGATGATCCATCTACCTGGAAGAGTGTTCTGCGTTCTCTCTTTCTTTCTCCCTCCCTTGTTCCCTCTTTCTCTCTCTCTCTCCCCCCCCAACCCCATTCCCTCTCTCACGCCAGCTCCTTCTTGTAACTCAAATTTCAGCTTAGATCTCACTTTCACAAAAACACCTTCCCTTAACTACCCAATCTAAAATAGACAGCCAATTAATCTCACTCTGTTATCCCACTTTAATATTTTGCACCATACTTATCATTATGGGACATTTTTCTTTTTCTTTCTTTTTTTATTGACACAGACTCTCACTCTGTTACCCAGGCTGGAGTGCCATGGTGTCAGCCTAACTCACAGCAACCTCAGACTCCTGGACTCAAGCGATCCTCCTGCCTCAGCCTCCCGAGTAGCTGGGACTACAGGCATGCGCCACCACGCCCGGCTCATTTTTTCTATAGATTTTTAGTTGGCCGATTAATTTCTTTCTATATTTAGTAGAGATGGGGTCTCGCTCTTGCTCAGGCTGGTCTAGAACTCCTGACCTTGACCGATCCTCCTGCCTCGGCCTCCCAAAGTGCTAGGATTACAGGCGTGAGCCACCGTGCCCAACGGTTATTTTTCTTGATTATGGGTTTTTTACATTGTATGGTCTTCCCACTTCTTGTGGAACTTCTAAGTTGCACAAGAAGAGGAACATAGCTGGATCCTTAGCTCCTAAAGCAGTTCCTTCACATGGTAGTTCCTCATTAAATATTTGATGAATGCTACCTGACCTATAGAATAAATGACTAAATCAGATCCGTTGTGAGATCAGACTTTTACAAACAGGAAGGATCCAGGCAAGGTGAAATGGAAGTAGGAAAAAAAACAAACTGATTCTGAGAATGAAGTTGTGAAGCAGAAAAAAACTTCACCTGGCTGGACGCAGTGGCTCACGCCTGTAATCCCAGCACTCTGGGAGGCCGAGGCGGGAGGATTGCTCGAGGTCAGGAGTTCGAGACCAGCCTGAGCAAGAGCGAGACCCCCGTCTCTACTATAAATACAAAGAAATTAATTGGACAATTAATATATATACAAAAAATTAGCCGGGCATGGTGGCGCATGCCTGTAGTCCCAGCTACTCGGGAGGCTGAGGCAGGAGGATCGCTTGAGCCCAGGAATTGGAGGTTGCTGTGAGCGAGGCTGACACTATGGCACTCACTCTAGCCTGGGCAACAAAGCGAGACTCTGTCTCAAATAAAAAAATAAAAGGAACCCAGTTAAGAGCTTGGACTCTCCAGACAGAATAGAAGCCAGGCTCTGCTCCTTGCTAGCTATGTAAACATGGACTCATTACTCACCTCTCTGCACTTGCTTCCTTGCTTACAAAACAGGGTGATAATTACTACTTCACAGACTTGTCGTAAAAATTAAATAAGGGCTGGGTGCGGTGGCTCACGCCTGTAATCCCAGCACTCTGGGAGGCCGAGGTGGGAGGATCGCTCGAGGTCAGGAGTTCAAGACCAGCCTGAGCAAGAGTGAGACGCCGTCTCTACTAAAAAAATAGAAAGAAATTAATTGGCCAACTAAAAATACATAGAAAAAATTAGCCAGGCATGGTGGTGCATGCCTGTAGTCCCAGCTACTCGGGAGGCTGAGGCAGGAGGATCGCTTGAGGCAGGGAGTTTGAGGTTGCTGTGAGTGAGGCTGAGGCCACGGCACTCTAGCCTGGGCGACAGATTGAGACTCTGTCTCAAAAAAATTAATTAATTAATTTAAAAATTAATTAATTAAAAACTTGATTAATTAAGTACTTATCATGGTACACAAATCATAGTAATTATTCAACATTAGTGACAACAGTGATGGTGACCATATTTAAATCAGCCCTGCTATTATTGATTACATTGGCATAGTCTATCATGTCACACTCAAGCTGTTGAGTCTACTTAATTTTTTTTCAGGCATTTCAAATTGTCCCTTCTCAGAAAGAACGGGATGAGCACAGAACCCAGGGCCAGATGAGCTGGGTTCTGGCTCTAGTTCTGCCACTAGCTAGCTGGGTGACCACGAATGAGTCACCAACTTCCCAGACCTGAAAGTTACGTTGTCATCATCACCTCGGTCCATGCCCGAGCAGGAGGTGCAGGAAATATTTTGTGACGAGGTGGGTGTATTGATATAACACAGAGGCATGAAGCCAGAGAGACAGGCCGGCAAGCAATCAGTCCACACCATTCCATTCCTGCACACAGAAAGGAATATCTAAACGGTTTAATCCAAGGCTTCCCAAACCATGCTGCTCAGAATACTGGGACCTGGCCAGGTGTGGTGGCTCATGCCTGTCATCCTAGCACTCCGGGGAGGCCAAGAAGGGAGGATCACTCAAGGTCAGGAGTTCGAGACCAGCCTGAGCAAGAGCGAGACCCCGTCTCTACTAAAAATAGAAAGAAAATTAATTGGCCAACTAAAAATATATAGAAAAAATTAACCGGGCATGGTGGTGCATGCCTGTAGTCCAAGCTACTCAAGAGGCTGAGGCAGGAGGATCGCTTGGGCCCAGGAGTTGGAGGTTGCTGTGAGCTAGGCTGATGCCACGGCACTCTAGTCCGAGCAACCGAGTAAGACTCTGTCTCCAAATAATAATAATAATAATAGGACCTGTGAGATGATTACACCTGCTTATACCAGGCCTTAATCTGGTAAGTGCAGGAATGTAGGCTGACTCTATTCTATACTGTAGGACTAGCAACCAGCAAAGTGTCCAAAACATACCATCACAGCATGCATTTATTGCAAGCTTATTGAATGAATAAATGAAATGAACGAAGGGAGAAATATATTTGGGGAGAGCTGGGTTGAGCCACGTTAAACTGGTTTCTTGTTTGCATTTCGCAGAGCCTTTAATATGTGAATAGACTCTGTGAATCATACAGAATGCAGCGTTCCCCAACCTTGCTGGATCATACACCTCATTCTGTTTCCCTTGAACCTTGTTAACACCTCGCAGAGTTGGAGTATTCTATAAAAAAGATTTGGGGCAACATCTGAAGCTTATATAATGTAAGTCATTTTTACTATCATGAAGTACATAGTTATCTTACTCTTTATTCATAAGGTAATTAAAAGGCCAAGTAATTTGATTCATATCTAATACGTAGCTGTTTTTCTTTTTTTTGAAACAGAGTCTCACTGTGTTGCCCGGGCTAGAGTGCCGTGGCGTCAGCCTCACTCACAGCAACCTCAAACTCCTGGGCTCAAACAATCCTCCTGCCTCAGCCTCCCGAGTAGCTGGGACTACAGGCATGCGCCACCATGCCCGGCTCATTTTTTCTGTATATTTTTAGTTGGCCAATTCATTTCTTTGTATTTATAGTAGAGACGGGGTCTCGCTCTTGCTCAGGCTGGTCTCGAACTCCTGACCTTGAGCGATCCTCCCGCCTCGGCCTCCCAGAGGGCTAGGATGACAGGCGTGAGGCACCGCGCCCGGCCGAATGTTCTTGATCTACTTTACTACTCCCTCTGTTTTACAAACACTCCAACATAGTTTTAATCTTGTCATTTACCCCTCACCCTTTTACAATAAAGGTTGCTCTTTCCCTCCATTTCTTCCACTTGGACCCTCCTTAGGGTCATTCCTTAATTGAAATAAATATAATCATTTTCCAATCCAGTCTGGGTTCTCTCTTCCTCTCCTACCACTTGTTTCTCTGGGCTCAAGACGGGGCCTTTTTATATCTCCAGGCCTTTGCTTGAGTTGTTCTCTCTGCAAGGAAGGCTTGTCCCTTTTTATCCACCTGTTGAAATCCTACACATTATTCAAAGTCCCGATCACAGGTAATCTCTTTTGTTAAGTCCCTTTTCCTTTCCACTCCTGCCACAACTAACTAGTCCCGTTAACTATCACCAGGGCAGCTGCATAAGTACCATGTTTCCCTGAAAATAAGCCCTACCCATCAAATAAGCCCTAGCAGGATTTCTAAGCATGTGCGCAATAGAAGCCCTACCCCGAGAATAAGCCCTAGTGATGGGCGTGGCTATGAAAATCAGCCCTAGTGGTGGGCATGGCTATGAAAATCAGCCCTAGTGATGGGCGTGGCTATAAAAAAAGCCCTAGTGGTGGGTGTGGCTATGTAAATAAGCCCTAGTGATGGGCGTGGCTGCGCAGCACATCTGCACAACCCATGCGTGTCGTCGCGGAGCGGGAAAGAACATGAGCAGCCCTTCTCATCCGCCCCGTGAGAGCTCTAGTGCTCCACAGGAGAGATCGGGGCTGATGGTTCCAAAGGAAATAGAGTCGCAAGACATTCAGGATGGGATTCGGGGTTTGGAAAGTGAGGATGATGTTCCAGAAGAAGACGACTTCACTCTATTTGAATCAATGTAGATGGTTGCACCGTACTTAAAAAAAAAAAAAAATTACACATCCCCTGAAAATAAGCCCTGGGGTGTCTTCTGGAGGAAAAATAAATATAAGACAGGGTGTTATATTTAAATGCGGTACTGCAAACATACCAAGTTAGCCGGATACAAGAACACAGAGGTGAGACAGCTGGGAGAAAAGGGTATGAACCAGGTGAGTCAATCAAGGAGAATAAGCAAGAGGCTGGTGGCAAAAGGAAAGAGCCGAAGGATGTTTGCATGGATGGCTGGAACCCTAGAGGAGACAGGGATTTTGCAGGAGGGCAGAAAAGTCAGGGCAGGGCAGCAGCAGAAGCCAGGAGGGGCTGCCGGGAGGAGGGGGCCGGGTGTGGGAGAGTAGATTCACAATGGAGCGATGCTCTCAGGGCTGCCGGAAAACGTGGGAAGGAAGCCAGGAGAAGGATGGAAGTCCAGAATCTCAGGGGAGGGGAGCTGAGAGCTCATAAGAGGACTGCTGATCAGAAAGGCTGGTCGCCAAGGAAACGGGATAAGAGGCAAGCAAGGCCTCGGCCTCAACTGGCCGAGGTCCCAGAGGGCGTCGGAGGCCAGAGGAGTTCAGCACTCGAGAGTCTTAAGGAGGTTGGTGAGTCACTGTTCTGTTGTCTGGGAAGAACAGATTTCTCCAATGTCCCGCTTCAAGGGACAATCCACCCAGTTCCACTTGCGTGGGCTGTGCCACGGGGGAAGGGGGTGACAAGGAGGGCTGGGGTGTGGCACCCCCTCTCACCAGGTCAGGGCTTACTGACCTAAAAGGGAAAGAGCAAGCTGAATCTCGGTGCAGAGTCCCCAGGGGTCTAAGGCCTCCAGGCATGGTTCAGACACCAAGTAAGCATGAAGGCCCAAGAGATGGTGGGCTGGGCCAAAGGGCAGATGGATGGACAATGGCCATCAGGAATCCAATCCCAGACAAAAATACTCCTCTTGCGAAAAGACTCCATATCCTTAGGCAAGGTTCTTTCATATGCAAATAGCTCCATCCCAGCAAACAACAACAACCAAAGGGATGTTCTGGCTCACACACAACCCAGGAACCCTAAGATGCTGGTCTAGACCAGGCTGTCCTCAAACTACGGCCTGAGGGTCACATTCTAGGGAGGACATTTATCCGGGCCACCCATGTTTTTGCCACCGCTGCCTGTCCTGCTTAGCAGCCGACTGGTCCCGGTCCCACAGTGCGCATGTGTGGAATGTGCCCCAACTCTCCAACGGCCCTCCAGCGGTCTGAGGGACAGTGACCCGGCCCCCTGTTTAAAAGGTTTGATACCAACACACCCTGGTGAAAAGGAAGAAAAGCAAAATGAAAAAAAATAATAATTAAAGAAATAGAAAAAGAAAAAAAATAAATAAAAGGTTTGAGGACCACTGTTCTAGATGATGCTGTGTGTGCTTTCACCAACACTCAATGCTACCTCTTACTGCGCATGGCATCTTTCTCTCCTGCTGCAAACAGCTAACCCCAAGGAGCAGAGAGAAATGGACACCCAGACCTCAGGGTTATACCACTCTAGCAGCAAAAGAAAAAAAAAAAAAAAGAACCAGAAAGAAAGAGCACCTCCTTTCCTAAATGCAAGCAGAGAAGGAGCAGGCTTGAGTCAGCTTGAGTCACGCACTAAGCCCTGAACCAGTCTCCTGGTTGGGTGCAGGGACTGCTCAGACTGGCCACAGCTGGGACACGTGACCACCCCTCCCCAGGGTTACTGTCAACCGCACCCAAACCACATGAATTGGGGACAGCATAGTTCCCCAAAGGAAGGAAATCTGGAAAGGCAAATAGATAACTCCACTCTGGCGTGGCCACTTGTCGGTAGGCCCCGGATACCCAAAGGGGAAGCTTAGAAGAGAGGGCTTTGAAGTCACACAGAACTGGTTGGAAAGGTCAGCTTTGACACTCAGTAGCCGTGCGACCTCAGGTAAATGACTTAATTCCTCAGTGTCTCTGTTTTCTCATTGTAAAACGGCACCTCTTAGAGATGTTCCTGGGATTAAATGAAACGATGCACATAAATCGCTACCCACAATGCTTGATACGAAGTGAATCAATGCATGACAGCTATTATTAGTAAATAATAGCAATATACTGACAATGAGTGGTGTTAGAGCAAGGGGACCCCAGGAAGGGTGAGCTGTGAGTTGGAGAAAGGGAGGGCCATGTCAGCGTTTGGACAAACCAGCCCAGCGGGGTCAGGTACCAGTAAGGGCAACTCAAGACACAATACAGAGCCCCAAATGCAGAGTCAAAACCATGATAATGATTCAAATTAATAAATTTGAAATAAATTGAGGCCAGGTGCGGTGGCTCATGCCTGTCATCCTAGCACTCTGGGAGGCCGAGGCAGGAGGATCGCTCAAGGTCAGGAGTTCGAGACCAGCCTGAGCAAGAGCGAGACCCCCCCTGCCTCTACTATAAATAGAAAGAAATGAATTGGCCAACTAAAACTATATAGAAAAAATTAGCCGGGCATGGTGGCGCATGCCTGTAGTCCCAGCTACTCGGGAGGCTGAGGCAGGAGGATCGCTTGAGCCCAGGAGTTTGAGGCTGCTGTGAGTGAGGCTGATGCCACGGCACTCACTCTAGCCCGGGCAACAGAGTGAGACTCTGTCTCAAAAAAAAAAAAAAAATGCGTTGGATACCTATTGTGCACCAAGCACTGGGAATACAATTCTGAATAAATCACATATGGCTCCAAGATAAGCCACTATGGACAGTGACCATGGCTCTGGGATGTTATTTCGTGGGGAAGAGAGGGGGACCAAGGCTGCTTCCGTACTTTGAGTCCCAGGCAGGGACACAGAGAGTGTCATTGGCTACACAGCTGCACTATACAATATGACAGCCACTTGCCACCAGTAACTAACAAGCACTCAAAATGTAGCTACTGAAGCTGAGAAACTGAATTCTTTCTTTTATTTACTTTTGATAAACATGAATTTAAAATTTAAAACTGAAGCAGTATAAAACGGCCAGGTGCAGTGGCTCACACCTGTAATCCTAGCAGTCTGGGAGGCCGAGGCGGGAGGATCACTCTAGGTCAGGAGTCCAAGACCAGCTTGAGCAAGAGCGAGACTCTGTCTCTACTAAAAATAGAAAGAAATTGGCCAACTAAAAATATACAGAAAAAATGAGCCGGGCGTGGTGGCGCATGCCTGTAGTCCCAACTACTCGGGAGGCTGAGGCAGGAGGATCGCTTGAGCCCAGGAGTTTGAGGTTGCTGTGAGCTAGGCTGACGCCACGGCACTCTAACCCGGGCAACAGAGTGAGACTGTGTCTCAAAAAAAAAAAAAAAAAGTGAAGCAGTATAAAATATATTTGCATTCATCACAACTGTATTGTTTGGTAGAAGTGCATCTCACTGTTTCCACTGCTAAGTTACCAAAGATGCATTGCATTGTATTTCCCCAGAGTTGTTTCTAGTATCTCAATAATAATGTTTATATGATTTCATGGTGAAATTGTAATAGTGTTATATATTGGTTACATAAAATATTATTAAAATGCATTTCACCTGTTGCTTTTTCCTTTTCTAAGGTGGCCACTAGAAAATTTTGAATCACACATGTGGTGCACAGAATATTTCTATTGGACACAGCTGCTATGAAAACATGTTAGGGTCTCTAGAGTCAAGGGGCTTGGGGCGAAACCCAGAGAAACTGATTGCTTTGGTTTTGTTGGAAGCAGGGCTTAATATTTAGTCCTAGGTTGTCCAATTCTGTTTACCAGGAGAGGAAAATATGACCAGCAGAGGAGAGGAGCACAGCTCAGAAAGTGGAACTTGTAAGATAGCTCTGGACTCAGATGGCACTGATCTGAACGCCAAGCCCACCACTCACCACCTACAGCCATTACAGAGCCTGCCTGAACTTCAGCCTCTTCCTCTGTGAAATGCTCAAAATAATCTTATCCACCTCGTTGGGTTGCCTGGAGGATTAAACATGACAATCCACGTACAGAGCTCAGCGTGGAACTGCCCCACCTCAGTGCCCCATAAACATTTTCAATTGTCATTTGGGAATTAAGAAGGTACAAATGAATGGCTTCATTTGGATTATTTAGCTCAGTTTGCCATGGTGCCGGTACAAGAGTGCACACTCTGTCTGCATTTGTCTTTTCTAGACTCATGTATCTTTCTAGACTGAAGAGTTGGAGGATTTCCCTCCCATCTTGCATGCCATCGATAAAAATGCACGTGCTTCCTCAATCCATTATGCCTCGAAGGTACATTGATGGAGACTGCAGAAATCACCTCGGATGCTGAAGCATCGTGCAAACTGGCATTCCTGAATTATTTGCGATGACAACTAAGATTTAGTTAGCAATTTTTGTTCCAAGTCGTACATTTTTAGTGAATGTCCCCAGTTAAGGGTTTATACTATCTGAATGTCTTTCTGGAGTCAGAAATCAAAATGTAAATCTGCACACACAGAAGGATTCATTTTACCTAAAAGCATTCTTTACCACTTCTCTGCCAATTCGCATATACAGCCTAAATTAGGATCAGCAGTTTGGCTGTTTAATGACCCAAAAGGTGTGTGTTGACTGTAAACGGAGTTACTCACTCTTCTACACCTTTATTTATTTTTTTTTAAATAATAGGCTAATTCAATCACATCCGAGAAATGTCCATCTGCACCAAACCTTTGTTCTTTTAGCTCCCTCCTGAGTCGTGATTTTTAAAAATATTTCCCCCAATTAATTGAACAGATTTTGTGTGGAGTCTTTTCGAAATCAATTTGAAAATCACAGTTTATCCCTGGCTTCCTTATTTATTTAATGCTCTTTAAGGACACTAGTGAATTTGTCAAACATGAGTCCCCCTTACGAGGAAGTAGTCTGTCTCCCAAAAATGTTGTATTTGCTTAAAACACCATACCTCTACTTACCCTAAGCGTACACTCATGCAGAATTTATTTTAGATTCTACTTTTTCCACATAGTCCAAGAAAAATTCCAAAGACACTATATATTAAATTTGCCATCTGATTCTCAGCAAGCCATTATCCTCTGAGGCTCTCTCTCTCTCTTCTCATCTGTAAAATGGGCATAATATAGATGCTTTTTGCCAAATGGAGCAAGCCATCTCATTATTCATAAATGTGTATAAATCACCCTCAGAAAAGCTCAAAGTCCTTTACAAGCATTAGGCCATAAATCCTTCTGAAGTGGACTGTTAATTATATGTCTCTGTGCTTTGTTTAATACATGGAAAAAGCCTGGAGCCCAGGAACAAAATTCCAGATGACAGTTGACTAAGAAATCCACCTGAGGCTTTAAAGATTAGAAGCCAGGAAGATGGCAAAGGAAAGATCTGCACAGGAATTCACTCTGCGGTAGTTCTTATCAAGAAAGTTACATAGATGCAGAGTTCTGGAATGTTGCCGGTTGCCTTACACACCTAACTGAGTCCTGATTGCTCAAGCAGTGAAGGGTGGGAGAGCTGGAATTTTCTAAAGACGTATGATGCCTTCCCCACTTCCCAGCAAGGCTCGTAGACTCTGGACCAGGTACCAGGTCAAATGCACTTGCCCAGTTACCATAGCAACCTCATCACCTTTTGCTACTCATCGTTGGAAACTTTTCTCCCCAGACATCCGATGAAACGAAACGGGGCTATAGACATTACCAGCTAGGACACAGCCTCTGAAAACGGACCTGTCAGATTCCCCTGGTTTCATTATCTGTACAAAACAGGGCCTCAAGGATTCTAGCTAAACCTGTCCTTGTTTACACAACACAGATACTACCCATCCACCAAGACAAAAAAGAGGATAACAGAAACTTCATAGAGCTAACCAGTTATCTAATGACTAATCAAGATGATGAATAGAAGCTAGAAATCTTTAATCCCAGAGCGGTATTTTGAGAAATATTCCTCAAGTAGATAATTCTCGAAAGGGAAAAAAGTATAGCAACACTATGTATTAAAAAAAAAAAAAAAAAGGAAAACAATCTAAATATTCAACAATTGGGGAGTGGCCCAAAATACCATTGTATATTAACATGACAAAATATCAGCTAGCTATTAAACACGATAATCATTCCTATAAGAAAATGCTCATGTGAAATAATGTCACCCTAAGAAAATTATGCATGAACTGATTATAACCTAATAAAGTAACCACATGCACATAAAGAAAGACTATAGAATTTGGAGTTACATAAACAGTGGTATGTATTGCTCCTTAAGTATTTTCTAGAAGGTTGCTAAAGATTTTTTTAAAAGTCAAAAATGCTGATAGACATGGCTGAGGGGGGTTCACAAACATTCTCTCTCTATGGAATGGTTTTGGGGTTATTTTTAATTTCTTCCTTGTAAGCTTCAGTGTTGTTTATATCTTCTAACAAGGAATATATAAAACTCTACAAATAACATTTTTTTTTTTTTAACAATAGCAAGGAGAATCCAGGAGGACAATGAGAGTCCAAGAACCTTGGTGGCATCCAGAGATCTATCCTTGCTGTCAGGGAGGCAGGAGGATGTGACAATAGATCTTAGTCTAGAAAACATCTTCTGGCTAACACTACAGAACTTACAAACAAGAATTCTTCAATGCAACATTATGATAGCTGGTTTAAATATATGACAAAGAAATCAACAATCCGTACAAAAATTTAAAAGCACACGTACCTAAATTTACGTATCTGACAGCTTTCATAATCCAGGTAAGTCGTATTTCTGTTTCTCTGTATGGTTAAAAGATCAAGTATTTTTTATCATCCAAAGCAGAAAAATAAAGTAACCAACTGCCTCCTACAAATCAAGAATAACCCTAAGGGCAAAAACTAACTTCACTGCATGCTTAGATCATATTGGGAGAAAAATGAAACTTGAAATCACTCCTTTATAGGAGAAAGAAAGCCACAATTTCATTTTTGGAGAAGTCATGTGGACATCCCACAAGTCATGACCGAAACATAATATATAAGAACATGAGAGTTTTCCAAACAAATAGTAACACAAAAGACACTGTTGGAGCCAGGCGTGGTGGCTCACGCCTGTAATCCTAGCACTCTGGGAGGCTGAGGCGGGAGGATCGCTCAAGGTCAGGAGTTCGAAACCAGCCTGAGCAAGAGCGAGACCCCATCTCTATTATAAATAGAAAGAAATTAATTGGCCAACTAAGATATATATAGAAAAAATGAGCCGGGCATGGTGGCGCATGCCTGTAGTCCCAGCTACTCGGGAGGCTGAGGCAGGAGGATCGCTTGAGCCCAGGAGTTGGAGGTTGCTGTGAGCCAGACTGACGCCACGGCACTCACTCTAGCCTGGGCAACAGAGTGAGACTCTGTCTCAAAAAAAAAAAAAAAAAAAGACACTGTTGGAACCCCATACAGAACAAAACAATAAATTAAAGTTTTTTTCCTAATAAATCAGGTTAGAATGTCACCAAGATTAAAAATAAAGGGGGTAGGATATTTGACAGGGAGTTTTTGCATGATAAGCATCTCATATAGAATATGATAATTTAAAGTCTGTCACTTTGGTACTTTGTAGTAAGCATTTCAAGAGCTTTTAACCTTGAAAAATAAGGAACATGGTTACAAAAGGGAAAAACATATACTGTTGAAATCCAAACAAAAGGCCTCCTTCTTGAGGGATATAAAACCCACTGATCAGTCTACCCAGCACGTAGTTCCCTCCCTTTCTCGAAAGCCATTCTTTGCCATAAAAACCAACACAGTGACAACACTATGCTAAGAAGAAATATATGGATGGAAAATAATAATAATACATTGTCTTTTCAAGAATGTTTCAGCAAGGAACATGTCTAAATCAAATAAGAAACAAGTTGAAAACTCTGTCCTTCACTTTATACAGCCAAAGTGAAGTGAAACTATAATAAGGAATTTAGGTTGTTGGATACAACTTGGATAATTATGACCAAATATCTTTTTTTTTTTTTTTTTTGAGACAGAGTCTCACTCTGTTGCCCGAACTAGAGTGCCATGGAATTAGCCTAGCTCACAGCAACCTCCAAGTCCGAGGCTCAAGCGATCCTCCTGCCTCAGCCTCCCGAGTAGCTGGGACTACAGGCATGGGCCACCATGCCTGGCTAATTTTTTGTACAGATAGATAAATGATAGATAGATAGATAGATAGATAGATAGATAGATAGATAGATAGATAGATAGATAGAATGAATATATATATATATATATATATATATATATATATATTAGTTGGCCAATTAATTTCTTTCTATTTTTTTTAGTAGAGACAGGGTCTTGCTCTTGCTCAGGCTGGTCTCGAACTCCTGACCTTGAGCGATCCTCCAGCCTCGGCCTCCCAGAGTGCTAGCATGACAGGCATGAGCCACCGCGCCCGGCCAAAATATCTTTTTTTTCTTAAGTGCAAAGTGTCCAGAATTATCTGGAAAATTCATTCAAGACACTGACGAAGTAGTTACTGAGGTTGTGTGCTTTCCCCAGGAGCGTTCAAAATCCAGCTGGGAGGACAAAAAGAACTTCCGTGAAGCACTCGGCACATTAAACAGAAGCCATGCTGCGAGGAGAGAGGGGTTGTAATGATTTCAAAGCTTTTATTTAGAAAAGGGAAGGATGTTCATGGAAGCACAGTGGGAGGAAAGATCGCTGCAAAATCCCCACTGGCCAAGCGTTGGTTCCTGCTGACACCCACTGGGACAGGCTGAAGGTTTTTCTAACCAGCTCACCCCTCGCTGTCATCCTGCGGAGATAAAGTGACTTGTGCACCTGCTCCATCCTAGTCACTGCCAGCACTCCTGTTTTCCGTGTTCCCAATGCTTAACCTTCATCATGGGACCACAGAGCGTTGCTTTTCTGCACAGGTAAGATGGCTTCGGAACAAAGCTTCCTCTTATTCAATGGAAGGTAACGCTTGTCATCATTCCTCTGTGCCTAACCATAAAACCTGTCGATGTAAAGTGACTGGGGTGAGCGCGGTGGCTCACGCCTGTCATCCCAGCACTCTGGGAGGCCCAGGAGGGAGGACCGCTCAAGGTCAGGAGTTCGAGACCAGCCTGAGCAAGAGTGAGAGGCCCTAACTCTACTAAAAAATAGAAAGAAATTAATCGTGGCTCACGTCTGTCATCCTAGCACTCTGGGAGGCCAAGGTGGGCGGATCACTGAAGGTCAGGAGTTCGAGACCAGCCTCAGCAAGAGCAAGACCCCCAACTCTACTAAAAAATAGAAAGAAGTTAATTGGCCAACTAAAAATACATACAAAAAAAAAAAAATTAGCCGGGCATGGTGGCGCATGCCTGTAGTCCCAGCTACTTGGGAGGCTGAGGCAGGAGGATCGCCTGAGCCCAGGAGTTGGAGGTTGCTGTGAGCGAGGCTGACGCCACGGCACTCACTCTAGCCCGGGCAACAGAGTGAGACTCTGTCTCAAAAAAAAAAAAAAAGAAAAGAAAAGAAATAAAAGAAAATCCTGTTAATATAAACTTCCAGAGAAGACACAGCAGGTGGGTAACCTGTACATAGATTACAGACAAAAATTGAGGCATCAGAACAGTTCTGCGTGTCATAACGCAGCACCGCAAAGCTAGAAGGCCATGGAGCAATGCCTTCAATATTGCCATCCTAGAATCCTACATTTGACAAAACTATCGATTGTGAGTAGAAGATGGATATTTTCAGGCATTCAGAGTCTCAGGAAATCAGACATGCTATGCATGCTTTTCCAGAAAGCTCGCTGAGGATGCAATGTACCAAAACTCCATTTGGTCTACCAAAATGGAGAAGGCTCCAGGTACCAGGAGATCCAAGACGGGAGGCAGATGACAGGATGGTGATGAAGGGAGGGCCTAAGGTTCGCAGCTGCGCCCCATGGGTAGAAGGCAACAAGTCCAGATTGATGACAGCAAGCCAAGGGGCTCACCGGCATCCTCTTGGGAAAAATGAAATTGATAAGACTACTTGGTGCATTTGAGCGAGAATTTAGAAAACTAGCCAAGGGTTGTGGGTTGAATTAACGATGAGTACAAAATGAACAAACAAATCAGTTACTACCTCCAAGAAAAACATAGCTGTGCTTGGCTTAGCCATGGATTTTGAGCTACCCATTAAACAAAATTCTGTTTAAACTACTGCAATGATGGAAAAATAGGGAAGCCGTCCTTATGTCCGGGTTTTGGAAGGAAAAAGAGAGCCAAGTCATCATCTTTCACAGCAAGAACTCAACAGATAATGCTTAAAATGGAAAAAACTCAAGAAACATGAACTACGCGTAATAAACAACAAAGAATTACAAGCAGTTGTTTTTGAAGAAAGAGAAATGTAACTTGAACCAAAGTTTAAGCTAAAAGAACAGAACAAAACAAAACACACTGGCTTCCATGCCCACAGATTTTTACATCGGTTTGCTTTTTCTTTGTTTCCCTAAAAACAATCTGTTTTGAAAAATTCCATCCTCAGTTCCTCTAAACAAAACAAAAAAATAAATGTAACTCTGTACACCCAGACCACAATAGCTGTGGTCGTTTGAACTCTGAGCAGTTCAATATGGTGGAGAAATTAATAGTTATCATTCCAATCCAAGAAAGGAACAGTTAAAATCTAATCCTTGAGCCAGGGCAGAGATAAAAAGGCAAGGCCAGGTGTAGGCACGTTTGGAAGTAGAAGGAACTACCAAGCCCCTCTCCTCTGGGTTGTTTTTTTTTTCCTTTTCAACAAAGCTGTATAATGGCATAATCATATGATACAGGATAATCTTACAAATTGCCAGTGACCATGAGCCAATTTTACTCCTTTCTTTCTTTTTTAGACAAAGTCTCACTCTGTTGCCCAGGCTAGAGTGCCGTGGCGTCAGCCTAGCTCCCAGCAACCTCCAACTCCTGGGCTCAAGCGATCCTCCTGCCTCAGCCTCCCCAGTAGCTGGGACTACAGGCATGCACCACCATGCCCGGCTCATTTTTTCTATATATATTTTTAGTTGGCCAATCAATTTCTTTCTATTTTTAGTAGAGATGGACAAGGTCTCGCTCTTGCTCAGGCTGGATTCGAACTCCTGACCTTGAGAGCGATCCTCCTGCCTCGGCCTCCAAGAGTGCTAGGATGACAAGCGTGAGCCATTGCACCCGGCCTACTCCTTTCTAACATAACTGAATGCCCAATACATGACCCCAATCTAAGCATAGTGGCCACCTCCAAGGCCTGGGATCTGGGTTCAGCTTCAGTTACTCCACTTGGCCTGAAGCACCGTGGACAACAGGAGAGCTCAAGAAAGGCTCTGAACCAAGCGACACTGTAGTCAACAGACACTTACTCAGCACCCGCAGGGGACCCAGCACCCCTCTGACTCTGTGGACCACACCTGCCTACCCTGAGCAGAAAGGTGATTGTCCCTAGCGGTGGGAACGTGGGAAGTGGCGAGGTGGCGGCCACACAGCTGGCAGAGCTGGGCCGGGGAGGACAGGCACCAATGTGGTCAACCTGGAGGAACCTTTAGGCAGAGGTGTGGTCACAGGCCCAAGGCCCAGGCTCCCAGCACTCTGGGTGCCCAAGGAAGGTGGCCGGGCCAGTCATTCCTCCTCAAGCTTAGAAGTAGGCCACAACCCCCATCGAGGGTCAACTTTGGGAAGTAAAAGTTGCCATTACCTGAGCTTTCCCGGGGTTTGGTGACACACAGTCCCTGCCCTGGAGTAACTAGCTACTGAGACAACATGACCATATCCTGACACAGAATAAAGTGGGCTGAAACTGCTAGAGCATTCGCGAATATTCCATATCCTTTCCTGTTTGGAAGGCATGACAGTTCTAGCGCAGGGACCTAATGGGGCAGAGGTGTTGCCAACCGATTTGCACGTGTTTACACTCGCCCTACACAATTCCACAGCCCAGAATGTACATGTCCTTGTGGGAAGAATCAAGATCATTACCATAAACACACTCTAATAAGCGTCCTGAGTTGGCAAGAGTAGTAATAGATTGATCCGATTAATTGGAGAATGGAGAAAGAAGGATGGGGAATATGTCTTTCATAAATGCTGAAAATGTAACTACATTAAAAAATACTTGCAAATACAGAAAGTAAAAATTACCACACTTTTCTTTTCCTTGTGTACATATAAACCTTGGCAGTCCACACACATTACATGTGTGTACTACCGTTTTGAGAACTAAGGAGCTGGCCGGGCATGGTGGCTCACGCCTGGCATCCTAGCACTCTGGGAGGCCGAGGCAGGAGGATCGCTCGAGGTCAGGAGTTCGAAACCAGCCTGAGCAAGAGCAAGACCCCATCTCTACTATAAATAGAAAGAAGTTATTAGCCAACTAAAAAATATATATATATACAAAAAATTAGCTGGGCATGGTGGCGCATGCCTGCAGTCCCAGCTACTCGGGAGGCTGAGGCAGGAGGATCGCTTGAGCCCAGGAGTTGGAGGTTGCTGTGAGTGAGGCTGACGCCACCGCACTCACTCTAGTCTGGGCAACAAAGTGAGATTCTGTCTCAAAAAAAAAAATAAAAAGGAAAAGGAGCTGCCAGTATCACAAACTGATCTAACTCATCTGTTAAATCCCAAAATTTATTTGGAAGATCTGCCGGTTTGATGGGGGTTCCCCCGACCCAGCTCTTCAGTAGAGAATAATCTAGAAGTAAATAAATACTCAGAATTTCCTAAGAGGGAAAATGAGCGCTCACTGGAAAAATACAGGGCTTAAGTGCAGAACTTGCAACTGTGTTGGATAAGCTTCAAACCCACTCGGCCACCAGCCGCCCCGCTAATTCCAAGTTAACATTGAGATCAACCGTGCTAATCAAATACTCCGGTTTCCAAAGAATTTGCAATCAATGGATGAGGTTACTTCCCAACCTGGTACCCAGCAAACGCGTTATTTGTCCAAGAAAGGAAAAAATCACACACACATCAAAAGGAAATTTTGGATTTGAGGGCTAGGGGTCAAGTTCAAGTTCCAGGGTGGGTCAAGTTCGAGTTTTTCCAATAAGTGCAAATATTCGCCCAGCCCCGGTTTTCAAGATTCAGACACAGTTTTCCAGGGGGATGGGGGCGGGGGAAGAAATGTGAACTTGACACGTGCGCCTGTGGAACATCTCCGTCTACACCGCCGGCGGCTTTCGATCAAGACTGCGCGGCCGCCCACCCGACCCCGGAGGAGGAAGCAAGCCCGCCGCGCACTTGGGGCGCGGACCCGGCGCTGGACCTGCCGCCCGGTGGCCTCGGCCCTGGAACCCCCGAGGGGACGGGGGTGGCCGCTCCTTGCGGGAGAGACGGCGCCCGAGCCGGGGAGGCGGGAGGCGGCGGCCAAGCGGGGCGCGCACCTGTCGCTCCGTCCCGGGCAGGAGGGGACGCTCGCTCACCTGGCGCGCCCGCGCACCGCAGCGCGGAGGGGACATCCCCGTCCCCAGTCCTCCAGGGTCGGTCTCTGCACGCGTGGAAGCCCCCGTCGCCGCGCCCGCCCCCGTCCCGCGCCCTCCCCGCGCGGAGTCCCCAGGTCCCCGCCGGGTCCCCGCGGGCCCGCGGCGCGCTCACCTGCTGGACCGAGCCGGAGAGTGCGAGCGACACCCGGCGACGCCGAGCCGGAGCCCGGCGCCCTGGTCCCCGCCCCCGACGGTCCCGCCCCGCCCGGCCCTGCGCGCGTCACCCCAGTCACTCCAAGAAGTCCCCTCCCCGGTCCCCAAGCGCACCCGGTGGGTCCCGCCCCGCCCCGCCCTGCCCTGCGCGCGCCGCCCCTGTCACTCCAAGAAGTCCCCTCCCCAGGCCCCGAGCACACCCGGTGGGTCCCTCCCCGCCCGGCCCTGCCCTGCGCGCGTCACCCCTGTCACTCCAAGAAGTCCCCTCCCCAGTCCCCGAGCGCACCCGGTGGGTCCCGCCCCGCCCCGCCCTGCCCTGCGCGCGCCGCCCCTGTCACTCCAAGAAGTCCCCTCCCCAGTCCCCGAGCGCACTCGGTGGGTCCCTCCCCGCCCGGCCCTGCCCTGCGCGCGTCACCCCTGTCACTCGAAGAAGTCCCCTCCCCGGTCCCCAAGCGCACCCGGTGGGTCCCGCCCCGCCCCGCCCGGCCCTGCGCGCGTCACCCCTGTCACTCCAAGAAGTCCCCTCCCCAGTCCCCGAGAGCGCCCGGTGGGTCCCGCCCCGCCCCGCCCTGCCCTGCGCGCGCCGCCCCTGTCGCTCCAAGAAGTCCCCTCCCCGGTCCCCGAGCGCACTCGGTGGGTCCCGCCCCGCCCCGACCTGCCCTGCGCGCGCCGCCCTTGTCGCTCCAAGAAGTCCCCTCCCCGGTCCCCGAGCGCACCCGGTGGGTCCCACCCCGCCCCGCCCTGCGCGCGCCGCCCCTGTCACTCCAAGAAGTCCCCTCCCCGGTCCCCGAGCGCACTCGGTGGGTCCCGCCCCCGCCCCCGCCCGGCCCTGCGCGCGCCGCCCCTGTCGCTCCAAGAAGTCCCCTCCCCGGTCCCCGAGCGCGCCCGGCGAGCCACTCCAAGGCCACCCGCGGCGGTGACCCAGGGCGGTGACCCAGGGCGCGTCCCCTCTGCTCCCGGACGCAGCGCGGAGCCTCCCCGGGCCCGGGGTCCTCGCCCCGCGAGCAGTGCCACCTGGGGGCGACACGGTGACCAGGCGCCCCGTCGCAGTCGCGGACACGCCTCCCCTTCGGCCAAGCCCTGGCGGGCCAGGTGGGTGGCGCTGCGCGTGGACCCGACGGGCCAGTTCTCCCAGAAGAATAAGTCGGTTCATTGTCCAACCCGAGGGAGCCCGGAGAGAGCCACTGTCGCCAGCGATGTGTTGTTGACACGTCATTCATCCCTTGAGTGGCAGAAAACATTCACATGAGACGCACTGGGTGGCAGGCATTGTGCTGGGAACTCTACATGCATTAAAACTTCTGTGTATAATGACCGCGTTATCAGGTTAATAAAAAAAAAATCAAATAAAAAAGAAAAAAATTAAATAAATTTGGAAAAAAATAAAAGAATAAAAAAAGAATTTTTTTTTAAACTTCCGTGAAGTCTATATTATCAGAACCCCCTGTTTGTACCTACGGTGAAAGGGAGGCACAGAGAAGTTAAATAACTTGCCCAAAGTCACCCAGCTAGTAAATTGACAAGCAAGGCGACAAATCCTCTGCCATCTCTGCTCTTAACCCCTGCTGTCCCGACTCACCCAAATGTGTCCTTTTATGCCACCAACTGCTCCAGGCTTACAAAAAAAGGGATCCACCCTCAAAGAGCTTTTATTGTAATATGGGGAGAAAGACAATAAAAGTGATGGTTGACTAAAGGGGGGAAAAATTAAGCTTTTAAAGAATTAAAGTTAGGGCTGGGCAAGGTGGCTCACGTCTGTGATACTCTGGGAGTCCGAGTCGGGAGGATCGCTGGAGGTCAGGAGTTCGAGACCAGCCTGAGCAAGAGCGAGACCCCCATCTCTACTAAAATTAGAAAGAAATTATCTGAACAACTAAAAAAAAAAATATATATATATATAGAAGAAATTAGCCGGGCATGGTGGTGCATGCCTGTAGTCCCAGCTGCTCGGGAGGCTGAGGCAGGAGGATTGCTTGAGCCCAGGAGTTGGAGGTTGCTGTGAGCTAGGCTGAGGCCATTGCACTCACTCTAGGCTGGGCAACAGAGTGAGACTCTGCCACACAAAAAAAAGAATTAAAGTTAGTTTTATTGCAGTTCTGGCCCAGGAGGCCAATTAAGAAAACAAAAATCACAAAAAATATTTTAAAACTAATAATTTAAAAAATAAAATAATAAAGTTAGTTTTACTCAGAAGTCTTAGTGAGGACTATAGACGGAGCCCTGCAACCCATGAGGTTCTATCCGACCCCTCCAGGGAAGTATTAAAATATTTCAGTTCAGGCCGGGCCGGTGGCTCACGCCTGTGATCCCAGCACTCTGGGAGGCCAAGGCGGGAAGATTGCTCGAGGACATGAGTTCGAGACTAGCCTGAGCAAGAGCCAGACCCCGTCTCTACTATAAATAGAAAGAAATTAATTGGCCAACTAATATATATAGAAAAAATCAGCCAGGCGTGGTGGTGCCTGCCTGTAGTCCCAGCTACTCGGGAGGCTGAGGCAGGAGGATTACTCGAAGTCAGGAGTTCGAAACCAGCCTGAGCAAGAACGAGACCCCGTCTCTACTATAAATAGAAATAAATTAATTGCCCAACTAAAAATATATAGAAAAAATTAGCCGGGCACGGTGGCGCATGCCTGTAGTCCCAGCTACTCGGGAGGCTGAGGCAGGAGGATCGCTTGAGCCCAGGAGTTGGAGGTTGCTGTGAGCCAGGCTAACACCACGGCACTCACTCTAGCCTGGGCAACAAAGCGAGACTCTGTCTCAAAAACAAACAAAAAAAATATTTCAGTTCATACAAACGTTTTGGTGACAAAAAAAATTTAAAAAATATATTTCAGTTCACAGTTTATCTCCAGGTGGCGAAGATTCGGGACGTGCAAAATGGCATCAGAGCCAGGCTGCGAGAGTGCCTCTGGCCGTAGATCCCAGAAGCGAGGTCACTCACCCCACCAGATGCCAGCTGCAAGCTCAGGAGAAAGGACCAGGGCCGCTCAGGCTGGAAGGAACGCAGCGACTCAGGCAGGGGGCGCGGGCGTCTGGGCACTCTGCCCTCTTTCGTCTTCCAAGCGTCTTTCCAGAGGGCTGCAGGTTGTCACGGAGTCCAGGGCCTCGTGACAGCAGGCAGGCGAGCAGGAAGGAACCGGCTTGTGACATTGCGACATCATCCAGTGAAAACTGAAAACATTGCACAGGTGAGAAGGGTCTGGATGAAAACTGCAGCAGGGCTGGGGACAGGAGCGTGAAGGGGACAGAGAGAAGGTCGGCTTGAGATGTGGTGGCCCTGGAGCAGGGGTCCTCAAACTACGGCCCTGAGGGCCACACGCAGCCTGCCGCCGGGGACATTTATCCTGGGTGTTTTTGCCGCCGCTGCCTGTCCTGCTTAGCAGCCCACTGGTCCCGGGCCCGCAGTGCGCATGCGTGGAATGGGCGCCCCACTCTCCAACGGTCTGGGGGACAGTGACCTGGGCCCCCTGTTTAAAAACTTCGGGGACCCCTGCCCTGGAGGCTTCTCTGCGGTGACAGCTGGCACTGAGACCTAAAGGATGTGACAGGCTGGGCCAACCCAAAGATGAAGCTTAAGGAATGGCTAGGACATGAATGGCTGTCACAGCTCACGCTGGTTGGGGACTTAGAAGTAGTGCCTTCCTGTGCTAGTTCTCCTGTGATCGCTGTCACAAACCCGAGGAGACGTGTGACAAGATTTCATTTGACAGGGAGAAAAAAAAAAAAAAAAAAAAAGAAGGTCAGAGGGATTTTAATAATGATTTTCCTAAAGTGAGACAATTAGTTAAGGGGAAAAAAAAGGGGGGTGGGGGGAATGGAAAGAGAGCACAGATTTGGACCAGGGCCTTCTGATTCCAAATCCTCTTTTGCTCCAGTGAGTATTCCAGATCTTCCTTTGCTCCTCGACTATAATGAACCGTGTTCTGAATGAGTCTAGTAAAATCTCTCTTTTTTTTTTTTTTTTTTTTTTTTTTGAGACAGAGTCTCGCTTTGTCGCCCAGGCTAGAGTGAGTGCCGTGGCACCAGCCTAGCTCACAGCAACCTCAAACTCCTGGGCTCAAGCGATCCTCCTGCCTCAGCCTCCCGAGTAGCTGGGACTACAGGCATGCGCCACCATGCCCGGCTAATTTTTTTTATATATATATATCAGTTGGCCAATTAATTTCTTTCTATTTATAGTAGAGACGGGGTCTCGCTCTTGCTCAGGCTGGTTTTGAACTCCTGACCTTGAGCAATCCGCCCGCCTCGACCTCCCAAGAGCTAGGATTACAGGCGTGAGCCACAGCGCCCGGCCTCTCTTTTTTGTTAGCTGCTATTTCCTCCCAACTCCAAAGTCTCCTGCCTGTTATCCATGCAGACGTTTGTTTGACTGTTTAACATGATTTCCCCAGGTGCAGATGGTCTTGGAGGGGTTGGAATCATGAACCATCTGAAATGGTAAGCGAAGAAATTGTGTGTGGGGGTGGGAGAGAGAGAGAGAGTTATGTCATTATAGTAATAAAGTTAATTTGCTCCCAAGAGAAATGTTCACATACATATATTTTTAAGCGAGAGAGCTGGGAGCTTTTATCATACTGACTGATTCCCAAATGGTAAGAGCCGCTGCCTTAAGGGATTAAATGATAATACCGTGGAGATGAGAAGAACCAATTTCCAATGCATTCTGCCTGTTCTTGGCTGAGTGACTCTGGCAGCTCATATTCATGACTTAATGGAAATAAGACTCTTCAACATTTATGAAGTTCCAAAAGACAGAAAAACCCAGACGTCACATAACTGCTTTGTAAAGTTTAAAATTAAAAGAGAGAAAAAAAAAAACCCGTCTACACAGTCCTTCCTGACTCTCAGAAAAACAAGAGAAGATAGATCTGCAAACAAAACCCCTAGATCAACATAATTCTTAGTAATAATTGGTAATTTCCATAATGCTATGCCATTTCTGGAAGAAGGCATTCATTGCAGTATCAAACAGTTAAAAGGAGGCGGCTGGATCATCATATCATCCACAAATCATGTACTATAGAACATTGGCGACTGTTTTCAGAGGGGTGTGGATAAAAAGAGAGAGACAGAGGCAGAAAAGGGACCATTAGAGGACTTCAACTATCTCAAGGAAAAGATATAAAAACTGAACTCAGGATGTGGTTGGCTAAAAATAAAAAGGTTGGTCTTTAGTTTTTTTTTCTTCTCATTATTTTTTTAGGTGAAAGCACAATACAAAGTTTTGGGCCTCCATAACTTAACATGGGTCCCTCACCAAAAACAGGAATTTCATGGCGAACATAAAAAAATTTCTCCCCCTGCCTAGAAGGAGAAGACTCAAACAATATAAGTATCTCTTTATTTTAGCAAAATTGAGATACAGGAAAAAAGAGCATTTATGTAAACTTGTTGGGACAGGAATCTCCTTTTTTACACATTATCCCTATGGCTTCTAAAAAATTTGTAAGTTTGGATGGGTGATCAATATCAGGTTGACATAATTTCAGTTCCTTGAGAGAAAGAAAATGCCTCTTTTTTAATTTGCATGTAGATTCCACATGGTGCAAAAGAAGACATAGAGATTCAACCCGGAAGGTTTAGAAATAAAGTAGTGTTTATATTAATATATGGAGCCTCTTGCAGTCTTTTCCGCAGGTTTTTGGCTTCCTTTTATAACCTTCTTTCTGCCCAAAAGGGACCTGGCCCAGGCGGGGCGCAGTGGCTCACGCCTGTAATCCTAGCACTCTGGGAGGCCGAGGTGGGAGGATCACTCAAGGTCAGGAGTTCGAGACCAGCCTGGGCAAGAGTGAGACCCTGTCTCTATTATAAAAAATAGAAAGAAATTAATTGGCCAACTAAAAGTATATATAGAAAAAATGAGCCGGGCATGGTGGCGCATGCCTTGTAGTCCCAGCTACTCGGGGGAGGCTGAGGCAGGAGGATCGCTTGAGCCCAGAAGTTGGAGGTTGTTGTGAGTTAAGGCTGACGCCACAGCACTCACTCTAGCCCGGGCAACAGAGTGAGACTCTGTCTCAAAAAATAAATAAATAAATAAATAAATAAATAAATAAATAAATAAATAAATAAATAAAAGTATGTTAAGTATGTTTATAAGATCATTATGTTAGGTGCATACCAAGGCATTCTGGGTCTCCTAGGAACAAGAGTGGGTGCTGTTGCCCCCATCTTGGTCCTGCCCCACCTAAGGCTGTCTCCAGGAACTACACTATACTTGGCAGAAGAAGGAGCACCCTATGAATCTGCCAATCAGAGCTTGGCGTGCCAGAATGCAGAGGGCTCTCTAGCCCATGGGCCAAGCGCATGCGTACCATAGACTCTGGAAATTGACCTACAGCAACCTGCATGCCTAGTTAAGACTCAGGTCATGTGACTCCCAACTGTCCAATCAAAGGGGTTCCATGGTGACCTTTCAGCCTAGGGGGTTTAGCTTAGGGGTTCCATTGGGACCTTTAGGGAGGTCCCAATGTGGCACTATAAAACAAGTCGCAGATCACAGCCAAACTCTCTTTTTCCTCTGCAGTAAGGGGTGCTGTTGTCACTTGTGGTGCATGTAAAGCTATATCTTGCTCTTGCCCTAAAATCCTATTGCAATCCTATCTTGCTCCCCCTCAATAAATTTCACCTCTTGCTCGCCTTACTTTGGTGCACCTGGTCGTTCTTCCATCGTGGGCATGCCAAGAGCAGACATTTTCAGACTAAAACCTGACAGTGACTTATAGTAATAAAATAAACGTCCAATAGTGGGGAAATGTGTAAATAAAATATATCAATAGTATGGAATGTCAGGCTGCCACTAAAAGTTATCTATATTAAAATAGAGAGGGGAAAGAAAACTCATGAACAAGATTATGTTTTAAAAAGCAGAATACAATGCTTTGTGTACCCTATGATTAAAACTAAAGAGAAACTATGTGGGGAAAAAATTGTAGGGTTGAAAATAGGAATTATGCTTATTCCTATTATTATTATTAGTCATTGATTCCTACATGCCAGGCTCTTGTCTGAGCTCATTAAGTTATTTACATATATACTTATAAAAACTAGGAAAGCAATCAAAATACATGCTTTTTTGTTAGGAAAGTTAACACTTCTTTTAGCAGACTACATGACTTCCTTTTCATTTGGACACCAGAATCTGACTGACAGGGCAGGGGTTGGGGTTTGGTGCTGGACTTTAGCTTCTAGAAAATGTACTTATAAAAATGTTTCCTGTGCAATGTTTTTATGTTGGCTTGATAGTAAGTGAAAATTTTTTAAATTATAGAGCCAAGAAAGGAAGGCACAGAAGTAGGCCCAGATGAATTGGCTCAGGCCTGTAATCCTAGCACTCTGGGAGGCCAAGGTGGGAGGATCGCTTGAGGTCGGGAGTTCGAGACCAGCCTGAGCAAGAGCAAGATCCCGTCTCTACTCAAAATAGAAAAAATTTCCCAGATGTGGTGGCACATGTCTGTAGTCCCAGCTACTTACA
This sequence comes from Microcebus murinus, assembly GCF_040939455.1. Taxonomy (NCBI): domain Eukaryota; kingdom Metazoa; phylum Chordata; class Mammalia; order Primates; family Cheirogaleidae; genus Microcebus; species Microcebus murinus. Next base: position 17,624,338 of record NC_134129.1, on the reverse strand, counting down.
CAAAAAAAGCCTGCACACAAATGTTTGCAGCAGCTTTCTTCATCATAGCCAAAACTTGGGAAAAATCCATGACCACTTTCAGTGGGTGAACGGTTAAACAAATTGTGGTACAAATTATGTATATCAGCCCAAGGAATACTACCCGGCAATAAAAAGGAACAAACTATTGATACACGCAGCAGCCTACATAAATCCCTAGAGAATTATGCTTCGTGAAAAAAGTCAACAAGAAAGGTTACATACTATACGATTCTACTTACATAACATTCTTGAAATGACAAAATTATAGAAATGGAGAACAGAATAATGATTGCTAGGTTTTCTTTGTTTTGTTTTTGAGACAGAGTCTCACTCTGTCGCCCAGGCTACAGTGAGTGCCGTGGCATTAGCCTAGCTCACAGCAACCTCCAACTCCTGGGCTCAAGCGATTCTCCTGCCTCAGCCTCCCGAGTAGCTGGGACTACAGGCATGTGCCACCATGCCCGACTCATATATATATATATATATTTTTTTTTAACTTGGCCAATTAATTTCTTTCTATTTTTTTTTTTTTTTTTTAGTAGAGAAAAGTAGGTCTTGCTCTTGCTCAGGCTGGTTTCGAACTCCTGACCTCGAGTGATCCTCCCGCCTCGGCCTCCCAGAGTGCTGGGATTACAGGCGTGAGCCACCGCGCCCGGCCTGTACTGTAGTTTTGCAAGTTACCATTGAGGGAAACTGGGCAACACAAACTCGCTCTGTATTACTGTATGTGAACCTATAATTATCTCAAAATTAAAAGTTTAATTTAGATTTTTTTTTAAACTTGATAGCTAATAAAGACAATAGCAAGCCTTTATTGAGTGCTTAGTGCCAAGTATGATCCTAAGCACTTGATCCATTTAATCCTCACAGCAACCCTATGAGATAGGGACACCTGAGATAGGTGTAATCATTAGTGCCATTCTACAGATGAGAAAACTGAGTCAGAGAATGGTTAGGTGACCTGCTTAAGATCCCATAGTTAATAATCGGTAGGGCTGTGATGCAAATTCAGGCTGCCCGGTTCCAGAAATCTGTGATCTTGAGCACGATGCTAATAATCAGACAACTTCACGCACTCAGGCGTTTTCAGCCTTCCTTGAAATTCGCATTGGCATTCCTACCTGGCAACTCCTGGCTGCGCACCGGCGGCTGCTGCCCCCTTCAGGCAGAGCCGTGTACTGCATGTGTTGCAATGCCCGTTGCTCTATCTCAGAGTCCATTCATTAGACCCAGTTCACTTGTTTTTCTAATATTGCATGTTATTTCATCTCATCCGCAACACAGCGTGACACCAAAACAAGCCAGGATTCTTTAGTTCAAGTTTTTTTTGTTTTTGTTTTTGTTTTTTTTGAGACAGAGTCTCACTCTGTTGCCCAGGCTAGAGTGAGTGCCGTGGCATCAGCCTAGCTCACAGCAACCTCAATCTCCGGGACTCAGCGATCCTTCTGCCTCAGCCTCCCGAGTAGCTGGGACTACAGGCATGCGCCACCATGCCCGGCTAATTTTTTGTATATATATTTTTAGTTCGTCAATTAATTTATTTCTATTTTTGGTAGAGACGGGGTCTCGCTCAGGCTGGTTTCGAACTCCAGACCTTGAGCAATCCGCCCGCCTCGGCCTCCCAAAGTGCTAGGATTACAGGCGTGAGCCACCACGCCCGGCCTAGTTCAAGTTTTGTCTTGGCCTCTGAACAACAGTGGGGACAAAGGCCATGGGGAAATTGGGGCTGCCTGACACAGGCAGAAATGGAGAACAGAATTATAGTGATTGCTAGGTTTTCTTTGTTTTGTTTTTGAGACAGAGTCTCACTCTGTCGCCCAGGCTAGAGTGAGTGCCGTGGCGCCAGCCTCGCTCACAGCAACCTCACACTCCTGGGCTCAAGCGATCCTCCTGCCTCAGCCTCCCAAGTAGCTGGGACTACAGGCATGCGCCACCATGCCCGGCTAACTTTTTCTGTATATATTTTTAGTTGGCCAATTAATTTCTTTCTATTTTCAGTAGAGACAAGGTCTTGCTCTTGCTCAGGCTGGTTTCGAACTCCTGACCTTGAGCAATCCTCCTGCCTTGGCCTCCCAGAGTGCTAGGATGACAGGCGTGAGCCACTGTGCCTGGCCTTTGGATTAGCCGCTCTGGAGTACTCAGTAGACAAATGTGGCTGGTGGCCCCCTACTGCAGTGTGGCCAGAGGGCAGCATGGTCCTAACGGGCAGGGAAAATGACCTTGCCTTACATACCCCCAGGCATCGCACTTTGGGAAACACTGCCATCAGGGTTTCCACAGCCTGAGTTCGTGGTATGAAGAGATCCCTGGTCATCTTATACTGAATGAGATTCCTGAGTTGATCCTAACACTGCCCACGACCTCCTCAAGATATTACAGTAACCTCCAGATGAGGGGTTGATTACCCTTAGAATAGGAGGCCGAGGCGGGAGGATCATCGCTCAAGGTCAGGAGTTGAAAGCCAACCTAAGCAAGAGCGAGACCCCGTCTTTACTAAAAATAGAAAGAAACTAATTAGATAACTAAAAATATATAGAAAAAAATTAGCCGGGCACGGTGGCGCATGCCTGTAGTCCCAGCTACTCGGGAGGCTGAGGCAGGAGGATCAGTTGAGCCCAGGAGTTGGAGGTTGCTGTGAGCGAGGCTGACGCCACGGCACTCACTCTAGCCTGGGCAACAAAGCGAGACTCTGTCTCAAAAAAGTAGTCATTACAGTAACTTCCAGACGACAGGTTGACTGCCCCGTCTTAGAACAGAGGCCGCAGCTGGAACAGAGGCATGTCAGATTCCCGTTGGTCGGAACCGCCTCTCCTCTGGGCCGTTGCTGAAACCAGACAGAGGTGTAGACTGGAGGCTGAAGACCGCTTCGTTTGATGATCCGCTCCATCTCCCCCTCTTTCTCCTGGCAAGTCCTTCTGCGATTTTACAATCCAAGCTTCCCAAGCTCCTAACTGTCAACTAGCTGCCCCTAGCTGTGTAGTATAGAAACTATACTCTAAATTCTGTTTTATTTCGGGCCGTGTGCAAAGGCAATATGGGGTGTGAAAAAGACTATTTAAAGAATACAGCCGTGTTTTGAAAATTATTCCCACTACACGTAAAAATAGCAAACACTCTGTCATGTGGAGTTAGAATTGTTTGGACCAGTCACACAATTCTGCTATCTGCATCCCCTAGACCTGGGGTCCCCAAGCCCCAGGCTGTGGGACTGGTTACCAGACCCTGGCCTGATGGGAACCAGGCTGCACAGGGGAAGTCACCTTCTTGCCACTAGATGGTGCTTGCTGGCTTATGAGTCGTTTATTGAGTTGTCTTCTACTCCCGTATATGCCGGAAAATAAGACCTCCCCGTACAATAAGCCCTAGCAGGATGTCTAAGCATGTGCACAATAGAAGCCCCACCCCTAAAATCAGCCCTAGTGATGGGCGTGGCTATGAAAATCAGCCCTAGCGGTGGGCGTGGCTATGAAAATCAGCCCTTGTGATAGGCGTGGCTATGAAAATCAGCCCTGGTGGTGGGCGTGGCTATAAAAACCAGTCCTGTGGTGGGCGTGGCTATGAAAATCAGCCCTAGTGATGGGCGTGGCCATGAAAATCAGCCCTAGTGGTGGGCGTGGCTATGAAAATCAGCCCCAGTGATGGGCGAGGCTATGAAAATCAGCCCTGGTGATGGGCGTGGCTATGAAAATCAGCCCTGGTGATGGGTGTGGCTATGAAAATCAGCCCTGGTGATGGGCGTGGCTATGAAAATCAGCCCTAGTGACGGGCGTGGCTGCGCAGCGCATCTGCACAACCCATGTGTGTCGTTTCCGAGCGGGAAAGAACACGAGCAGCCCTTCCCATCCGCCCCGTGAGAGCTCTAGTGCTCCACAGGAGAGATCGGGGCCAGAGGTTCTAAAGGAAACAGAGTCGCAAGACATTCAGGGTGGGATTCGGGGTTTGGAGAGTGAGGATGATGTTCCAGAAGAAGACGACTTCACTCTATTTGAATCAATGGAGATGGTTGTACCATCCTTAAAAAAAACACACACATATATTCCCTGAAAATAAGCCCTAGGGTGTCTTCTTGAGGAAAAATAAATATAAGCCCCTGTCTTATTTTCGGGGAAATACGGTACTTTGCTATATTTCTCTTTTTACTTCTGATGGATCACTAGAGGAAGGGACTAGTCACTAGAGCCTCTCCAAAAAGTTGTAGTCCTGATGCAGGCAGCCACACCTGCTCCCTGGCTGGTGCCGTGCACTGTCCCTGAGGCTGGCTGTCTCCCCAGCCACTTCCTTTATTCAGTTCCTTAGCAATATCTATCATCATTACTGTGTCAACTAGCACTCTGGGAGGCCGAGGCGGGAGGATCGCTCAAGGTCAGGAGTTGGAAACCAGCCTGAGCAAGAGCGAGACCCCCGTCTCTACTATAAATAGAAAGAAATTAATTGGCCAACTAAAAATAAATATACAAAAAATTAGCTGGGCATAGTGGCTCATGCCTGTAGTCCTAGCTACTCGGGAGGCTGAGGCAGGAGGATCGCTTGAGCCCAGGAGTTGGAGGTTGCTGTGAGCCAGGCTGATGCCACAGCACTCTAGTCAGGGCAACAGAGTGAGACTCTGTTTCAAAAAAAAAAAAAAAAATACTGTGTCAAGAGTATTTTTCTGGCCAGGCATACTGGCTCATGCCTGTCATCCTAGCACTCTGGGAGGCCAAGGAGGGAGGATAGCTCAATGTCAGGGGTTCAAAACCAGCCTGAGCAAGACCAAGACCCCGTCTCTCCTAAAAAGAGAAAGAAATTAATTGGCCAACTGAAAATATAGAAACTGAAAATATAGAAAAAATTAGCCGGGCACGGTGGCACATGCCTGTAGTCCCAGCTACTTGGGAGGCTGAGGCAGGAGGATCGGTTGAGCCCAGGAGTTGGAGGTTGCTGTGAGCTAGGCTAACGCCACGGCACTCTAGCCCAGGCAACAAAGTAAGACTCTGTCTCAAAAAAAAAATTGTTAATTTTAATAAATTATGCATATGATGGTAAGGAAAACAGTCTAATGGTAAGGTTTAGACTGTTTTTCTTGAGAAAAACATTGGTATCTCTTTCTAAAAGGCAATTTTGAAAACAATATTCATGTGTTCACAACAATCAGTATCAAGGTGAACAATTTAAATTCCTGGCAGTGATGAATTTGAAATAATTTTTTAAATATGGCTCTTCATTTTTCATTTTCTGATTTTTAAAGAGCGTATCATGGCAAGGTTGCAAGTGGGATATTGTTGATGTTTTTCCTGGCTGGAGGGAATGGGACGTATTTTGAGTCTGTGTGAATTAAAAAAAAAAAAAAAAAACTTAGAACACTTGTAGCTACTTTTTAAAAAAAATTCCAAGGCAGTAAAATGCACTGATTAAAAGATCAAGGATTAAATGAGCCAATAACTCCCCCATAACCATTTCTGATATTTTTTTTATTGGATTTGTACATGAATTTGAAATTGTGGTTAGCCAGATTTCTGTGGTTGAGGAAGTCATAAGTCATATACACTTATCTTGCAGGAGATAAATCAGTGGTCAAGGGTTTTTGACACCAGAGTAAGCTTACCCTATCATTTCTCTCTGACTGATTGCTGTAGAATGATAGTTTATCAATCAATCAATCAATTAATCACTTGTCTGTTTATTGTTTCTTCATTTATGCTTGTTGATATGTTCTTTGTCTTAGATGATGAAGCCATACAATAGTGGGCTTGAATCAATTTAATTCACTCTGTGGAAAACTTAGCATTGAAATGAAGCACTTAAGTACTTGCTAAATTAAGAAAATGGTCTTCAAATTAATTACAAAACCAGGATTTTAGATCTCAATGAAGGATGAGTGTTTAGAAGTCTCCTTCTCTCTAAATCAGTGTTAATACTTTTTTTTTTGTCTTTCTGTCTCTGAAATTAAGAAGGGTAACTCCTGTTTTTCCCTCGTTTCTCCCATTTCTAACCCGAGAGAAAATTGAAACTATTTCAGCCATACCTAGCAGTAAAGCTCATCTATTTACTATTTAGCTTTGCTACTATTACCCATAGTAGCAAAGCTAAATAGAACAAATTACACACTGCTTCTCATGTGAGCAAACGCATTCTTAAACTAGACAAATATTTCAATTGACAAATATTTATTAGGAGCTACATGCAAGACACTTATTTAATGAGAAAAGCCAGAAAAATAAAGCAACTATCCAACTTCACATTCTTTAATATAATCAGAATATGAAATGGGGCCAGGCTTGATGGCTCATGCCTAAGATCTCAGTAGTCTGGGAGACCAAGGCTGGAAGATCCCTTGAAGCCAGGAATTTGAGACTGGCCTGGGCAGCATAGCAAGACCCTGTCTCTCCAAAAAATAACATAAAATAAAAAATTAGCTGCGCGTGGTGGCACATGCCTATAATCCCAGCTACTTAAGAGGCTGAAGCTGGAGGATCACCTGAGCCCAAGACAGCAAGGATGTAGTTAATAAGCTATGATTGGCTGGGTGCAGTGGCTCTCACCTGTAATCCTAGCTCTCTGGGAGGCTGAGGCGGGAGGATTGTTTGAGCTCAGGAGTTCAAAACCAGCCTGAGCAAGAGCGAGACCCTGTCTCTACTATAAATAGAAAGAAATTAATTGGCCAACTAAAAATATATAGAAAAAAATTAGCCGGGCATGGTGGCGCATGCCTATAGTCCCAGCTACTCGGGAGGCTGAGGCAGGAGGATCGCTTGAGCCCAGGAGATTGAGGTTGCTGTGAGCTAGGCTGACGCCACGGCACTCACTCTAGCCAGGGCAACAGAGTGAGACTCTGTCTCAAAAAAAAAGAAAAAATTAGCCGGGCATGGTGGCGCATGCCTGTAGCCCCAGCTACTCGGGAGGCTGAGGCAGGAGGATCGCTTGAGCCCAGGAGTTTGAGGTTGCTGTGAGCGAGGCTGACGCCACGGCACTCATTCTAGCCTGGGCAACAGAGTGAGACTCTGTTTCAAAAAAAAAAAAAAGAGAGAACAAGTAGGAAATGAGTGGCTAAGTGTGTGCCCATGAACATAACATAAACATATTGGATAGTTAAGGTTTTGTTGAAGAATTTGAGCATTTTTTTTAAAGCAAATGCAAATTTTTCCTTAAGTGCCTAGCAATTTCTAAACTACTTTTAGGCATGTGCTCACACACACACACACCCTTGATTTAGGATTTTAGGACTTCTAGATACCTTTGAGGCATTGAGTAAGAGTTTTTCCTTCTAAATACTTTCAGTGGTTTATAATGTTTTCCACTTTGTCAGGAGTTTCACTAAGAGCTAACATGCAAGTAGGAGCAAGTTATAAAAAGAGCCACACCTGCTTAGAACAGAAGCAACTCCTTCAGCCAGCAAGAAAGCAAGCTTATCATACAAGGCAGTGCCCGGAAAAGTAGTTGGGATAATTGTGACCCATAATTCAGACACACCTACTAGCCCTACTCTTTGTATCTACACAAGGGAGTCACTTTTAGAGTGACTCTTGTCTTTTTTTTTTTTTTTTTTTTTTTTTTTTTGGAGAGTCTCACTCTGTTCCCCGGGCTAGAGTGAGTGCCGTGGCGTCAGCCTGGCTCACAGCAACCTCCAACTCCTGGGCTCAAGCGATCCTCCTGCCTCAGCCTCCCGAGTAGCTGGGACTACAGGCATGTGCCACCATGCCTGGCTCATTTTTTGTATGTATATTTTTAGTTGGTCAATTAATTTCTTTCTATTTTTAGTAGAGATGGGGTCTTGATCTTGCTCAGGCTGGATTCGAACTCCTGACCTTGAGCGATCCGCCCGCCTCGGCCTCCTAGAGTGCTAGGATGACAGGCGTAATAGAGTGACTTTAAAAAAAAAACATGCTCTAATTTCTGAGTCACCAGAGAAGACACAACATTGTAGTTAACCTGAAAGAGAAAGATCCTGGCAACCTTTAGGGTACAAAGGAAATATTCTTGTGCTCATAATTCTCCGTGAGAACCTAAGACTCCACCCTCAGCAATTCTTAAGGGCTGTTGGCACTCAGGAAGTAGAGAATGACCTAGTTTTGAGGATGACATATATACAGTATGACATGTTGCTCTTTCAGAAGAGGAAAATATCATTTAAAAAAAAATCAAAAATTTAAAATCACTCAGAGTTTCCACTCCATTCATTTGGGACATATTTATCCTTTTAAAGGATAAATATGGTAGAAGGCTTTGCTTGACCTAAATCCATTCATTCATTCATTCACTCAACAAACATTTCTTTTTTTTTTTTTTTTTAATGTTAGTTTAGCTTTTATTTTTATTTTTTTTTATTTTGGCATATTATGGGGGTACAGATTTTAGGGTTTCAATAAATGCCCATTTCCCCCCTCCCCCCAAAAGTCTGAGTCTCCATCATGACCATCCCCCAGATGGTGCACATCTCACAACAAACATTTCTTTATCGAGCACCTTAGCGTGCACTGTGCACCTGTCGTCGTATAACCCTGTTCTCATGCAGTTGACATCCTACTACAGAGAGACAGGAAGTAAAGCAAGGAAGCAAGCCAGATGTCCCTGAAGAAGAATGAAACAGGGTAAGAGGGTGAGGCATGACAGGGATGCTATTTTATGGAGGATAGTCATAATGAGGACAGTGAACTCAGCCAATTTTTGAGCAAAACCCTGAAGGAAGTGAGCGACTCAGGTGGCAACACAGAAGAAGAATAGATGCTAGGTAGAAGGGAACAGCAATGCCAAGTTCCTAAAGCAGACACATACTTGGCTTGTTTAAAGAACATCAGAAAGGCTTAGAGTGGCTGGCATAGACCGAGGGAGGGGAAGAGTGGTAGTTAATGAGATACTTGCAGAAGTTGCCAAATATCCAGAGCCTTATAGGCCAAGGAAAAGACTTTGAAGTATGTTAGAAGATTCCCAGCAGGGGAGTAACTTGATGTGACTTACACAAAGGATGATCTGGTTGCTGTGCACACCACAGACTTTAAACAACAAAGTGGAATCGCTCATTAAGAGAGCACCCCAGTAATCTAGACAAGAGAAGATGGCACCTTGAACTAGAGTTGTAGCAGTGGAGGTGCTGGGAAGTAATCAGACATATTTTGAATGCAGAACCAAGATTCCCTGCTGAAAAATTTGAGTTTTTTGGGGCAAAAAGGAAGTGAAGAGTATCCTGAAATTTTTTGGCCTGAGCATCTGCCATACAAAAGCTGCCATTGGCCGGGCATGGTGGCTCACGCCTGTAATTCTAGCATTCTGGGAGGCGGAGGTGGGCAGATTGCTCAAGGTCAGGAGTTCGAATCCAGCCTGAGCAAGAGCGAGACCCCGTCTCTACTAAAAATAGAAAGAAATTAATTGACCAACTAAACATATATATATACAAAAAAAAAAAAAAATTAGGCAGGCATGGTGGCGCATGCCTGTAGTCCCAGCTACTCAGGAGGCTGAGGCAGGAGGATCGCTTGAGCCCAGGAGATTGAGGTTGCTGTGAGCTAGGGTGATGCCACGGCACTCACTCTAGCCTTGTCAACAAAGTGAGACGCTGCATCAAAAAAAAAAAAAAAAAAATGCTGCCATTTATTGAAATGGTGAAGATTACAAAACAAGCATATTTAAGGGTGTGTGTGTGTGTAGTGTGTGTTTGTATGAATCAAAAGTTGTTTTGGAGGAGAAACCTATTAAACACCCAAGTACCTGACACATAGTAGACACTAAGATACAAAGTAAAGCAATTGGGTAACAAAAATCCAAGTATATCTACTATGAACTTCTATATGTATCTAAGAGTATTTACATTTATGTTTTGCAACTATAGGATTCATCAGAATCCTTTGCTTTTTGGTGCTGGATGAGATTGTTGGAGATCATTCAATTCAAACATTCTAAATAAAGTTAAGGACCAGAGATTAAGGTCAAACACCCCATTCACGGCACAGCCAAAACCTGCCATCAGGCCTTCTGATTCTCAGTTCATCGTTCCTACTTTACACCAAACTCTCCTTACCCTACGGAACACTGCTGTTAACTTCATAGCATCGAGTGAATTATTCTTTTCAAGCCAATATATTTGAGGGGTTCTCCTTACAGAAACTGGCTACATGGAATCTATCTCACAAACCAGTAAATGCAAGTGAGAACTGCTATATGTGAAGCAGTCATGAGTTTAACCCTCTTGTAACAAGTTCAGTCATGCCAGAGACAGCAATGATATTTAGAAGTGCATTATATAAATAATACACATATTACTAGACAACGGCCGCATGTTAGCAAACAAAGACATCCTTTGACTAAGCCTGCATAGCTAGGAAAAATACTTAAAAGTTAGCCAGCTAATTTTAAACACACTCAATGTGTTTTTTTGCTATGAGCAAAACTCTATCTGGTCCTTGGCCTGCCAGTACTCAGATTCTATTAATAATTAACTTTCAACAAACCAAGTATTAAATGTCCAGCGTGCCAGACACCAAAGTAGACGTGGCAAGCAAAAAGGAATGCGTCTCTTTAACCAAGTAAATGGACAAAAACAAACAAAAAGGAATTCTCGGAACAAAAATGCAATTTAAAAAAAAATTTTTTTTTTTTAATTTGTTCAGGTAATGCTATCGATCAGGTAATGCTACAGGAAGCAGAGTAACTAGATCTTTGTGGAATTGTCAGGAAGAGGTTTCCTGGGTGGCTGTCTGTGGGTTTTTGAGAGAAGGAATCGGATTTGGCAGGCAGGGCGTTACAGGGAAGGAAGACGCAGAACAGAAAAGTTAAAAGGAGTCGAGAGGCGAGTAAATCCTGTCCTGCGAGCCCACGCCCCGGCGGAGCAGGACTGGGCCCGTGTTGGCTAAGGGTGGAGGCGGCGGCTGAAGGAGAGAAAACTGCAGACACAACAAGCCGAGTGGTTCACAGTCCACACCCGATGAGCAATGCATGTGATCAAGACAGAAAAGCATTTGAGCTTTGTTCGGTTTGGCCGCCACTAGCACGCGTTAGAAAAGGCGGACTTCCCCGTCCGTCCCTCCGTCAGCACACTGCAACCTCTGTCCAAGTGTCCCTTGATGCACACGTCTCGAAAAAGTCAAGACACACGCACTACGAGGTTTCTCCGAAGCACGTGGTCCGAGGAGCAGAGCGTGCACGCGGGAGGCCGGCAGGGGAGGGCCGGGTTGCCAGCCTCCTCGCTTCCGCGCCCGCCCGGGTGCTGCCGGCGCTCAGGCGGGAGCGCTAGGTTGTATGCCACCTGTTGTTTTTGCTTTCATGGTTTCTTTGAGACAGGGTCTCTCCATCTCACTCTGTTGCCCGGGCTAGAGCGAGTGCCGTGGCGTCAGCCTCGCTCACAGCAACCTCCAATTCCTGGGCTCAAGCGATCCTCCTGCCTCAGCCTCCAGAGTAGCTGGGACTACAGGCATGCACCACCATGCCCGGCTAATTTTTTCTATATATATTAGTTGGCCGATTAATTTCTTTCTATCTTTAGTAGAGACGGGGTCTCGCTCTTGCTCAGGCTGGTCTCGAACTCCTGACCTCGAGCAATCCTCCCGCCTCGGCCTCCCAGAGTGCTAGGATTACAGGCATGAGCCACCGCGCGTGCCCGGCCCTGAGATGTCTCTCAGCTGTCCGAATCTCGGTCTCTGGTTTTCAGAGGACTAATCGGGCCGCAAACGGCCTCCGAGGCGCCCCAGCCCCGACGGTCTCCCAGGCCGAGCGGCGCCGACTAAACATCCGCGGAACAGAGTGAGCCGCGCGTCCGCCAGAACCGGCCCGGAAGCGGGGAAGGACCGGCCCGGAAGCGGGGAAGGACCGGCCCGGAAGCGGGGAAGGACCGGCCCGCGGGTCCCACGCGCGGCGTGTGGAGGTGGAGAACGCACCACACGCCCTTCACCCGACACCAATCGGCGGGGCCCGGCGAGAGCCAGGTCCACGGTCCCACCCTGCCCGCAGCGAGGCTCCCGCCCGGCGCGCGCCAGAGCCGCCCAGGCCGAGTTCCGCCTCCGCCGTGGCTCCGGACACGCCTCTTCCGGAGGAAGCCCCGCCCCTCGCGCGCACGGCCCCGCCCCGCCCCGCCCCGCCCCGCCCTCAGTGAGCCTTCTCTCCAGCCTCCCTCGCCCGGCGCGCGCCCGAGCGGTCCAGGCTGAGTTCCGCCTCCGCTGGCGGCACGGTCACGCCCCTTCCGGAGGAAGCCCCGCCCCTCGCGCGCACGGCCCCGCCCCACCCCGCCCCGCCCGCAGTGAGCCTTCTGTCCAGCTTCCCTCGCCCGGCGCGCGCCAGAGCGGTCCAGGACGAGTTCCGCCTCCGCTGGCGCTCCAGACACGCCCCTTCCGGAGGAAGCCCCGCCCCTCGCGCGCGCGTTCCCCGCCCCGCCACGAGCTCGGCGTCCGGTCCGCTCCGCGCTCGCCGGCGGCCGCGTCCGCCCCCGACGCTCTGAGGTCACCGACGGGGCCGGCCTGCGGGGGGCGGAGGGACGGAGGGAAGATGGCGGCAGGGGCCGGATGTTGGCGCCGCCTCCCCCAGTCGCGGAGCCGGCGCAGATGAGGCGGCTCGGCTGCGGCCAGCGGCGCTTGGGAAGCCGAGCCGGGGGGACCCTGGCGGTGGGGCCTGGCCCTGCTGGATGCCGGCGCCTCGGCTAGCGTGAGCGGCGGCGGCGGCGACGCCTCTCCTCGGGCCGGTCCCCGCGGCCGTGCGGGCGGCGGGCGGCGGCATGGAGGACGTTAACTCCAACGTGAACGCGGACCAGGAGGTGCGGAAGCTGCAGGAGCTGGTGAAGAAGCTGGAGAAGCAGAACGAGCAGCTGCGGAGCCGCTCGGGCGCCGTGCAGGGCGCAGGCTCGCTCGGGCCCGGCAGCCCGGCTCGGGCCGGCGCGTCCGCCCCCTGCTCCGGCGCGGCGTCCCCGCGGGCCTTCCCGCCGGGCCTGGGCGCCAAGCCGGGCTGCGCGGCCGCGCCGGGCCCGCGGCGGGCGGGCGGCGAGGAGCTGCGGGACGCCGCCTCCCTGCTGGCGGCGGGCGAGGGCGGCCTGCTGGACGAGGTGGAGCCGCTGCGGCCCGACGAGCTGGAGCGCCTGTCGGGCTGGGAGGAGGAGGAGGAGAGCTGGTGAGCCGGGGGCCCCGGGCGGGGACGGGCCGCGGCGGAGGGCGCCCCCCGGAGCCTTGCGTGCGCTCCCCGGCGCGGAGCCCGGCTGTCTCTCTCTCGCCTGCGCCGCGGGGAGGTCGGCCGGAGTTGCGGGTTCGAGGCGTGCGCCCGCTCTCCTCCGGGTGCGGGGCCGTCGCGGGCGGGAAGGGATGCTGCTTTGTGTGCGGCCCCGGCGTCGGGAGGCGCCTGCTCGGTGACCTGTCGCCGGGGCCGGACCGGAGCCGTCCGTCGTCTGCGGCCGTGCAGGGGTCGGCGTGAGATGGGGACGCTTCCGTGCGGGCCAGCACCCCCCCTCTGGGTGGTGGGGCAGGTGGAGCCCGCTCTGTGCGGAGAGGGGCGGAGGACGGGGCTGCTTTGTGCGAAGGGTCCAGGGTGGGACAAGAGCCCTCCTCCCTCTGGTCCTTGTTTGCTAAACAAGGGACTTGGGTCTGGCATCTTTGGGGAGCCGTGCAGTGACAGTTTCCACCCCTCTCGTCTCGGCGTCACCCTAGGGGCAGAGGGAAAAAAGAGCCTTATGGAAAAATCTGGACCCAGACTGTACTGTGATATAAGCCACTTCTTGGTGAAATTGTGACCCACACCTCAGTATCACTTTCATAAACAGGAAGGACACGGGTGGCCTCTCTCTTCATTTTGTAGCTACCTGGTGAGCATGTCTGTCCCAGGGAGATTCTTTCAATTCGTCCTTTTTTTAAAAAAAAAAGTTTTAACTTTTAGTTACTGTGTCTCTGCTTTGTTGAAATTGAATTTTCTAATGTAGAGAAATCGAAATCCTTCGTAGACCGTGGTGGGTTTTTTTGTTTTTTTTTTTTCAAGGCTGGAAGTTTGCAATGTTCCGGAGTAGTTAAGTGTTTTTCGCCTGGATTCTGGCCCTGGCTTTGTCACTTACAAGCTATGTGACCTTGGGCAAGTTACCCTGAGCTAAACTGTCTTCCTCTGTTTGATGGAGAAAATAATAGTTTGTACCTTTATAGAGTTGTGAAGATTGAGATGATCCATGTGTGCTCTTAGCCCTGGGTCTGACATGCAGTGAACTCTCTAAAACTAGCTGCTCTTGCTCTTAAGCCGGGTTGTTTAAATCAAGAAACATTTAGTGAGTTCTTTACATGTTGTGTGTGGTGGGAGAGTCTAAAGATTCTTAAGTGTTGATCTGTGTTCATAAGGCAGTTACAGTCTTGTTGAGAGCTAACTTTTATGCAGTTACATAAACTAGGATGTATACGGTGAATTGCCAAAAGAGTGATAGAACAAAAAGTACTGACTGGTTGAAAACTGAGAAGAAAATAATAGCCCAAAGTAGTTGGGACAAACTTTAAGGAGGAGGTGGTTTTGGAGGCGGGGAGTAGGGAAAAAGAGTGGGAAGGACATTTTATGCTCTGACAACTATAAGAGCAAAGGCAGAGGTATTTGTAATAACCAATTAGGAATATTCGAATGGCAGAAGTACTCTTGAATGTGTGATGTCAGGCCTTTATTTTATTGCCGAGTGATACCAAATATTATTAGAACTGACTATGGTAGTGACAGCTTTTCATGTCAGTGTGAAATCACGTCCTCCCAAAGGAATCCCCGGTATGTGTGCACTTTAAAAGAACCCAGAATCATCTAAATATTGTCACATGCCTCTTCCAAATAACGATGATAATGATGCTGGTAGTAATGAGGATTAGCTGCACTCCTAAGCCCGTTTTTAGATTACGTATTATTAGAACACATTGACTCCACTTGGAGAAGCTGATTAAGTCTCTGGCCGCTTTGGTTTCTGAGCATAGGCTTTGTTAAGGGAAAGCAAGTCATAGATACTATGCCAGGAGTTTTGTTTTGACCAGGTGAGTCCTGCTTACTGCTTTGATCCTGCCTTCATATATTGATATTATAGATATCCTACATTTTTCTGAAAAGATTTGTGTGAATCAAAGTTGGATAAATCATATTTAAAATGCTTTTGGGTATAAGTTGAAGGGGTGGATGTCAGTGGCAGGAAGATTCATACCAAGAGTTATTTCTTAGCAAGTTAAAAATCTGCCTCCTGTAACTTCCACCTGTTGTATTTTCATTTTCATTTAGAGGAATGTTTTCCCCCAAGTGTACATATCACAAACTGCTAGTCAGTCCTAAAGATGTCAAAAGGTGGAAGAATAATAGTGAGTTTTGAGGTCAAATAACTGGGAGAAAAACGGGGTTCTTTAATGATGACTTCTTTGAGATGCTCTTGTGAACTGAACATGGTAAATCTCTAAGGAATATGGTTTGTTTCTTAGATTTGAGCTCCCAAAGAACTAGTATCTTATAGAACACACACTTCTTTTTTTTTTTGGACCCAGGTTCAGGATAAATACATTTTGGCTGGGCATGGTGGCTCATGCCTGTAATCCTACTAGCACTCTGGGAGGCCGAGGGGGGCAGATCATTCAGGGTCAGGAGTTCAGAACTAGCCTGAACAAGAGCGAGACCCCGTCTCTACTAAAAATAGAAAGAAATTAATTGGCCAACTAAAAAAAAACATAGAAAAAATTAGCCAGGCATGGTGGCGCATGCCTGTAATCCCAGCTACTCAGGAGGCTGAGGCAGGAGGATCGCTTGAACCCAGGAGTTGAGGTTGCTGTGAGCGAGGCTGACACCATGTCACTCTAGCCTGGGCAACAAAGTGAGACTCTGTCTCAAAAAAAAGAAATACATTTTACATCATGACCTAGTACACACATGTATATGAATAACTGAAACAAGTTTCCTAAAACTATGGTTACTTTTACTACAAGTAAAACTCTAATGCTCTAATATTTTCTATTCTGTTCTATTTCTTTAGAAAAAAGTGCTGGTCACCACCTACTAAGCTGATTTTGTGACCCATTAATGGGTTGTAACTCTGTTTGAAAAACCCTGTTCTAGAATAACTCAGAAAAGTCCATGGACAGGACTAATATTGTACATCCCAGTGTGTCAGGCTGTCCCAGGCAGCTTATAAATATTTTTGCATTTAATTTCTAGGCATTTATGAGTTAAATACCATTTTCTAGGTAAGGGAACTTAATCTCTTCTCTAAGCATCAAATAACATGCAGTACATGATGGTATCAGGATTTGAATCCGGGTCTTTATACATAAAAGCCTATGCTGCTCCCTCTGTGTTTTGCTTTTTCCAAGGACAATCCCTTTCTCACATGAATGGCCCCTTCATATATTTGAAAACTGCTATCATGTCTCTGCTTACTCTGAGCATTCTCTTTTCCAGAGTAAATAATCCCAGTTTATTTAATAATTGCATAGATAATGTAATTCTCTGATCCTTCAACAATGGTTGTTTTTTTAACTCCAATTGCTCGTTGTCATCACACAGGTACCCAGAACTGTACTCAGCATTTTATTTTATTATTTTATTTATTTTTGTTTTGGGTTTTTTTTTTTTTTTTTGAGACAGAGTCTCCCTTTGTTGCCCAGGCTAGAATGAGTGCCGTGGCGTCAGCCTAGCTCACAGCAACCTCAGACTCCTGGGCTCAAGCGATCCTCCTGCCTCAGCCTCCCGAGTAGCTGGGACTACAGGCATGTACCACCATGCCCGGCTAATTTTTTCTGTATATATTAGTTGGCCAATTAATTTCTTTATAGTAAGAGACGGGGTCTCACTCTTGCTCAGGCTGGTTTCGAACTCCTGACCTCGAGCAATCCGCCCGCTCTGGCCTCCCAGAATGCTAGGATTATAGGCGTGAGCCACCGCGCCCGGCCTACTCAGCATTTCAGATGATATTTGACCAGACAGAGTATGGTAGGTATATCTTGCTTGAGCTAAATGGTATTTTTTTTAGCCAAATACTTTGTTAACAATTTCAACTTCTGTTACTTGTGCTTAATATGAGCCAGGAATGCTGACTTCTCCCAATTTTTTAATACATAAGATGTTATGCTGAGTCTTCCTAATTAACATTGTTTTGTGTAATGAATATTTGTAGCTTAATTATAAGGCTTTTAAATTTTATTTTGTTAGTCTTGGCTTAGGCATTTAATATTATCTATTTCTGATTTTTTGGTCATCTTTGTATTTGGTAGGCATACCTACTAGGTCTTCATTCAAATTACTGATAAAATATTAAATTGACAGAATAAATTACTCTGAAGTGTACAACTCAACTAGACTCCCTCTAGATTAACATCAGTCCGTTAACTAACATGTTATGGCAGTTCAGTAACTACTAGTTCCACCTATTATCGTCAGGCCTACGTGACGTTTTGCCTGGATATTGTGAAAGCTTTTGCCAAACGCCTTGCCGTAATTAAGCTTTGCTGTTCCTATAGGATTCTAACCTGCAATGGAGTAAACCTGTTAAAATAGAAATTGCAGTTAATTTGGTTTGACTTGTTCGTGGTGAGTCTTCTGGCTTTCATTAATCATTTTTTCCTTTCCTAACTTCACCTCATTCTGTTTAACCCAGTTCTGAATTTTGCAAGGAATCAGTTTGGTCTGGAATTTATTATCCAGGCTTTTGAACCTGCCCTTGTTTCCCATGGTATTTCAGAGCAGCAGTGATTCAGTGACAAAATTTCTATTCTTTTCCATCATTCAGAGCGGTGAGCTTAAACCCATGTCAAGGTATATTCTGGCTTACTAGGTCAATTTTCTCTTTACGTTTATAAAGACATTTTAAACTTATAGTAATTTCTCATCTGTAATTTTGTTGATAAGTTTTCCCAATTTAGAGATAGATAGGGGCGGGGGCGGTGGCTCACGCCTGTAATGCCAGCACTCTGGGAGGCCGAGGCGGGAGGATTGCTCAAGGTCAGGAGTTCGAAACCAGCCTGAGCAAGACCCTGTCTCTAATATAAATAGAAATAAATTATTGGACAAGTAATATATATAGAAAAAATCAGCCGGGCATGGTGGTACATGCCTGTAGTCCCAGCTACTCGGGAGGCTGAGGCAGGAGGATTGCTTGTGCCCAGGAGATTGAGGTTGCTGTGAGCCAGGCAACAAAGGGAGACTCTGTCTCAAAAAAAAAGAGAGAGAGAGGTAGGTATGTTGTTTACTCTGTGTTTTTTTTTACTCCTGGCTCTTCACTTCTGAGAGTTAATTTATTACATGAGCTCTTTATTTTTACGTATGCTCTTTGTAGAGGGTGGCAATAAAATATGTCCATACTTTAATTTGATAAGCATAGGTTAATGAAGCAGTTTAATTTGTATAATTCTCACTACTTATCTGAATAGTTTGGCCTTCTCTCACTGATTAACATCTGGGGAAGTTTTGTTTTCTAGACTCTTATGTTAGGAGGTGTTATTTTACAGTAATGTGGTTAATGTATGTTGTGTACATGTGTTTTAGATGAATCAGAAATTATACATCTAGATGAATGTTCTGCTCCCATCTTAGCACTGGCTTTCTAGTGACTCTGACATGGCTTTAACCTTTCTTCATTAATGAAACAAATTCTTAGCACCCCTGCGTGCAGCCCAGTGTTTGGATCACGGAGCACATGCAAGTTCTTGCTTTCTTAAAAAACGGAATTTGGCCAAGAAGGGCCCGATGGCTGGTAAAATATGTTACAATCACTATTGTTTGAGCGTGTTTTATATACCAAGTTTTGTGTAAGGCATTTTATACCTGTTGAATAATTTAATGTGTTGCGTTGTAGTTATTGTTATCCTCAATTTTTTATTGTGGTAAAATGTATATAACACAAAATTTACCATGTTAATCATTAAGTGTACAGTTCGTGGGCATTAAGTACATTCACATTGTGCAGTCATCACCACCACCCATCTCGAGAACTGTTTCGTCTTCCCCAGTTGAAACTCTGTATTCATTAAACAACTCCCCGTTCCCATGATACCCAGCCCTGGCAACCACCAGTCTACTTTCTGTCTCTACGAATTTGACCACTCTAAGTGCCTCACATAAGTGAAATCATACAATGTTTGCCTTTTTGTGCCAGGCATTTATCATTATTTCTTCAGAGGTCATCCATGTTGTAGAATGTGTCTTGTTATCAGCATTTTACAGTAAAGGAAGCTAAACCCACAGTCACATAGCTAATAAAGTGAAATTGAGAGTCACACGAAGCCTCAAAATCATTTCTCAAGAAGAACATTTGATCTTGATTTATTGAGCCTGTAGATATTTAGCTTGGGGAAGAGAAAACTTTTTAAATATTTGAAGGACTGTAATAAGGATTGATTGATTATTGGGCTTATATAACTTTGGAGGTCATCACTAGAACAATAGGTATAATTCGGAGGCAGGCAAATTCTGATTTAATATAAGGTAGAATTTTCTAATAGAGCTATTCTTGGGTGGTATGGACCACCTTAAATTGTTGAAAGTAGCCTTCAAAAGACTACTGAATGTTCCCATGGCGAGGGATGTTAAAAAGAAGTCCAGTAGTTGGATTAGGTGAATTCTAAGTGTTGTTTTTTTTTTTTAATTACATGTTTCTGTGATTGAAATATTGCAGTCTAGTTGGGAACATAAGATACTTTCAAGACAAAGTGCTAAGCTTAAGTGTGGGAGAGATCTTTAGCAGTGGAAGCATCCTGGGTGTTTTTCTCCCAAGTCTATGGCGTGTTTCTCTGAATATCCTCAGTGGTGGCCAGTTCTTTTCCTCTTGAGGGTATGTCTGAGTTTTGAAAGCTATTAGAAGTCGTTATCATGCCTAGTGAATAAAAAATGGGTTAGCAGGATACTGAAAAGTCCTAAGCAGTCCAGTGCTAATTCACCTTTTCCCTACATCTGCTTGCTTTTGCCAGAACACTTCATGAACATTCATGCCTTTTGGTGCCTTTTTGGTGTTCATTCTGCACGTACTAACAGTTACTTACTCTTTAAAGCGCAACTCAGATTTCTTCTCCTTTGTGAAATTCTGACTTTTCAACTTGGTTTACTTCTTCTTCAGTGTTAATCTATCACTGTGTATATATCCCTTTTTAGAGTATATTTAACAACCTTGAACTTTGGTCTCTCTCTCCTAGATTGTGAGCAATATAAGCAGAGGGACAGTATCTTGTTCATCTTTATGTTTCTGAACAGGACCACAGGATCTGTGTGTAGTAATAGTTTAGTTACATCGAATTGAATTAATTTGATTATCAGTGATGTTTGGTTAAAATGAGGAATCTCACACATGTTCCGAATAAATGGCAGTATTGAGTCCGTATTCTCCCATGATGAATTGAAGAAGTACTATCTAGGTACAGTGACTGACGCTAAAAAATCAGTTTTAAAATTAACCAAAACAGTGATGTGGCTGTCTCTGGTAGGATTACAGATGCATTTTATTTTAAACTTTGTACTTTTTGTGATTTCCAAATTTTCTGATAAGAATATGAGTCGCTTTTATAATTTAAAAGATCCTGTTAAAATTTAAGTCAGTTTCTTTACCTTGTGGTCATGTAGGAATTATAATAGAACGTTTTATATTAAAAGCCATTGGTGTTTTCCTTGTTACTTAGTGGTAGTAAGACTATATATCACAGATAAAGAAATTTTGGTTCCAATAAGTTTAGATGTGCATTTTTGATAGAATTGGAACCCAAGTCAGCTGATGTGTATTGATCTTATGATCTGTTATTCTTGTTTAAGTTTAACAGTTTAATTGGACAGAAAAAGATTTCATGAAGTGGATAAAAAGTTTCACAAACTGGATAGCACTAGGGCCAAAAGTGGTTCAGAATTCTCCCTATTCTTGTTTTTAACTTGCAACTATTAAAACATTTATCGGATTTACCTAAATAAACTATGTAGTCTGTTTCCCACACACACACACACACACACACAAACCTACAACTTTATTTTCCAGAAATATCAGAAAAGGAACCCCAGAGCTGTATAGCTCACACCCTCTGAGCCTTCTGGAAGTTGCTTCTGCTCCTCGGTCCCGTCTTCGGGACACTCTGCATGTGAGTCCCTGTGCCCAGCTGCCCAGGGAGCCTGGTGCCGATGCTTTGATGGCCCCAAAAGGGCTATTTAACCTTTTCCTCCACTTACGAAGACCCCTGCCTCCTTGTCCTTCTGCTAGGAACATACCGATGAATATAAGTTAACCTTACAACTAGTATAATTTTGGCCAGGCACAGTGGCTCACACCTGTAATCCTAACACTTTGGGAGGCCAAGGCCAGGGAATCACTTGAGGCCAGGAATTTGAGACCAGCAAGAGCAAGACCATGTCTTTATAAAAAGTGGAAAAATTAGCTGGGCATGGTGGCGCATGCCTGTAGTCCCAGCTACTTAGGAGACTGAAACAGGAGAATGGCTTGAGCCACGAGTTTGACGTTGCAGTGAGCTATGATCATGCCTCTGCACTCTAGCTCAGGCAACAGAGTGAGACCATGTCTCAAAAAAGAAAACAACAAAAAAAATTCCTAGTGTAATTTTGACATGATTTTTTTAAAAGAGACAATTTGAGCAGTAAATAGCAGAATTTAAGTATTGTCTTAGTGTAAATGGATTGAGTTATGGTAATATATTAATACTATTCCTTATAGTATTGACCTGTACAAGCCTAACCATGCTGCATGTGACTCCTGTTGTGTTAGTTTTTAGTAGCAAAAATGAATTTGTAAAAGAATGTAGGATTTAAGGCTTTCAGTAATATAAGTTCTTATTTTGCCTGTTCCATTTTCTCAACATCATGTCCTTGGGGATCTTTCATTTAGGGATCTAAATTATGGAGGAAATGAACACCTTTAGGAACAAACTAGCTTATTTAAGAGGAAGGCTTTAAATGAGATCTTTAAACTAGGAGTGGCTCTGAAAATGTGAACAGTTTATTTTGATCTGGGAAAAGTCTCAAATTGTGTAATGAAATCAAAATTTTCTTAAGCGCTATAGAGAGAAAAAAATTATATCTCCTTGAAATGTGAGGATTAGTAGAAGCAAGATCACGCAGTACTATTGTACCTGATAAGAAAATTTTAAGACTATTTGGAAAGATATGAAGGAGGTAGTTAGTAGATTAGAGGTTTAGAATTCATAAGGATGAATCAAACCATCTCCCACTTCTACAGTTTACTAGGCAGCAACTGCTTCATTCAAGAGCTGCTGCTCGTCTCTCTGCGAGATAGTAAAGAAGGTACCCGATCATGAGTGGCTGTTAAGGTTGTTTTGGGATTTTTGTGTGTGTGTGTCCACATTTTTATTAATATTTTAGATTTACCTTTTTATTGATGCATATTATTTTACATATTTATGGGGTGCATGTGATATTTTGTTGCATGCATAGACTATGTAATGATCAGGCCAGGGTACTTGGGGTATCCATTACCCTGAGCATATATCGTTTCTGTGTTTTGGGAGCACGTCAAGTTCTCTTTCCTCTGGCTACTTTGAAGCACATGTTTTTGCTAACCGTAGTCACCTTACTCTGCTGTCAGACATTAGAACTTATGCCTTCTATCTAAGTGTGTGTTTGTACCCACTGACCAGCCTTTCTCTTATATTGTTAATTACAGTTCTGATAGTTCTCGTCTTGGTCCAGTTGGTATTGGTATAAGAGAATACCTGAGGCTGGGGAACTTGTAAAGACAAGAGGTTTATTTGGCCCATGGTTACATAGGCTGTACAAGAAGCACGGTGCCAGAATCTGCTTCTAATCACGACAGGAGGTGAAAGGGGAGCAGGCGTGTCACATGGTGGAAGGGGGGAGCAAGTGAGCTGGAGGAGGGGTGCCAGGCTCTTTAACAGTCAGGTCTTGCAGGAACTACAAGATGTCCCAAAAGTCGCTGTCCATAGGGAAAATGGGAAATTGTAGCTAAATGTACCTTTATTTACAAAATATGCCTTACAGCATTTTTCCTTAGTTTGGAGACTTTTTGGACACCCTGTATTGTAGTGAGAACTCATTACCACAAGGATGGCGCCAAGCCATTCATGAGGGACCGCACCCCTGTGACCAAACGCCTCCCATCATGTGTCACCTCCAGCCTTGGGGATCACATTTCAACATGAGATTTGGAAGGGACAGATATCCAGATTATATCAGTTCTCTCATAATTGATGTATATATTTAACAATACACATAAATTTATACAGTTGACAAATTTTTTTATGTAGTATATTTAACAATATACATAATGTTTAATGATGTTTTAGTTCCTTTCTAACGATTGTTGTAAGGGAAAAAATAATATCTTGAAAGACCAATTTATTTCTAACAGATTTTAACAGCTTTATTGAGATATAATTTATATACCAAGGCTGTGGCACGGTCGCTCACACCAGTAATCCCAGCACTTTGGGAGGCCTAGATCACTTGAGGCCAGCAGTTTGAGACCAGCCTGAGCAACAAAGCAAGACCTGGTCTCAAAAAAAACTTAGCCAGGCATGGTGGTGCTCGCAACTCGGGAGGCTGACGCAGGATCGCTTGAAGCCAGGAGTTTGAGGTTTCAGTGAGCTTTGATGACACCACTGCACTCTAGCCCGGGCAACAGAGTGGGACCATGTCTAAAAAATAATTTACATACCATAAAATTCACTTGTTTGACGTGTACTGTGGTTTTCAGTATTCAGTGATTTTTTAAATGTATTTCCAGAATTGTACAGCCATCACCATAATTTGGTTTTTAGAATATTTTCAACATATCCAAAAGAAACCTTGTACTCATTAGTAGTCATTTTCCATTTTTCTTCTCTCCACCCCCTCTCCCATCCCTAGGCAACCACCGATCAACGTAGTCTCACAGATTTGCCTATTCTAGACATTCCATACATGTGGTGTCATACAGTATGTGGTATTTTGTGACTGACATCTTTTACTTAGCATAATGTTTTGAGATTCATCCATGCTGCAGCGTTATGGCCTCCAACACATTTTTTAAAATGTCTCTTTCAAAATTATAAATACCAGCTCAGAAAATTTCAAACAGGACAAGAATGAATAAAGTATAATAAAAAGTAAGTCTGTCATAATCAGAATGAGGATTAAAAAATTTCCTTTTCGGTGGGGCGTATCTAAGTGGCTGCAGAGATACCTTGTTAAAACATCTTGCTTCACTGTGTCCTACGTAATGGGGCCACCTAATAGATAGTCTTGCCGGAGATGTTCAAGCCAGATTTTCCTGCAGAAGTGACATTTAAGCCGAGACCCAGCAGAAAGTAGAAATGAGCTGGGCGAAGTGAGCAGGGGAGGGTGAGATGAGCAAGGAGTGAGATTGAACTCATTCTAGGCAAGGGGAACAACACGCACAAATGACCTAGAAGCAGAAGTGTTGTGCTTTCCAGGAATAGAAATTAGTGCATATGGCTGCTACTTAGATTTGCGTGGTGGAGGAAGGTGAGAAACAGAGCCAAAGGAGGACTGCAGCAGTTAGATCATCGGTCAGGTCTCGAGGGCTCTAGGGACCATTTTTGGAAAAAAGCTCTATCCTAAAGGCAAGGGAAGTTAGCACGGAATTTTTAGCAGAGGACTGTTAATAAAGTCAGATTTTTATTTTAAAAAATACTTCAGCTGCAGTATATAGAATGGATTAGAAGAGGTCAAGACCAGAGATTTTCAAATTTAAAAAGAGATTTTAATTTTAAAATTGTTTTGGCCATTGTTAGCCCTTTCCATTTTCATATGAATTTTAGGGTCAGCTTGTCAAATTTCATTTATTTATTTTCCATGTATTTACATGATTACAAGCTTGTGGATTTCTTTTAAAATGCCTTTCTTTTAAAAGTGTTCTAGGGATGTGTTGATTCTGTAGGTCAACTTGGAGGAGTTGACAACAGTTTGTAGAGTGTTCAGATGTATAAACATGATATATCTCTCCATTTATTTAAGTCATTCTTAATTTCCCTCAGCAATATTTTGTAGTTTGCAGTATACAAGTTTTGCATTTCATTTGTTAAATTTATTCTCAGGCATTTTATTCTTTTAGATGCTATGGTGAATGAAACTGTTACATTTATTTCATATTCAGGTTGTTCATTGACAATATATAGAAATACAGTTGATTTTTTGCTTATTGACCTTGCATCCTGTGACCTTTCTAAACACATTTTTTATTCTAGATGGGGTTGTTTTTTTTTTTTGTACAAAAGATTTTCAGTATACAGGATCATTTTGTGATTAAAGACAGTTTTACTTCTTTCTTTCCAATCTGGATGCCTTTAATTTCTTTTTCTTGCATTATTATATTAGCCTGATATTACCTAGCTAGATACACAGCTAGATATACAGCATTTAATGTTAATAAATTAATATTAGTTAATATTATCTAGATATACAGCTAATTATCTAATATTAGCTAGATACACAGCATTTAATAGAAATGATGAGAGCGTACATCCTTGCTTTGCTCCCAGTCTTAGGAGAAAGCATTTGCTTTTTTGCCACTAGGTGTATTTTGGAAGCATTTGTGTAGAATCAGCATTATTTCTTCCTTAATATTTGGTGGAATTACTAAGTGAAAGCATCTGACTGTCCCTGCATTTTTAGTAGGGCATCCAGTCCATTCACATTTAATGTAATTATAGTCGAGGTTGGATTTATGGCTGCCATTTTGCTATTTGTTTTCAGTTTGACGCAGTTGTTCCTGTTCGTCCCTCCTTTTAACTGTATTCTCAGTATGATTGATGAGTGACTTCCAATCGTATCCTGGACATTTTGGGTGTTACGTTGTGAGAATTAGAATCATACTTATTCTTTTTCGGTCAGTCACCCCGACTAGGTTGTTTTGTGGGTCTGGACTGAGTGGATGTTGGGCTCTCTGCCAGGACCGTTGACACCACCTCAGCAAAAGTGAAGTGCTGGCTCACACCAGCCCCTTTCCTATGGACGGGGTGCCCAGATCAGCTCCCTACTGGGACCCACCGTGACACGGGGGTGGGAAAGGGGAGCTGATATGTCCCAATACCCGATGCCTTCTTTTGTGGGGGCGGAGGCTCAGCCCTCCACTGGGCCTCTATGACTTAATTTTAGTAGTCATAGGATAATTAAGTAATGTTCAAGATTTTTAGGCAAGTGAGAACTTGAATCTCACACCTGTCTTAGATTGCATTAGCCATCAATAAACTGTCTGTGTTTATCAGAAAATATGTGTCAGCCGGGCGCGGTGGCTCACGCCTGTAATCCTAGCACTCTGGGAGGCCGAGGCGGGGGAAGATCGCTCAAGGTCAGGATGGTTCGAAACCAGCCTGAGCAAGAGCGAGACCCCATCTCTACTAAAGAACAGAAAGAAATTAATTGGCCAACTAAAAAATATATAGAAAAAATGAGCCAGGCATGGTGGGCACATGCCTGTAGTCCCAGCCACTCGGGAGGCTGAGGCAGGAGGATCGCTTGAGCCCAGGAGTTTGAGGTTGCTGTGAGCTAGGCTGACGCCACGGCACTCTAGCCCAGGTGACAGAGTGAGACTCTGTCTCCAAAAAAAAAAAAAAAAGAAAGAAAATATGTCTCTCTTGATTAAACCATGTACTAAACTGTCAGTGAAGAAAAAATGTTATCAATAGGCAGATTATTTTGAAGAATTCCATGTGTTTGTAAGAAATGAGCAAAAGAGATGTATAGTTATTACCAATATTTTTATTTGGGATTTTCCTTAAAATTCAGAGGCTTAGACAGCTTGGTTCTGCTACAGGTAGATCCGGTTATGTGATACAGCCCAGCTCGTGTGTCCTCTGGCAGGTTTAGAAGTGTGTACCCTGAAACCTCATCCAGGGGAGGGGTTCCCTGAGCAAAGAATAATTTTGTGCCAGTATCATACGGGCCAAAGCCCTTTGTCTCTAGACTTGCAGTAGCGATAGGGACATTGAAATAAGAGGATACAGTGATAGAGAAAGTTGATAGATGAAAGTACCCAGGGATTCTTCTTTCTCTTTGTTTTTTATTTATAATTTTCTCCTCACTGCCTGTTGAACTGATACGCAGGGATGATTCAGTTGTTCTCTCCGTTTTCATCACTATGGACACGTTGCTCTGTTAACTTTTTTTTTTTTTTTTCCTTTATACAAGCTTGGGGTATCAATCTGTTAACTTTTGACTGCTAATGGGAAGAGAAAGGAGTATTCCCAATTAGTGGGGAGTAAGCACAGGAATGGGAGAAAAGTTTTTTTTAAAGGTAGGATCAACAAGACATAGTGACGGATTATTGATGAAGGGTAGGAAATTTAAAAGATGGAGGAATCCGAAATTACTCATAAGTTTTCAGCCTTTCTAACTGAATGAATTGTAGTGCATTAGCAAAGCAGCAAAGATACCATGAGGGATTCGATGTGAGTGGAGAGGGATGATGATGTTTTATTTTAATTGATTTTGAATTATTTGTTATATTTATTTAGTTTATAGTAGTTTCTGTATTTTTAAAGATGGTAAAGGCACCTTGCAGCTTTTTAAAAATAGCTTTACTAAAATGTAACTTACATACCATAAAATTCATTATATAATTCAGTGAATTTAGTGTATTTACAACCATCAAACCAGTACCCTAATCATCACTACCATCTAATTTTAGAATATTTATATTACCCAAAAAAGAAACCTCATCCCCATTCCCACCTCCAGCCCCAGGCAAACACTAGTCTACTTTCTGCTTTTCTGGACATTTCATACAAATGGAATCTTAGAGCATCTGAATATGTGTTCTTTTGTATCTGGCTTTTATACTGAGCATAATGTTTTTGAGGCTTACCCATATTCCTTGAGTTTTTTTGTTTTGTTTTGTTTTGTTTTTTTGAGACAGAGTCTCACTCTGTTGCCCGGGCTAGAGTGCCGTGGCGTCAGCCTCGCTCACAGCAACCTCCAACTCCTGGGCTCAAGCGATCCTCCTGCTTCAGCCTCCCGAGTAGCTGGGACTATAGGCACGCGCCACCAAGCCCAGCAAATTTTTTTTGTTTCTATTTTTAGTTGCTCTGCTAATTTTTTCAATTTTTGGTAGAGATGAGGTCTCGCTCTTGCTCAGGTTGGTCTCAAACCCCTGACCTCAAATGATTCTCCCACCTCAACCTCCCAGAGTGCTAGGATTACAGGTGTGAGCCCCTGTGGCTGGCCTCCTTGAGCTTTTTTAAATGAGTTTTATAGCCAACAGTAAAGTAATTGTGTATTTAGTACACATGAATTATGTGGGTAAATTATGTAAAACCAGTTAGTGTAGGGAAAAATTATATATTGAAAAAGTGGTAATATCATAAAGTAGTTTTATTAATGTTTATTCAAATGTTTGCTTAACATTTGTTAACATAGAATATCATATATAATATCATAAGTTTTAAAGTGAAAGTGCTGAGGTAGAGATTTGTTATGGATCATTTGCAGTATTTAAGCAGGAAAGAGAATGAATTCATTGATTTCATTTGGAATTGTTTTTCCATTAATGGGATTCTGTTGAGATATTATTGTTCAAATGAATATGGATTGTGGACTGAAGAAATGATCATTTATCCCATTAGTCTTGATTATCTTGATCAAAGCTAAATAATGTATGTGAGTGACAGACTCAGGTTATAGATAGAGGAGAACAGAGAAGGAATGAGAAAGGTACATATTGCCACGAGAAGTAGTCTGTCTCTTCTGGTACTATCCAGATATATTTATTTAAATATTTGCACTGAACAGCCCTTCATATTATTGTGCTAAGTTGATTAGTATAAAACGTGAAATTATTAGCTTCTTGCCTTGAGACATTTAACTATGTAGATATATGGTATCAAAGCACAATTTTGTTCGCCTTATAAATTCTACTTAAAATATCTTAATCTGAAAAGTACTCTAGTTATAAATCAAGTGCTATTCACATTTTTCATATGGAGTCATGCTTGAAATAAATGAATAATAATTGATATAATCTAGACTAATCTGAGGAAAACTATGAAGTAGGAAATTTAAGTATACCCCTCCTCTGTCTTCTGCTTACCTTTTCCCTTCTGTATACCTTCCCCATTAGCTTATAAAATACTGTCCCTTTCTTCTTTTCTGAAATTGAAGTAATTTCATAATTGATTCACATTAAGTTATTAAGGGTTTGAGGTATTTTTCTCAGACATATCATTGTTTGAAAAGAGGACTACAGGCCAGATGCAGTGGCTCATGCCTGTAATCCCAGCACTCTGGGAGACTAAGGCAGGAGAATTGCTTTGAGCTTAGGAGTTCGAGACCAGCCTGAGCAAGAGTGAGTCTCTACGAAAAATAGAAAAAATTAGCAAGGTGTGGTTGGTGGCCTACACCTGTAGTCCCAGCTACTTGGGAGGGTGAGGCAGAAGGATCGCATGAACCCAAAAATTTGAGTTTTCAGTGAGCTGTGATGATGCCACTGTACTCCAGCCTGGGTGACAGAGGGAGACTCTGTCTCCAAAAAAAAAAAAAAAACAGGAAAAGAAAAGAGGACTACAGAGTGACTACTGCTTAACTAACAGGAATGAATCACTGATGGTAGATTTTTGTGTGCGTGTATGGTGGGAAGAGAAATGAGAGGTGTAGAGAGCAAGGAATTTAGCTCCTCTTGCTTTCTGGACTAGATTTAATGATCTGACTATATTAGGGAGTTAGTCAAGTACTATTGCAATGGAATAAACTGTTGTAAAGATAGATGTTTCTTCATGGTTTTAGTAATGATAATAAAAGAGAAAAATAAGATACATTTTAGGATTGCTTCATTTGGGCTCATATGGTACTTGAAATTTGAGTTTTGTATCGTTAATAGTATCATTTTCTTCCTATGCAGTAAACATGCTCCATTTCTTTTACTCTCTTCCCCCCCCATTTAAATCTATACAGAATGATGTCTTTTTTATAACCTGTGCTTAGTAATGAATGTTTTTGTTTTTGTTTTCTTCTAGGCTGTATTCATCACCAAAGAAAAAACTTACACCAATGCAGAAATCAGTTAGTCCGTTAGTTTGGTGCAGGCAAGTTTTGGATTACCCAAGTCCTGATGTTGAATGTGCTAAAAAGTCTCTTATCCACAAACTTGATCAAACTATGTCAGGTATGTCTCTAATTTTAGTTGTAAATTTGTTTAAAATTAAACGCCAACATCGAGCAGTGTGGTTTCAGGAAGGCAGTTCCTTGTTTGGTAGCATTTTTCAGGTCTCGTGCATGCCATCATAAGAGTTCCTGCCGTATGCACGTAACCCTGTTCTGTCATTTACTTAAGGCAATTTTTGAAAATATCCCCTTCTTGTAGCCTCATCCTAAAGAATAATATCCATGAAACAGTGAATTTTATGTGATAAGTTTTTTTTCTAATACTAATTAAAACAAATAGCTCTTAACATAAACATGGCTGATATTCCCTAAAATCATCTCACATACTGTCACACTTCGGGGAAACTGATGTGGTACAAGCTACAGGTAGAGAACCAGGGAGACCTCGCTCTCCCTCTGCCACCACCTTGCTGTGTCACTGTTCACCTTATCTCACTTCTGTGAGCTCAGTTTTCTTTATTTATAGGAATGATGAATCTTGAAAGGTTATTTTAAAGATTAAATGATAATGATATGAAAGAGACATGTTTTCTGGTTCATAGTAGGTGTTTGGTAAATGTATTCATTTCCTTGTCTTTTTCTTTTTCTTTTTTGAGATACAGTCTCACTTTGTTGCCCAGGCTAGAGTGAGTGCCATGGCATTAGCCTAGCTCACAGCAACCTCAGACTCCTGGGCTCAAGCCATCCTCCTGCTTCAGCCTCCCAAGTAGTTGGGACTACAGGCATGAACCACCATGCCCGGCTAATTTTTTCTATATATATATTAGTTGGCCAATTAATTTCTTTCTATTTATAGTAGAGACGGGGCCTCGCTCTTGCTCAGGCTGGTGTCGAACTCCTGAGCTCAAACAATCCTCCCGCCTCAGCCTCCCAGAGTGCTAGGATTACAGGCGTGAGCCACTGCTCCCGGCCCCTTGTGTTTTTCTTTACTTGGCATTTTAGATTTAAATTGCTTTTATCTCTTTTGTTTGCTAGCATTAACAAAGCTGACAAAATGTGTCTGTGACTATTTATGACATTGAATGTAGCATGCTAGTGCAGGCAATGTGGAAATGTAGGGAAAATACTGATTTATTTTCTTAGTATTTCTCTCATTCTCTTTTTAAGACTTATTGTTTTATGAACTATTCAGATAGTAAAGAATTGATGTATAATTAGTTTTTTTGTTTTTGCTTTTGCTTTGCATTCACTTGTAACCCATGTACTTAAAATTACTTATTTTGGCTTTATTATAGAAGACAATGTATGCTTTGTGGTTAGAGTTTAAGCTGAAAATGGTCAGGAGAAGCAGAGGAGAGACCAGCTAAATAGTTAAACTGGCATACAGTAAAGCCAAGTTCCTTTGGCTCTAAGGAGCAGTGGTTATTATATGCAAATGACTTACAGGATGAGATTACAGAGCTCCTGAATCTGAGCCTGTTTTAATACTGAAGTCTTACTTTTGCTCTAAGTAAAGAAGCCCATTTGGCCGCATGCAGTGGCTCACACCTGTAATCCTAGCATTCTGGGAGGCCAAGGCGGGAGGATCGCTCAAGGTCAGGAGTTCGAAACCAGCAAACCAGCCTGTGCAAGAGGGAGACCCCATCTCTACTAAAAAGAGAAATATGTAGAGAAAATGAGCCGGGCATGGTGGCGCATGCCTATAATCCCAGCTACTCGGGAGGCTGAGGCAGGGGGATCGCTTGAGCCCAGGAGTTTGAGGCTGCTGTGAGCTAGGCTGATGCCACGGCACTCTAGCCTGGGCAACGGAGTGAGACTCTGTCTCAAAAAAACAAAAACAAAAAAAATTAGCCCAATGTAGTGGCGGGTGCCTGTAGTCCCAGCTACTCAAGAGGCTGAGGTGGGAGGATCAGTGAGACTCTGTCTCAAAAAAACAGAAACAAAAAAAATTAGCCCAATGTAGTGGCGGGTGCCTGTAGTCCCAGCTACTCAAGAGGCTGAGGTGGGAGGATCACTTGAGGGCAGGAGTTCGAGATCAGCCTTGGCGAGACCTATTCCCTTTGCCTGTAAAAAAACAAAAACAAACAATTTATTTCACAGGTTTTTCAAAAAGTAATATGTTTGTTATAGAAAATGAGCAAACATAAATATGCTTTTATATTTTATTTATTTTAAAGTTCACTCAGGATTAGTACAGTAGTTACTAAAGAATACACTTTCCAAGAAGAAAGAAGCGAATTAAGTGGCTACTCTGTTTAGGAAATGTTCATTCTGTATTAATTTTGTTTAGTGTGGCTTCTGTTTTATTTGCATACACAATTTAAAACATTTTTGGGGTTATTCATGTTTTTCTCCACTATATAAGATATTATTAAAATTTAAATTGAGACAATTACATTGAATTTTCTAATAGGAAGACTTTTGAAATGTTAACTTTCTCTCAGTTATTAAGTTTAATTTTCCCCTTCTTCTCATTAATGCAGCTCTCAAGAGGCAGACTTTATATAATAATCCTTTCAACTCTATGAGTTACACAAGTCCTTATAGTCCCAATGCCGGTAGTCCATACAGCAGTGGCTTCAATTCTCCATCCTCAACCCCAGTACGACCTCCTATAGTCAAACAGCTTATACTTCCTGGAAATTCAGGTAAGGAGAAAACAAAATGGAGTTATTAAGCAATGATTTTTAAGCCACTGCACTACCTCAAATGATAACTTAATCATCAGCAGTTGAAGTTCATTTAATTTATGAAACTTTTAACTGGTTAAGAGAAAATATTGAAGAGCTACTTTGCACCAAGTACTATACTAAACACCAGGGGTACAAAGATAAGCCAGTTGTTGCATTTATAAAATTTTCTTTAGCATGTACTTACAAGTTTTTTAATCTGGCTTAAATGGAGTCCCAAGCTTGATTCTTTTAATCAGTACATCCTTATTGAACAGCTTGCTGGGGTTGCAAAAGCTACAGAGTTAAAAGTTCTTTATAGAAACTTTTATAAGCTTTGACATGCAGTTAAATAATGGTATGGGTAAATAGTAAATAACAGTAAGGTTATGTGAACATGCCAAGAGAGTGAAAGGGACTATAAATGATGTGGGAGGGACAGATGGCTATGAACCAGGGAAAACATATTCTCTGGTTCTGTGACTGAGACTGTTACTCTGTAGCGTACTCTTCTTTGGCATTTGCCTATTCAGTCACTCTTACTGCTGCTGTGGTTATGACTGATTACTATAATTCCTTTAAAAATTAATGTATTATCACTTTCTAAACCCTGTTTTTTAAAAAAATAAGATATTATTAACCACCTCAAATTTTGCATACACAGTTTAAAATAATGAAAACATTTTTGGGGTTATTAATATGTTTTTCTCCACTACTGTAAGAATTTTTTTAAAATTTAAATTGAGATAATTACATTGAATTTTCTAATAAGAAGACTTTTGAAATGTTAACCTTTCTCTCAGTTACTAAGTTTCATTTTCCCCTTCTCATTAGTGTAGCTCTCAAGAGGCAGTTTATTGACTCTGTTCTTTGCTTAGTATACAGGTTGTTATTTGCTCCTTATTTCACTTATAACAGTGTCACATTAAAAAGTTAAATCTGTAATATTTGTTTAAAGAATTTGATTCAGGCATTATTTAAGCCTGACCTTCTAGTACTTTTCCTATTATGTACAGTATTCTCTTCTTTTAGTAATAATATAACAATTAATTATTTTGTATTCTTCTTGCTCTCCTTACATGCCTTTCATGTTGAAGCTGACTATTACAGTGAAGAATTCTGGAAAACAAGTGTTTCAAAGAAATTTGTATTAGAAATATTAGTGACAGTATTGGAATTTTTTTATTCTTCAGTACAAATTGATGATCTGATGAAAGCATTTCCTTAGAAACAAATTAGACTCCTGGATGTGTATATTTATTCATCTGGCCTGTTTTCTGTCCCCTTTTGGTTTAGAATGATAAAGTACTTTTTAAAAATCTAGTCATTTTTTTCTGTCCCACTTCTTGTGCTTCACTACTAAACTTCAGAGAACTCCTTGGATCCTCATTACTAATTTGGCAAAGGAATTTTGTAAACATGGCATGGTGTAGGAGAAATGAGCCTGGTGTTCTTTTTTTGGTTTGTTCCTAAATCTCTAAGGAATCTAATTTTCTTCAAATTGTAGTTTTCTTGTTTTTATTCGGGGAAGAGATGATGGTGTTTGTCAATGACTATGAATTTGGGAGAAGAAAACACTACTTTATAAATTCATCTATTTATAGAGCAATTTAATTAGCTATCTTGTAGAAGCTGAAATCCTCTCTACCATATAGTTACTGAATCCCCAGCTACTTGGCCGGAACCATGTTGAAAACTTAATTGTTCCATAAGAGAGAAGTTATGCTTGAATGAAAATGTGTTTTGTATTTATGCCGTAGTGTATAAAGGAGTCTCTATAGTTCTCATTTTTCTTAATTTCAGGGAATTTTGTAAGCAGAAGGGGCAGAATAATAATGAATTGAATCAGAGGATATATTAATAATATGAAGTTAATTTGCAGTAGGCATTTATTCAATATTGGTCTCACCAAAGAATTTCTTATTTTTAAGGTAACTTGAAAAGCTCATCAGACAGAAATCCTCCGCTCAGTCCTCAGTCGTCTATAGATAGTGAGTTAAGTGCTTCAGAATTAGATGAAGATTCAATTGGATCCAATTATAAGCTAAATGATGTAACCGATGTGCAGATTCTAGCCCGGATGCAGGAAGAAAGTAAGTATTTTAATTGTTGAAAGTTGAAGTTTTCAACTATTGCATTATTTTGCCGTGAGTATTAAATAATATGTCTTATAAATGTTGTGGAAATAGTAACGTAGGTAAAATAGAAATATTGCAATGGACGTATCACAGGCACATTAACTTGTTTTCAGCATCCATTTTACACAGCATTTTTGCTGTGTGGGGGGCAAAGAAAGGCATGTGGGCCCGGTGCGGTGGCTCACACCTGCAATCCTAGCACTCTGGGAGGCCGAGACGGCCAGATCGTTCAAGGTCAGGAGTTTGAAACCAGCCTGAGCAAGAGCGAGACCCCCGTCTCTACTATAAATAGAAATTAATTGGCCAACTGATATATATATAAAAAAAAAAATTAGCCGGGCATGGTGGCGCATGCCTGTAGTCCCAGCTACTCGGGAGGCTGAGGAGGGAGGATCGCTTGAGCCCAGGAGTTTGAGGTTGCTGTGAGCTAGGCTGACGCCATGGCACTCACTCTAGCCTGGGCAACAAAGTGAGACTCTGTCTCAAAAAAAAAAAATGAGAATACTTGAATTGTGACATGAAATTAAATGAAGCATGTGGTGGTGCTTTGCAGAGTGATCCTTGAACCTTTTTAGGTCACAAACACCTTTGAGAATCCAATAAAAATTATGATCTCTGCCATCACCGAAATATTCATATGCATAAAATTTTTCATCCGTTTTCAAGGGTTTATGGATGCTCACCCTGGCTCTTATCTGAAGGTAGTATTATTCTTGCCTGTGCATTTTATTAGAAGATACCTGTGCTTAACGGTGAAGAAATCTCTCTAAAGTGATCCCTTTAACCTTGACAGTGGAAGATCCTTGATATATACACTTCAGAATTTTGAAAATTGGCTGCGGGTAATGGAGCATTGCTGTAATTTAGTTCAAAAACTTTCTGTTGTCTGTGATTAAAATAGGTCCTTTCTTTAAATGTGTAGTAAGTTTTATCAAACTATAACATTTATTAAGAAACTGCAGAATGTTTCTAACTCTGCTGATTCATTTCCCATTTCCATACAGCTTCCCCTAGAAAGATAGCAGGACTCAGTGCTTGCTTTATTTATCTTTAGTCCTAAAAACTAATAACAAGTAGGTACCCTTTTCTTCTGTAATTTTTTTTTTAACTCCTCACCAAGACTGGTTTTGTCACCTACTGAGTTTTATTATCATGGATATGGAGGAGAAAAAAGAATACTGCCTAACTCTATTATCTTAGAATAAACTCACTCATTTCTTCTTTGAACCCTGACTTTTAAAATCCCAATATTTTGTTAGAAGCTCAGCTAGCTTTTTGCTCTAGGTTTTGTATTGTGTTTTCATAACTGATAACAGAAATTTTAGCCTTACTTTAATAATCTTTTCTAAGCCATTCACATGCATGAATATTTTTCTAGTGAATAAAAAAAGCAAAGATACTAAAAACATACATGATACTTCTTTGAAAATGACAGCTTTTTTATTTGAAAGAGAGAATTTCCCTTTTTACAACATTGTTTCTGCAGGTTTTTGCAGTAGGTTTCCTGTTCAAGTTCTCTCTCATTTTTAAGATGAGAAATGCAAAATCCAGTAGTGATTGTGACTTCGTTGGGATCACTTTGTTAGTGGAAAGGCTGCACTGGGAACTGGATTTTTCTTTTTCTAAAGCAGTGTTTTTTTCACTAGTCTGTTGTCTTTTGTTAGGTGACATTAGTGCCGTGTTTGCTCTAACTAGACACTAAGCAACTTATCAGTTGCTACTGTGGTTTCCAAACCGACTGAAGGGCCAAGTGGACTCTGGGAATTCTTAAAGGTAGCTAAGGTCATGAACCATGATGATAGCATTTTCTGTGTACGAATGCATGACTTAAAGCTTTGATCACTATCTGTGACAGATCTTTTAGACTAGACTGCCAATAGTTAGCAGGAATTGCTCAAAATACTACCTAAATTCTATTGCATTATAATTGGTTTCCTCAAATATATTATGTATAAACATTTGTTTGTTCTAGAAGCATCTGTAATATTTTTAAGGGCTCCTAAGGTTGCTTGAGTGTTTTTGAAGGTATCAAGCTACATAGGGGACTGCTTTGAAAATTCTTCCCTGAAGACTTCGAATTTGAGCTTGTTTTATCAAAATCTCTTGGGTAATGAAACAATTGAAATTTTATTTATGCTTAAGTACTGAATTCCTAAGAGTAGGATAGAAATTTCTTTGGTACTGTATCATCTTCATGAATGAGATTACTCCAAGGCTGATGTAAAAAAAAAAAAGAAAAAGAAGAAAGATTACTCCAAGGATTAAGTATACAAGGAATTTTATTTACTCACCGATCTATTCTTTTCAGTTGTTGGATACTGTTTTCTCTCAATAGTCCTTTAATATTAGCCTCAAATTTAGTCTACTGTGTTTAGGGGTAGAAGTATTTTTTTAAGTTTATCATTGTATCAGGTAATTTAGATTTCCGATTCAAGGATAAATCTTGAAATTGGGCAAAAGTTTATAGAATTTAATTCCATTTAAAAATAAACTTCAGGGCCAGCCATGGTGTCTCATGGCTGTAGTCTTGGCACTTTGGGAAGTGGAGACAGGAAGATCATTTGAGGCCAGAAGTTCAAGACCAGCCTGAACAACATAGCGAGACCCTGTCTCTACAAAAAAATTAAAAAATTAGCTGGGCATGGTTGTGCACACCTGTAGTCCCAGTTACCTGGGAGGCTGAGAAAGGAAGATCGCTTCAGCTCAGGAGTTTGAGGTTGCAGTGAAGTAGGATGACTCAACTGCAGTCTACCTCAGGCAACAGAGCAAGAATTTGTCCCCAAAAGTAAAAATAACCTTCATATGTGGTTTATGCATTCTTATATGGGAAGATGTCTAAAAGTAGAAAGGAGGTTGGTTTTCCTTTATACTTTACACCCTGTTTGAATTTCTCAATGATAATCTTTTACTTTTAACTTTTAAAAATATTTAAACGTTTAAAACTATAATTAGAGAAATAAAATAACATTCATCGTTACCAGGTCTCCGGCAAGAATACGCAGCCACCACGTCTCGGCGCAGTTCCGGTTCATCTTGCAATTCTACAAGACGGGGTACTTTTAGTGATCAGGAACTTGATGCACAAAGTTTAGATGATGAAGATGACACTATGCATCATGCAGTATACCCTGCTGTTAACAGGTTTTCACCATCACCACGCAATTCACCTCGACCCTCTCCTAAGCAGTCACCCAGGAACTCGCCTCGCTCACGGTCTCCTGCTCGGGGAACAGAGTACAGTAGGGTGTCCCCCCAGCCCATGATTAGCCGCTTACAGCAGCCCCGCCTGTCGCTGCAAGGCCATCCCACGGACTTACAGACAAGCAATGTTAAAAACGAAGGTAAAACATGGCAGATTTTACTAATGATCAGAATGTTTCTGGAAAAAAATTGTCCTTCATATTTCAATATGAAAGTGACACAGTTTTTACCAAGGTTTTATATTTCAGTCAAGTAAATCAAGAGTTTAGTCAAGGCCGGGCGAGGTGGCTCACGCCTGTAATCCTAGCACTCTGGGAGGCCAAGGCAGGAGGATCGCTCAAGGTCAAGAGTTGGAAACCAGCCTGAGCAAGAGTGAGACCCTGTCTCTACTAAAGATAGAAAGAAACTAATTAGTCAACTAAAATATATAGAAAAAGTTAGCCGGGCATGGTGGTGCTGCATGCGTGTAGTCCCAGCTACTCGGGAGGCTGAGGCAGGAGGATCACTTGAGCCCAGGAGTTGGAGGTTGCTGTGAGCTAGGCTGATGCCATGGCACACTAGCCCAGGCATCAGAGAGAGACACTGTCTCAAAAAAAAAAAAAGAGAGAGTTTAGTCAAGTTTACCACTTTATTAACAGTGAATCAATACAAAACTAGAGGAGAAAGTGAATTTAATTTTACTTGGTTATATTACTTTTGCTTTATTTTACTCATGAAGTCGCCCATATTTAGATTTGTATGTAAATATACAATTTGTGGTTCTCTTTAAGGGTTCTCTTATTCTACCCATTTATAGACACTGGGTTGGGGGTTTTTTTTTTGTTTTTGTATTTTTGAAATAAGACAAATACTTCCTATTTTCTTTCCTAATATATATAGAATGTTTAAGTAAAAAATTCAATTTTTGAATGCTAATGGATATTTTAAATTTCTCCATCTGAAAGAATTTTTTAAATTTAAATTTTATTGTTGCAGAAAAACTAAGACGCAGTCTTCCAAACCTGTCCCGAACATCTAATACACAAGTTGACTCAGTGAAAAGCAGCAGAAGTGACTCCAATTTTCAAGTGCCAAATGGAGGAATACCTCGTATGCAACCTCAGGCTTCAGCCAGTAAGTGTCTTTCTTATGTTTTCATGTATCAGTTCTTTAAAGGAATATGAATATTATAGATAATTAATTTGTTCTGAATAGCTGTATTAACCTATAGCTATAGTAAAACTTAGTGTTTTTTAGTTGCTATAAGATAATCATAGTTATATTAAAATTTAAAATTTATCCCTATAGGATACCCAGTTCTATCAGTACTTTTATTTGTATGAAACTCTTATCTTTCCAGAAGTTTAAAATAAGCAAACTCTACTTATTTAAAAAATAAAAAGGTAGGTTTAATTTTTGCTTGTAGAAATTAGAGGTAGAAATAGTAGTTAGTATTATATAATTTTCAAAATATATGTCCCTTAGGAAGTACTTAAATTTTCTTTAAAAACCTTCACTTTTAGGATACCAAAATTTATCTTATTATTGTGTATTTTTTAGAGCATATCGCACTCCAGATAAACAAGTCATTGCTTAGACTTGCAGTGTATTAAATCTGTTATCAAAGTTGGATTTCTGTAGCTCATTTCTTTCCAGAACAAAAGTATACGATGAGAACTCTTAGATAATCTCACTTTATTTCCACATTTGTTGATATGAAATTTTTGATTTGGGTCTGATGGGTTTTCTGTATCTGCTAAGGATATTTTTATGAAAATATATAATATTGAATCAGTATGTATGCCAAATTAATCTATGATCCTAATTCTACTTATAGATTAAAATTTGAGATAATAAATTGCCAGAAACCATCACTTTTTAAATAATTGATCAGGATTTCTCTATTTAAGTTGTCTTTTGGAAAATACTAGAGTTAAAAACTAAACTCTTAAGCAGAGAAGATGAATTTTGGAATTAAAGAAAAAACTCATTATTGTAGAGTATAATTTTTGATAAGGTTTGGTGATTGGATGGATAGTAACCCATAAATGTGATGGATCTTTCTAAATGGAGGAAATTTTTTTATTCAACTATTATTTGTAATATTTGAGTTTTTATTTTGTAACAAGTAGTATGCTAAATATAGTCATTTCTGCTATAGCACAAAATGTACATTCCTATAAACCTCATATTCTTCAGTATTATACATTAAAAATGACAGGATTAGTAGGGGTCAGGAGAATAGTGCTGGAATAGACCACTAAAAAACCCGAGGGGCTGTCTTACTAGAGCATTAGTAAAAAGGAATAATGATCTTTTAAAAATAACTAGCGCTGGCCAAGGCATAGTGGCTCGTGCCTATAATCCTAGCACTTTGGGGGGCTGAGGTGGGAGGATTGCTTTGAGGTCAGGAGTTTGAGAGCAGCCTGAGCAAGAGCGAAAACCCGTCTCTACTAAAAATAGAAAAAATTGGCTGGGCGTGGTGGCGCATTCCTGTAGTCCAGCTACTCGGGAGGCTGAGGCAGGAGGATCGCTTGAGCTCTGGAGTTTGAGGTTACTGTGAGCTAGGCTGACGCCATGGCACTCTAGCCTGGGTGACAGAGCGAGACTCTGTCTCAATAAAAATAAAAATACCAGCACTGTTAAAAGGCATGTTAAATCCTTAATAAATAAAATAGATACTCCAGAGATACAGGACTTCTTTTTTTGTTGTTTTTGTTTTTACAGAAAAGAGCTGAAGGTAATGTGATAAAAAGGAAGGGTTGAGACTGTTGAATTGTGGAGACATGCAGCATAAAGATTAGAGAGAATCGTGCAGTAAGAACTGAGGCAAACTGGCCAGACTAAGCCAAGAAGTGATAAAGGAAGTAAATGGGCATTGTATACATGAATGAACAAGACTATTAAAGAATTGAACACTTCCCCAAAATTATTGCTTATTAACTAGGATAGGATATGAGTTAAAATAATTTTAAGTGAATTATTACAGTTATTTCTATGATCTCATAAATGTTCACTATGTATCGCTTGTGTCCCACAGCTCACATTAGTCCTGTACATGAGCTGTGAGACACAAGGATGCACAGTCACCCAGGTCCTTGTAGGGGCGCAGGGACTCAGGTCTCTGTAGTGTGCTGCAGGGACTCAGGTCTCTGTAGTGTGCTGCAGGGACTCTGGTCTCTGTAGTGTGCTGCCATCAGTGAGGTTGAAGTGGCGGCCATGATGTTTTCCTTCATTTCCTCAAGACTATAAGAAAGAAGTGATACAAGCATGAGGTTATTGACTGTTCATTTATAACTTATTTATTGAGTAATTCAAATTTTGAAAGTATTCAATTCTCTAATTCTTTTACATTTTTCCTTGGCTCCATTGTGTTCAGCCGACTTCATGTACTTTATGTTAAGGTGGTGTTACTGGTGGCTCAAAAATCAGCAGGCTAGAAAAAAATCACATTTGGATCAAAATGACCTCTGTGATATATGACCAGTTTTCCTTATTTGCCAGTTATAATGATAATATTTATATCACAGAAATTCACATTATGTATTTACTTGCATAATCCTATTTAATCCTCAGAACACTTCTATGAAGGAAGGTACAGTTATTAACACGTTTACAGACTAGAAATTAAAGCTTTTAAGTAGTTAATTAACTTATCTGTGATCATAAAGCATTTAAGTGGCAAGTTAGAATTAAAGCCCATGTTGATCCAGCTCTAGAGCCCAAGTTCACCTAGAGAGATTCGTCACATTTATGGTTTAGTTGGTACCAAGGTATAAAAATTATCCATACATACTATTTCTATTTTTCCTAAGATTTAAAACTCCAAAATTTATAGCACTGTAGAAATTGTAGCTAGAGCTTTTTATACCACATTTATTCAGCTTGATATATGCTAAAACATGTTTTTGTACCAAATTAAATTTTTAACTTAGGTATTTCAGGTCTTATGTGATTGATATTGTACACTATGTAATTAAGAATGCCTAATAATACTAATTATGGTGCTTATAAATGGCATAGAAAATAGGAATTCACAAAACTTTTCAAATGAAGGTAAGGATAGAATTTGAACTTCATTATACCTGAAACACTGAGTGATAGGTTTTTTGCCTTTAAAACCTACAAATTAATTAGACACATGAGAATATCGTCTTTCTGGTGTCTTTTTTCCTGATATACTTGGCTGATACAAAAAACACCCACAATGTTAATGCAACAAGAAAGAAAAATTCTAAATCATTAAGAGTAATACATATAATATAAACCATGATTTTATAGCATATACACAGATAATCCAAAACATTTGTGCTTGGCTTTCAGAGATGCTTTTATATTTAGTTTGATTGGTAAGTTCTACATGTCTCAAAACTGCACGTGATACATCTCCAAACAGCATCCCAGCTATTTGATAAAACCAGCATTATCTATATCCTGTCTGCCTCATCCTCTCATACATGTTCTTCATTTGAACTATTCTAGCATGTCAAAGCTTTATGGGAAAGAAAAATCATTCTTCACAAAAATAGAAGAAAAAAGAAAAGGTCGGGGAACCTAGGATAAAAATGTTAATAGAGAAATATATTGGCTATATCTTAAACTTTGTAATTACTTGCCCTCTCTAGTTGTAAAATCACCATTGTATGATTATAATCACCTGCTGATTCCCTAGAATTTTTTTTTTCTGTAGGTTCATTATTTTTCCTTTTTACCCAGTTGGTAATTAAGGAAAATATATAGGAAAAATGTAATAGAATTCTAGTCACTAGTTTACTTTTCAGTGGAAAATATGTATGCGGTTTCATAATGATATACTTCAGTATTTGAATACTGTACAGGCAGAAGAGAAGGATGCCATCCTTTTCAATTGTATATAGTTGTTTAATATTTCTGGCTCTGTGAAAGCTTACTTGTGATTAAAATGTCATAAACGTTATTTTAGTGTAGAATTACACCAGTCTCAAAAATGTATATGGAAAGTAGTAAATTCTAATATTATCAGGTTTAAAACATAATAAAGTTTACTTTATGAAAATATTAAAGCTTTATGTTGAAAGTTAATATATCAGTGAAGCAAAAATGTAATCTGTTTTTCTTGAAACTTTATATCTTTATATCAATATATGTTGTATTCTTTTAATATAGTTCTCATAATAGCCTTTTATTTTGATATATAATTGTGTGCAAATATTATAGCAAGTTTTATACATTTTATATATGAATTGATATTTTGTATTTTTTGTGTAAACTTCAATAGTTAGTGTAATAGATGTTATAGTTTATTTTCTTTTAAGTATTTATTTTTCCAGCTCTTGAGTGGTAAAGCTTTGGTTCTTACTTGCTGGTCTGCATGAACCTAACTTTGCAAGGTTGCTGTTACTTTCACCTAAAGGATTACTTCTTTTGCCTCGTTACTATGCCTATCACTATTTTTATCTGCTTATTTGCTGTGGCTGCATTATTGTGAATGCTGACATTCAAATGACTATTAGAGTTATAATGTATTTTCATTTTTATATAATAACTATTAGCAATTTTTGACTTTTATATTTGGAAAATGTAACTTAAAAAGTTTAAGAAAACCAGAGCATTGCAGAGGTCATGGATACATGTAATTTTTTTCAGTTACTTCATTTAAAGGAAGGAATGTTTGTCAGGGGCAGTGTTTTTTAAAAGGCTAATGCCTTGCTTTCTAAGACTAGTAGAGCACAGGTTTAGCAGAAAGTTTAGTTTTCAGAGAAATATAAGAATTATTGGTTCAGAAATAAGGAAAAGGAAGGGAGAGAAAGCCAAGGTAATCTACTGATTTAAAAAAGAAACACCAAATTTGGTAATTCTTAAATGTTTAAAGTACTTGCGCATATATTATGTCATTTGAAACTCACAACTATCCAGTTATTTTTATAGGAAGGGAACAGAGACCCATATAAATTATATGAATTGTACAAAGTCATGTAACTAAAAAAACTGACTCCTCCCAACTCCTTGAGTCTTCTGATTTCTACCCAAAGTTGTTTGGATTACATCATGCTGACCTAATTGCACATTTTCTGTATCTTGGAAAATACTCTTGGATGACTCGATTGGAGCATGATCTGAGGTTGAGCTGTAAGGATTTTGTGAATTACCACGAGAGTATATGTATGCCAGATAGGAGGCGTGGAGGACCGCATTCTGCTTTGGCCCTCTCACTGGACAGGGCGAGTGTGCAGGGCAGGGCGCCGTCAGCCCAGGGCGCCGTCAGCCGGTGTGTAGGCGGACTGCCCTCAGCCCCACGAGGAAGGAATTCCCACCCGGATTCCACTTCCCACCGAAACACTAAATGATTACACTTGAATTTTTTACATGCTAAGAATTTTGAAACATGAAATAAATAAGTCATGATAAATACGTGTAATGGCCCAATCTCAAGACTCCATAAAGTATTGGCAGGACATCTGTTTTAAGGGTAAGTAGTACAGTGGTGTTGACTCAGTTAATCATGAGGAGATTTTATAAATACAGTTTTTCTGGCCTTTCCCCTGGAAATTTTGATTGAATACCCCTGTGGTGGGGACCCAGCCTGTGTGTTTTCTGGAAGTGTCTCAGCTGATTCTGGGGCACATTCAAGTTTGACAACCTCTGGGTTAGACCCTGACTGGAGGGCCTCGAGTGTTCAGGTTAGAGTTCCAGATTTTACCCACTAGTCAGTCACTCGTGTGTTCCTTAACTATTCGCTACGCTGTGTTACAAGCACTGGGAATAGAAACGTGAGTAGGATAGCCCATACCTTCCAAAAAAAGTTAATAATTTTCAATTACATTGATCACTTTTTTTAAAAAGAAAAATGTATTTTCACATATTGCTCTGTCACAGTAGTGAATATTATAGCTTTAGTTTCTAAAAACTTGTCAATAACTTCTTCAGAATTGATCTTTCAGTATTGAGGCTCAACACGCTATAGCCAGATTTATCAGTCTGTATCTTCACTCATATTTGATGGAAGAAC
The DNA here is from genome assembly GCF_040939455.1 of Microcebus murinus. Classification (NCBI taxonomy): domain Eukaryota; kingdom Metazoa; phylum Chordata; class Mammalia; order Primates; family Cheirogaleidae; genus Microcebus; species Microcebus murinus. Next base: position 17,579,417 of record NC_134129.1, on the reverse strand, counting down.
ACTATTTTTAGATTTTAGTTTTTTTTTTTTTTTTTTTTTGAGACAGAGTCTCACTTTGTTGCCCAGGCTAGAGTGAGTGCCATGGCGTCAGCCTAGCTCACAGCAACCTCCAACTCCTGGGCTCAAGCGATCCTCCTGCCTCAGCCTCCCGAGTAGCTGGGACTACAGGCATGTGCCACCATGCCCGGCTAATTTTTTACATATATATATCAGTTGGCCAATTAATTTCTTTCTATTTATAGTAGAGACGGGGTCTTGCTCTTGCTCAGGCTGGTTTTGAACTCCTGACCTTGAGCAATCCGCCCGCCTCGGCCTCCCAGAGAGCTAGGATTACAGGCGTGAGCCACCGCGCCCGGCCTAGATTTTAGTTTTTAAAGTTCTTTTAGGAAGCAACTGCTACACAGATAGAGGAAATCTTCAATGTAAGGATGAGTTCAGCAGAGATCCATACAGTCCCATTTTACAATAAACTCCAGAAAATGCCATACAGTCCACGTCCTTTTTTTTGAGGGATCAAGTCTAATGAATTTTAAATGTCTTCAAAGCTGAAAAAATTTAAACACAGGCTCAAGGATATAATGACAGAATTGAGGTAGTTCACATTCTCTTTCACTGACTTCACGACCACTGTACCACTGTTTCTTTCTAATGTGTTTAAGTTTAAATATAGCAACGTAGTTAGTGCACGGAAGGGTTGGAGGCACACGGTCTGCTGAAGTAAGCTTGAGTGATTTCAAATGGCCGTGAACTTGCTTTTGAAAGAAATACATGTAGCTGAATCCACCCGCATCGGGGGAACTATAACTGGGAGTTCTCCTGATTAACTTTCATGTAAAATGTAGCATCTGTGAAAGGATAAATAATAAAACGTGCTAATTTACATATATTATTTTACATATTTTTTAATATATGTAAAATACATAATTTACATATATTATTAAAACTTAACAGTAACTACAGCTATTGTTTATAACTGAGGGCAACTATTTTTCAGGGAGGAGTGTTTTATCTATCATTGGTGTTAGGCTTTTTTGGTGGGGCGTGATGGTAATAGAAAGCAGACCAAGTTGGTTTTGGTTTTGCTTCTAAATTCCCGACAGACAGTGCACCTGCTTACTGCCTACTTAGTGCCAGCACTCTCACCACCCTTCTCTTGATGTACACAAATGAAGTGAAAAGGATTGGATGTAGGGAGACGCTAAGGACACTGTTCTGATCCAAAAGTAGGGTGAGGAAGGTCTGAATTAGGTATTTAGGAGACAATGAGGATGTGAGGGGACAGATGTAAAAAAAAAAAAAAACTACAAGGGGTGAGTAAATGCAATTTAAAGAAAAATTTGAGTTAGATTGACATGGAAAATGGTGGCCTATGTTTAACAGAAATACAGAGGTTTTTAGAGGAGCTGGTTTGTGGAGGAAGACCTTAACCTAAATAATGGTAGCATGAAAGAATAATTGTTGTAGCCTCTTTGCTTCTCACAGTAGGGTCTTGGTAAATTGAAATTATATAAATATTAAAAGAGAAACCAAGGGAAGTTTTAAACCATAAATATCTTCAAAGAGCGAACACCTTGAATTCTGTTACTTTAGAAAGATTTGGAGAGCTTCACTTAAACTATGTTTTGTCTTTTAAAAAATGATTTTGTCTTTGGAAAACTGATCAAATTAAGATTGATAATTAAGATAAAAATTTAGTTTTTTGTTCTGTGAGCAACATTATATGACTGTGTGGTATTTTATGAAAATCATTTTTTTTTCTGTGTCAGGCACATTTAGAGTTTACTGCCAGATTCTACATGTAATCTGATTCTTCCAATTCCTAGTGGACACTTTTCGCTTGTCTATAGGTGCAATTATTTTTACATCACCTGTGAAACGTGGGGGATTCATAGAGTCCATTGGAGCCACCTCGGTTATTAATTCAAATAGGTGCTTTCTAAAGAGTTCATTATAGATGGTATCTGATACTGAGCCCTCATTCAAACTCTCTTAGTGGTTAGTAGATGTCGTGGATTGCGGTGGATGTTCAGTTAGTTACCTTTTGCCTCGTGCTCCACTCCCAGACTAGGCATGCTCTTATCTCCATGTCCTTTCCAGTTGCTTTTCCCTCTGCCTGGAATGCTTTCTCCAGATATCTACATGGCTCACTCCCTCTCTTCCTTCGGGTCTTTATGCAAATGTCATCTCAGGGAAGTCTTTCCTGATCACTTTATTTATAAACGCAACTTAAATCTCCTTCCTGTCCCTCTTTCCTACTTTTCTCGGTAGCAGCTGTCACTGTCTGGCAGGCCATATATTTTACTGCTCTGTTTGTCTGTCCCTCCTTTCCTAGAATATTAGTTCCATGAGAGCAGGAACTGTCACTATCTGGCTGGCTACTGAAGTCATTGTACCTAAAATAGTACCTGGAATAAAGCAGATACTAAACTGTTTCAGTGAATGAAAGAAAACAGGAATGCATGAATGAATACAAATCTAAATGCTTGAAAATATGTATGAATAAGTATGTAGATGAAGAATGTTAATGATGATAGTAGCCTTAATTTTTGTGGGATAAGGTAACCCATTATAAGGTTGATTTTTTTTTTTTTTTTTTTTTTTTTTTTTAGGTGTGGGTAATTTTTTTTTTTTTGGTAGTTTGCCTGGCAGTATTTGAGTTCACTTGGCATCAGATGTTATTTAGCTACAGTAATGTTTGGAGTGCCATAAAATTTGAAATCAAATACATTTGTTACTTTTGTTAAAGTTTATTATCTGTGAGGCAACAGTTGTTTTCCAGGTTTGATAGAGTTTAGCAGTAGAGGGTAGAGAAATTCTTAATGCTCTCTGATGACATGTCAAGTGTCCCTTTGTCACCCCAGTGATTTTTATGCTCTGGCTAAATATATAGGGGTGTGTGTGTGTGTGTGTGTGTGTGTGTGTGTTTCATAAATCCCAGACATATATGAAGTTTGATTTTCAAATCAAGTGACATTTTAGAGCCACTTAAATAGGTGGGTGTTACTGGCAGGTGTGGGACTCATCAGTCCCTTGGCGCTGTGGCAACTGCGTGTTGGAGTAACTGGAACCACCTTCACGCTGGGCGGCCGGGCACTGCTGCTCACCTGCCCGAGTTGATAGTGTCAGCGCGGCTAATAGAGCAGGAGTTTGGAAGGAAGCTTAGCATTCCTCATGGAGCACTTTAAGAGGCAGGTGCTCTGGCTCCTCCAAACCCCCCTGTCTACACCAGCACACACACACTCCTACCTGTACGCATATGTGCGCAGCCCAGGTAGGGTGCTACCCAAAGTCTGAAGTAAAAATTAGTTGCATTCTACAGAAAGATGACGTTGAGCATATTGAAACCACTAGTTTGTGACTTCCTGAGGACCTGCCTGGTTCTGAGTTTTCTTCTCCTTTTTGAGTACGGGGCTTACTGGTTCGTGTTAGGGCTGGTCATCTAACAATAACTGCTTTGCCAAAATCTGCTTTTTTTGCGTTGGACAAGTGCTGCATCTGTTTTATTCTATGCCGCGTGCTTGTGCTCATCACCTTTATCTTCGTGTTCTTTGCATCTCATAGCATGTTTGCTGGTGGTTTGTTTTCTCTGATATTTTGACCCATTGACGTAATTGGGGATTTTCTCATCTATAAGAAGCTATTTTTAAAAGTTTGTTCCATCCCCTTTTCTTTCCAACTTAATGCACTAAGCATCACTTTCACTTCAAAATTCCTTTGCTTCTAGGATTCTAACATGTTTGTGCCTTATGGTTTCTGTTCCTTGATAAGTTTTAAGTCTGTATTAAAATATTCAAGTGTATAGAAGCTATCGCCTTTATCTTGTACTTCCAGGCAAATTTCACAGTTCCTTGTTTTTCAACAGCTTCGCAAAGGCTGAAAAATTTGCCTCGTACCTCCCTCAAAGCCAAACAGTTGCTTCCAACTTCATCTACAAAAAGAGGTAACTACAGCCTCTTACTAAAGTTTAAGATTTCAGCAAATGGTCTAGTTAAATGGTACGCCTTCGGGCATACTGAATCAGTGATGTCTGTAAGGCAGGTTTGAGTTTTTCTTTTAAATGTTGAAATAATATGGATTTATTCTCTGTTATTTGGATAAATCCAGAAGAAACATATTTTCTACAGAGGTATGTATTGGGTTGCTATTCTGAAAGAAGTAAATGATACATAGAGAATTTATCATTTTTTCTTACCAATTAAAACCAAAGGTCATTGTTTTAAACTTAATGCCAGCTGAACAATTAGATGCTTCAGAATGAACCAAATGTCCAACGTTCTGTATGTTAATGTTTTTTCCTTGGACTTTCGATTTCTGGTTTTCCTTATCTATGGGATAAAATGAGGACACTTTTCACATTGGAAGGTGACTGAAGTTAAATCACAGTTTGTGGTTAACTGACATGTTGGAATGTTTATGGAGTGGTAGCTTTGTAAGAACAGAGTGTTGAAGAAATATATGAAGGTTGGGCACCAAAGCTGTCCAGTGTTGGTTCCAAGACATTGGATGTAGGAGCAGCTAGACGGGAGTAGAATTGAGAGAAAACGGGGGTCAGAGAGACAAGCAGTAATAAGAATAGTTATTCTCTTTGTCCTCAGAGGAAATGGGACAGAACAAACGTAGACAATGAGGGAAAATATTTCCCTTATCTAGAACATGTAGGTTCCCTGATAGCTTCAGAACTCAGTAAATAATAAAGATACATAAGAAAGATAAAGCACTAAGGAAAATTATGGGCAAAGAGGAAGTTCAAGATCTGATTTGTTGAAAAAAAGATTTGGTTAATATGGTTACAAAGGTACTATTAATAGATATTTTGGCAAATTCATTACTGTAGATGTTTTAGCAATGATTTAGTGGATCAAGTATAATTTAAGGAAATAATTTTAGCTAATAGAATCTGAAACAAAGTCAAACAGAAAAGTAGGATGTGTGAATGGTTTATATAATTTAAAATTTGTACTTAAAGATTTTATGTTACACTCCTTATTAGGTTAAGAAGACCATAGTTTCTAGCCATAATTTTTAAAAATTTGTCTATAGGGATTAAATTATTTCTATGACTCTGGGCCACCAAACCCTTCATGAAAGATGATGGGAAAACCCAATCTCAGAACTGTTAAGAACTGGAATTCCTGACATCTCTAGCTGTCGTGTTGTTGACTCGTAGTAAAGGGTGTATGTGGGGGGGGGGTTGTTCTGTTTTGTTTAGTCTCCAACTTAATCTAGACTGTCATATTTTCTGGTTGGGCTTGGGGATAATCATTACATATTTCTCTATAAATTCTAAACCAATTGAGAAATGGACAGAGGTATAAGGTAAGGTTTCAAATACTAGCATCATTACTGGTCAAGCAGAATTGGAGAACACCTCTTGTATCGAAGGGGCAAAATGGATTTTCTAATTTCACCGTCCTGTCTAGACTTTGGGAAAGTAGGGTCTGCATTGACCGTGGGAATCTTTTCTCATGTAGGGATGTGGGGCAAACAGGAGATAGAGGCCACGTGTTCACAGGTACCGTAGGCACATTTAACCTGTTCCAGTAAAGAAACGGATCAAGGGATGATAAAACTGTCGCACAAGTCAATTCTTTCATCCTGAGGATGAGCATGCACGATTTTCTAGAAAGTTAATGTGCCTGTCATAAGGAGGGCTGACAGGATCGTGGGTAGAGGAAAGACAGTTTCCTTAACAAATGGAAGCATGGTCACATTGATTTTAATTGCCTTTGGTAGGAGCAGGTGTTTGAAGATGGTAAGGAAAGTGTTGATAAAAACTGTGTTGCCTGGCACAGCCAGCCACTCCGTAAATACTGGTGGAATGGCTGAGTCGTGCCACTGATGTCAGGAAAGGCTGGACACGTTCCTTTTCGCATTTTCTTCTTGTGAGTTTTTTGTGTTTCTTCAGCCCATCCCTCTCTGGGGAAAAGAACGCATTGTATGTTTTTAAGATTTCGTAGACATGGCTGATTAAACTGCTTTGAGAAAGGACGTTTTATTCACTCCTAATTGTTAGGGACTCAGTGAGGTGGAGGTAAACAGGGCAGGGCCTCACCGAGTCAAGGGAAGAAAACGGAGACTAGTTAGACAAAGTGACTGCAGAGGTCAGGACAGATTGAAATAGGAACATGCTTTTAGGGTGCTGACATTACAGCTGTAAGACCTTTAAAGATAACCCGAGTCCGATCAGCCTCGTATTTTCATTGTTCCCTGGCCCCGAAGTTTATAGATAGTTAGGTCAGAATGCTGCTGCCACTCACCAGAGGACACATCCTTTCACAAAAGTAAAACTACAGCTCACGCGGCTCTTCAGATCCTCCCGTCCCCCTCAACTCGCGCGTGAGCCGTGGTAAAGCATTTCTTACTGAGATGTAACATCTCTTTATATATTCTGGGTCCCGATCCCGTCCCAGACACATGATCTGCAAATAGTTGCTCCCATTCAGCGGTTGTCCTTTCACTTTTTTCCCCATGTCCTTTGAAGCACAAAAGTTTTTTACTTTGATGAAGTGTAATTTATCAGTTCTTCATTGTGTGGACCATGCTTTTGGTGTTATATATAAGAAACCAGTACCTAACCCAAGGTCATAAAGATTTACTCCTGTGTTTTCTTCTTTTTTAAAAAATTATTTTTTTTTAGAGACAGGATCTTGCTCTGTCACCCAGGCCGGAACCTTGAACTCCGGAGCTCAGGTGATCCTCCCGCCTCAGCCTCCTGAGTAGCTAAGACTGCAAGCGCGTGCCGCACTCCCGGCTAGTTTTTATTATTATTATTATTATTATTGTAGCAACAGGCTCTGGCTATGTTACCCAGGCTGGTCTTGAACTCCTTGGCCTCCAGCTATCCTGCTGCCTCGGCCTCCCAAAGCACTGGGATTACAGGCGTGAACCACTGCACCTGGCCTCCTATGTTTTTTTCTAAGAGCTTTATAGTTTTAGTTCTTACATTTAGGTCTGTTAGCCATTTTCAGTTAATTTGTTTATGGTGTGAAGTGTACGGGTCCAGCTTTATTTTATAGTGTGTGGATATCCAGTTGTCCCAGCAGCATTTGCTGAACCCTCCCCCACTCTTTTCTGGACTTCATTTTCTTTATCTCTGATGTCTGTGGTATGTGCAGTTTGGGTCTTCCTTACAGTTTTTTTCTTAGCCTGAAGTTACCTGGAAGAGAGGTTTGGCTTGTTAATTTTAGGAGTTCACAGTTGCTCGCGTTTCTCCCAGACTGCACAGTAGATCTCTAGTACTCACCCATCCTCTAGTACTCGCCCACCCTCGAGTACTCGCCCACCCTCTAGTACTCGCCCACCCTCTAGTACTCGCCCACCCTCTAGTACTCACCCACCCTCTAGTACTCGCCCACCCTCGAGTACTCGCCCACCCTCGAGTACTCGCCCACCCTCGAGTACTCGCCCACCCTCGAGTACTCGCCCACCCTCTAGTACTCGCCCACCCTCTAGTACTCGCCCACCCTCGAGTACTCACCCACCGTGGGAGCGTGCAGACGCCTCCCGGTTCCAGCTGCCGTTGAGCGTTGCTTTTTGTGTGAGTACTTGCGGGTTGTTTAGGAATGCTCAGGATGGTGAGATGCTCCTGCTTCCTTCTGCACTCATGCTGATAACCATGTGGTCTTCTGGTTGTCAGTGGCTTCTCCCCAGCCATTCATACTTTGGGGTTCACAGAGCTACTCTGTCACCCGGTTTTATGGTAGCGGTTGTGACTATAACTGGGTTTTGGTTTGACTTTCCTAGTTGCTCTGTGTATTTAAGGTGGGGTTTGGGGAAATTCATAGACTATGCTAATGTCATTACCATCCTCAAAGAATCTTTATACATCTGTTTCTTAATTTTGACATTTTCCCCCTTTCCTCACTAGGTACTAAAAGGGTAGTGATATAAGTTAGATCATTTATTAAACTAAAATGTAATAACCTCTATGATCTATAGATTTGTGTAGATTTGTAGCTATTTCCATATATTCTGTGTATTAATGCTAATGTGGCTCTTAAGTCTTGATATCAGGTATCTTGATACCTAGATAATTCTTCAGTTTTTGAAAATGTGGCTATATAGTTAAAAACTTTTACCGGGGGGAGAGGTACCTAAAGCATCTTCATAGTTCCTGAGTTGTATCTTTGTTTATGTGTACATTTACCTTTGTCGTGCCGAGGGTGGTTAAGATTTTCAGTTGAAAAAAAATATATATTTTCAAAAAATTTACCTTTTAAGAGTCTTTATTGGTGTTGAGATAATTATCTTGAAGACGGTTGGTTCCAGAGTTATTTTCTATTTTTAGAATAAGCTGGAAGATGAAGCTGTGAATGTCTGCTGGTAGGTTATTTATTCATGTACGTCAGTCTTTTTGTATTTATGGAAGAAAAGCTAGTGAAGTCCAGTTCCCAGGGCTTTTTCTACCTTTTATGTTTAATCTTTTCTGATAACTTACAAAATGTTTGTATGCTTACAGAAAATATGGTGAGTCGTGTACACTAATAGAAGAAATCACAGGCTTCTGTGCCATGTCATTTTTTTTTTTCTTTGATTATTTGTCAGCAGTTACAAATTTAATGTGCTTTGGAGTCATACCTTATAAAACCTGCCTAGGATGGTAGCCATGCAGATAAACTTTCTGAGTCTAGTTGAAAATTAAAATGGTGAAAATAACATTTTGATATCTACCCCCAGAGGTGTTTCTCTTTTGGTTTTCAGTAAATACCAATCTGGGAATCGGGAGACCTGGTTTCAAGTCCTGGCCGTCCTGCTTATTGGGTCCTTTGCTCTCTCTGGTTGTGGCAGCTTTCCTCTCGATCCTGTGAGTCAGAATAGAGCGTCACTAGTAACTCGTAACAAGGACTCTTTTACTCTGTAGTGAGAAAATCATATTTAATTCATCTCTGTGGTCCTTAGCAGTCAGCTTATTTTTAAGCCCTTATTATGATAGTAACTTGTTATTATCATTAATGGCACATAGACCATTGGATAACTGGAATGACGTTACTTACTGTGGTAAGGAATAGTTGACCAGGAAATATTTTTGTCCTTTTCTTTATTCATAATAGAATGCAAATGTATTCTAACAAATGGCTTCCCCCCTTTGGTCGTGATGGGCAGTGTTTGGCAATGTGTGTATTTTTTATTGCTATACTGTATATTTACTGGACATTTACATATTTTTACAAATTATGCCCTTAATGAAAGTTGTAGATTGGAGGACACTGCACTTGGAAAATCTAATTTTTATATTGCTGTGTCCATGTATTAGGTAGTACATATGTTACTTATAAAACATTTATATTCAGCGAATATTTATCAAGCTAAAAACATATATACTTTACTCAATTTTTCCATTTGAGTTGTTTTAAGTACTTACCTGCCCGAATTGTATAAAACCCTAATTAGAAAACAAACTTGATGTTATTTAAGTGCTTATTAAAAGAGAAAAATAAATATTTTAAAGATGTGCATCCTCGTATTACCCACCATTCCATTTTAGAGATGACTGAACTTAGACACCAAGGTTAGCATTCTTAGTCATGTGTCAGTTTTATAAATAGAGTTCTCACTCTTACACAGGGAAGATGACACTCCTTCATTTTATGCCTGAGTCAGGTGCTAATTCATGGTGTCCAGAAAGAGTAAAAAGAAATTATATCCTGTCATAATTAATTTAGGCAATGCAGCCTAACTTAATACTTATACTTACTTTATAAGGACGGCTTAGGAGACTGTCCTGGGCGGCGTTGTTGCAGATCTTTCCGGAATAGTCAGCTGGAGGAGGCGGGAAGGAGTCTTTCTCCTTAGATAAGGAAGGCACAGATCGGCATGGCTATTTGTTTCATATTTTACATTTTACCAATAGCTTACACACATTACTCATTTGTTCTTAACAGCTGACCTATATTTGCTGAGATTTGTTTTATTAGGTTTATACTTAAGTGGGTTTTTTTTTTTTTTTTTTTTTTTTGAGCAATGATATCGGTATTCTGTTTTTAATTTTGATTTCTTGTGTTCATTGCCAGTTTGTGGAAACCTAGTTGATTTTTGTCCGGTCCTGTGACCATACTAAACTCACTTATTTCTAGAAGGTTTGGGAGGGGTTTTTTTGTTATTTTGGGTTTGGTTTTTTGTTGGTGTTTTTTTTTGTTTGTTTTTGGGTTTTTTTTGGTTTTTTTTGTTTGTTTGTTTTTGAGACAGTGCCCTGGCGTCAGCCTAGCTCACAGCAACCTCAAACTCCTGGGCTCGAGTGATCCTTCTGCCTCAGCCTCCCGAGTAGCTGGGACTACAGGCATGCGCCACCATGCCCGGCTAATTTTTATATATATATATATATATCAGTTGGCCAATTAATTTCTTTCTATTTATAGTAGAGACGGGGTCTCACTCTTGCTCAGGCTGGTTTTGAACTCCTGACCTTGAGCAATCCGCCCACCTCAGCCTCTCAAGAGCTAGGATTACAGGCGTGAGCCACAGCGCCCGGCCTTGTTGGTGTTTTTTTTTGTTTGTTTGTTTTTTGTTTTTTTTTTTTATTTTGGTATATTATGGGGGTACAGATTTTAAGGTTTCAATAAATGCCCATTTCCCCCTCTCCCCCCAAAAGTCTGAGTCTCCATCATGACCATCCCCCAGCGTTTTTTTGTTTTTTGTTTTGTTTTTAGGTTTCTTAGGATTTTTCTTTGTATATCATCATGGATACAGTTTCTTTCTTTTTAATCTATATGCCTTTAATTTCCTTTTCTGGTTCGTTGCACTGGCTAGAATTTCCAGCACTGTGTTAAATAAGAGTAGTTAGAGCATATGTCCTTACCTTGTTCCTGATCTTATGGGGAAAGCATTCGGTCTTGCATCATTAAGAACAATGTTAGCTGTAGGTTTTTCTGTAGATGGTTCTTCATCAGGTTGAGAAAGTTTCCCCTATTCCTGCCTTCTTGAGAATTTTTATCATGACTGTGTGTTGAATTTTGTCAGCTGTTTTTGTTTTTGGTTTTGCATCTGAAATGATCATGTGATTTTTCTTCTTTATCCTGTTACTGTGGTTGATTGCACTGATTGATTGATTTTCAAATACTGAGCCAACCTTGCACCCTATAATAAACCCTACTTGGTCATGACATATAAATCTTTTTATATATTTCTGAATTCTGTTTGCTAATATTTTATTGAGGATTTTTGCATCTATATTCATGAGGAATATAGTCTGTCATTTTCTTTTTTGATGCTTTTTCTGGTTTTGGTATCAAGGCAATGCTAGCTGCATAAAATGAATTGGGACAGGTTCTCTTCTATTTTGCGGTAGAGATCATGTTGAATTTGTGTTGATTCTTACTTAAACATTTGGTAGAATTTCCCAGTGAAACCATCTGGGCCTGGAGATTTCTTCTTTGAGGAGTTTTTAAAGTAAAATATCAATTTCCTTAATAGTTATATGGCATACCTTGTTTCTTGCGATTTGCTTTGCAAATACTGCATTTTTTTACAAATTGAAAGTTTGTGGCAACCCTGTGTCCGGCAAGTCTGTTGGTGCCATTTTTCCAACAGCGTGTGCTCATTTTGTGTCTCTGTCACATTTTGGCAATTCCCACAATATCTCAGACTTGTTAATTATGAATATTATATCTGGTATGGTGAGCAGTGATCTTTGACGTTACCATTGCAGTTGTTTGGGGGCACCACAAACCACACCCATATAAGATGGCAAACTTAATCCACGAATGTTGTGTGTGTTCTGACTGTTCCCCCAACAGGCCTTCCCTGCCCCGCCCAGGCCTCCCTGCTCAACAGCAGCATTGAAATCAGGCCGATTAAAAACCCTGCAGTGGGCTTTTACGTGTCCAAATGAAGGAAGAGTTGCGCGTCTCTCACTTTAAAGCAAACGCTAGACATGATTAAGCTTAGTGAGGAAGGCATGTCGAGAGCTGAGAGAGTCTGAAAGCCAGGCCCCTTGGGCCGAACAGCCAGGTAGTGAATGCAAAGTGAAAGTTCTTGAAGGACGTTAACAGCGCCACTCAGTGAATTCATGAATGATGAGAACGCAAAACAGCCTTATTGCTGATGTGGAGAAACGTTTAGTGGTCTGGATGGAAGATCAAACCGGCCACAATATTCCTTAAATCGAAGCCTAATCCAGAGCAAGGCTCTAACTCCCTTCAGTTCCGTGAAGGCTGAAAGAAGTGAGGAAGCTTGGAAGAAAAGTCGGAAGCTAGCAGAGGTGGTGGCATGAGGTTTAGGAAAGAAGCCATCTCCGCAACATAACGGTGCAAGGTGAAGCAGCGAGTGCAGATGTAGCAGCTGCAGCAAGTTACCCAGAGACCCAGCTACGGCCGGTGATGACGGCGGCCACACTACACGAGACGCTTTCAGCGTAGATGAAGCGGCCTGATCTTGGAAGGAGACGCCATGTAAGACTCTCACGGCTAGAGAGAGGCCAGTGCTCGGCTTCAGAGGACAGGCTGACCCTCTTGTTAGGGGCTGACGCAGCTGTTGACCTTAAGTTGCAGCCAGTGCTCATTTACAGTTCTAAAAATGTAGGACCCTTAAGAATCATGCTAAGTTTTCTCTGCCTATGCTCTGTAAATGGAACAACAAAGCCAGGGTGAGCATACATCTGTTTACAGCATGATTAACTGAATATTTTAAGCCCACCGTTGGGACCCACTGGATAATGCGTAGTCACATTATGGGATAATCAGGATAATAAGAGTCCTTTCAAAATATTACTGCTCATCGACAACGTCCCTGGTCTCCCAAGAGCTCTGATAGATGTACGAGGAGATGAATGTTGTTTTCATGCCTGCTAACACATCCATCCTGCAGCAGCCCACAGACCAAGGAGTAATTTCAACTTTCTCGAATCTCGCTAGTTAAGAACTGCATTTCATAAGGCTATAGCTGCCATTCCTCTGATGGATCTGGCAAAGGAAATTGAAAACTACCTGGGAGGGATTTAACATTCTAGATGCCGTTAAGGAAATTTGTGATTTTCACATGTGGGAGCTAAAAACATTGATCTCGTGGAGGTGGTGAGTAGAATGATAGATAGTATCAGAAGCTGGGAGGGGCGGGGGCTGGGAGTAGGAAGAGAGGCTGGTTGATGGCTACAAACATACAGTCAGACCGAAGGAATGGGTTCTAGTGTTCAACAGCATGGTAGGGAGACCATAGTTAACAATATATTGTATATTTCCAAATAGCTAGAAGAGATTTGAAATGTTCTCAACACAAAGAATTGATAAACATCTGAGACGAAATGTGTCCTAAATACCCTGATCTTGATCATTGCATGCTGTAGGCATGTATCAAAATATCTGCATCCCATAAATATGTACAAATACATACCAGTCAGAAAACTTTTTAAAGAACATTTGTCATTCGTGAGAGGAGGTCAGAATACCAGCATTAACAGGAGTTTGGGAGAAGTCGATTCCATCCCTCATGGACGGCTTTGAGGAGATGAAGACTCCAGCAGAGGAGGCGACTGCAGATGTGGCGGGAATGGCAAGAGGACCAGAGCTAGAAGTGGAGCCTGAGGGTGGGACTGAATGGCCGCGGTCTTGTGCTAGAGCTCGATGGGAGGTTCTTCTTATGAATGGGCGAGGAACGTGGTTTCTTGAAATGGAATCTCCTCCAGGTGAAGATGCTGTGAACACTGTTGAAAGGACAGCAAAGGCTTTAGAATGTCCCAGAAACTCAGCGCAGCAGCACATAAAGCAGCGGTAGGGTTGAGAGGGTTGATCCAGTTTCGAGAGTTCTGCTGTGGGGTCCTTCTGATGTCTGTCAAGCACGGCACGCTACAGAGAAACCTTTTGTAAAAAGGAAGAGTCAGTTAATAAAGCAGACTTCATCGTCTTATTTTAAGAAATCTTCACAACCAGCCCAGCCTTCAGCAGCCACGCCCTGCTCAGCCAGCAGCACCGGTGAGCAGGCAGGGCCGGGCGCGGGGGCTCCCGCCTGTCATCCTAGCACTCTGGGAGGCCGAGGCGGGCAGCTTGCTCGAGGTCAGGAGTTCGAAACCAGCCTGAGCAAGAGTGAGACCCCGTCTCTACTATCAATAGAAAAGAAATTAATGGGCCAACTAATATATAGAGAAAAAATTAGCCGGGCATGGTGGCGCATGCCTGTAGCCCCAGCTACTCGGGAGGCTGAGGCAGGAGGATTGCTTGAGCCCAGGAGTTGGAGGTTGCTGTGAGCTAGGCTGACACCACTGCACTCACTCTAGCCTGGGCAACAAAGCGAGACTCTGTCTCAAAAAAAAAAGAAAAAAAAGTAAGCAGGCAGGCCGCTCCACCAGCAAACATTATGATTCACTGAAGTAACAAAGTATTTTTAAATTAAGGTGTGCACATTGTTGTTTAGATATAATGCTGTTGTACACTTGATACACTACAGGGTAGATAGTGCGAGCATAACTTTTGTATGCACTGGGAAACCAAAACATGTGCATGGCTCGCTTTGTTGAGGTGTTTGCTTCATTGTGGTTGTCTGGAACCAAATTTCTGATATCTCAGAAGTAGACCTGTATTCAACTTACATATATTTTATAACAGGTGAGTTGTCATAGTTTATGCTTTTTGAAGACTTGGTCCTTTTCATCCAAGTGGTCAAATTAATGTGTGAAGAATTGTTCATAGTATTTCCTTATGATCCTTTTGATATCTACAGGGTCTGCAGTACTAGCTCGTCTCATTCCTGATATTGGTAATTTGTGTTTTCTTTCTTTGTTTCATTGATTTGTTTTCTGTTTTTCTGCTTTTAATTTCATTGATTTCTGCTGTTTATTATTGCCTTCTGCTTACTTTGTTTAATTTTCTCTTTGTTCTTAAAGTAATAGATTATTTATTAACTTAAGACTTTTTCTAATTATACCCCACAAATTTCGATATGTTCAATTCCATGTAGTTTTTAAAATTTCTGTTGAGAAGTGTATTGTTTCGTCTTCAAGTGTTTTAAAGATTTTCCTGTTACCCCTTTGTTGCTATTTTCTATTAATAGTTTCCTTTTATTATGATCAGAGAATTACTATTTATAATTTCAATTCTTTTAACATTGTTGAGATTTGCTTTAAGGCGCAGGGTACGGTCTGTATTGATACACGTTCTGTGGGCACTTGCAGAGAGTGCATGCGTGATCTGTTGGTGAATGGAGTGTAGCTTAGATCCTGAGCCACACATTAGAGTGTAAATGTCGATTAGGTCCTGTGATTGATGCTCATGTTGAGTTCTATATCCTTGCTGATTTTCTATCTAGTTCTATCAGTGTCGAGAGGGTGACACTGAGCTCTAACTATAATTACGGATTTGCCTATTTTTCCTTTATGTTCTATCAGTTTTTCCTTCACATATTTATAGCTCTGTTGTTTACTACATATGCATTTAGGATTGTGTGTCTTAGTAGTTCGACCCATTGTGTGTTATCCCTCTTTGTCTCTGGTAATTTTCTTTCTTCTTCTCTGTATTAATGAAGTGAATTTCTTGAAATATAACAATATAAGGTCATGTTTTGACCTTATATTGTTAATAGTGTAAAGTTGGTTTAAAGACAGTGTAAGATTAGGTCATGTTTTTGTTTTTTAAGCTCGTCTTCCACATCTCTGTCTTTTAATTGGTGTACGTAGACCATTTACATTTTATGTAATTATTGATATGTTAGGGTTGCCATCTGCCATTTTATTTGTTGTTTTCTGATTTGTTCTGTTTTCTTTTTTCTTGCCTTCCCTGATATTACTCAGACATTCTTTAGAATTCCATTTTTATTTATCTGTAGTGTATTTGAGGGGCATATATTTGCATAATTGTAGAGGTTGCTCTAGTATTAGTCTATTGGTATTGTCATTTTACCAATTCAAGTACAGTACATAAACGTTACCTTCCTTTATGTCCTGTTACCCTGCCCCATTTATAATTATCTTAACTACATACATTTCACATCACACCAGTGTTTTAATTTTTACTTCAACCCTCACATATCATTTTGAAAACTCGTAAGCCTGTCATACTTGTGTATGTGTTTGTTTGCCCTGTTTGTCCTTTCTGGCATTCTATGGTTCCTTCTTTTTATCACCTCCTCTGTGTTTAGAGAACTTCTTTGGCCATCTATTTGGGGTAGGTTTGTGGGCTACAAGTTCTCGTGGTTTTCTTCTGTATCAGAATGTCTTGGTTTTCCCTTAATTCTTGAAGGGTATTTTCTCAGGGTATAGGATTGACAATTCTTTCCTTTCAGTTCTTTGAAAAATACCATGCTGGTTTATGATGAGAAATCCACTGTCATTAGAATTGATTTTCTTCGGTGGGTAAGCTGTTTTTCTCCCTGATTTAAAGGTTTTTCATTGTTTTAGTTGTCAGAAGTTTGATGTGTGTTGGCATGGATTTCTTTGGACTTATCTTGTTTGGTGTGTGCTCAGCTTCTAGAGTCGATAAGTTTATGTCCTTTGCCAGATTTGGGAAGTTTTCAGCCATTATTTCTCAGGGTACTCTTTTGGCCTCTCCCTTTGTCCTTTTTTTCAGGACTGTGATGACATGCAAATGTTAAGATCTTTTTGTTAAAGCCCCATGGGTCCCTGAAGTTCTGTTTTCAGTCTGTTTTCTCTACATTGTTCAGACTGGATAATTTCTTTTGTTCTCTATTCTAGTTCACTGATTCTTTCCTTTGTTTTCTCCATTCTGCTGTTGAGCCCATCTAATGAGTTTTTTATTCTGGTTACTATATTTCTTCTTTTTTTTTTTTTTTTGAGACAGAGTCTCGCTTTGTTGCCCAGGCTAGAGTGAGTGCCGTGGCATCAGCCTAGCTCACAGCAACCTCCAACTCCTGGGCTCAAGTGATCCTCCTCCTGCCTCAGCCTCCCCAGTAGCTGGGACTACAGGCACGTACCACCATGCCCAGCTAATTTTTTCTATATATATTAGTTGGCCAATTAATTTCTTTTTATTTATAGTAGAGACGGGGTCTCGCTCTTGCTCAGACTGGTTTTGAACTCCTGACCACGAGCAATCCGCCCGCCTCGGCCTCCCAGAGAGCTAGGATTACAGGCGTGAGCCACCTCGCCCGGCCCTATATTTCTTTAGTTCTAAAATTTCCATTTGATTCTTCTTTGTATTTTCTATTGCTAAAATTTTGTATTTTTGGATATTTCAAGTGTGTTTGAAATTGCTCATTGAGCCAGTTTTATGACGACCACTTTAAAATCTTTGTCAGATAATTTTAACATCTCTATCATCTTGGTGTTGATGCCTGTTGATTATCTTCTTTTAATTCACTTTGAGCTCTTCTTGGTTCTCGGTATGATGAGTTATTTTTTATTAAAGTCTGGCCATTTGTAGATTGTATCCTGAGATTCTAGATCGTATTTAAATTTTCTTTCCGATGTCTTTCTCTGATGCCACTTGGGCATTTGGGGGTAGGGTCAGCGGAGCAGGGAGGAGGGGAAGCGTGTTGTTAGTAGAAGCCCTGGTTCTCTGGGTTCTCTACCTGGTCTCTGTTTACACCCAAGGGGGAGGGTCCCGTAGGTGGGGGTGGGGTTCTGACCCTGACAAGGTCTGCACTGACGCTGTGGTGAGGGCGGCTGCTCTCTCTGGCCAAAGGACCAGGGAAGAAAACTTTTAGACCATAGGTCCCCAACCTTTTTAGCACCAGGGACGGATTTTGTGGAAGACAATTTTTGTTTTCTTTCTTTTTTTTTTTTTGAGACAGAGCCTCACTCTGTTGCCCAGGCTAGAGTGAGTGCCGTGGCGTCAGCCTAGCTCACAGCAGCCTCCAACTCCTGGGCTCAAGCGATCCTCCTGCCTCAGCCTCCGAAGTACCTGGGACTACAGGCATGTACCATCATGCCGGGATAATTTTTTATATATATTTTAGTTGGCCAATTAATTTCTTTCTATTTTTAGTAGAGACGGGGTCTTGCTCTTGCTCAGGCTGGTTTCGAACTCCTGACCTTGAGCGATCCTCCCGCCTCGGCCTCCCAGAGTGCTGGGATGACAGACTTGAGCCACCGCGCCCGGCTGGAAGACAGTTTTTCCACGGGAGTGGGGCAAAGCTCAGGCGGGGGTGTGCGGCCCAGTGCCCGACAGTCCGGAGCCGCTGTTGTAGAAGGTAACTGCCCTGTTCCAGCCAGATACCACGGACACATGCGGGGCTGCACCCACACCAGCGGACGTCCGCTGGGAACCTAGATTTTGCGAGGCTGGAACAAGGCGCCCCAGCACTCTCGCCAGGGCGGTGTCAGAGAGCTGGGGCTCTCACACCTGCTGGCTGGCAGTGAACCATGTCGCCACGGTGTCATGGAGACCTCGCAGAGAGCCTGCCTGGACTTCTGAACTTCCACCTCCAGCCCGGTGCCCCCCACCTCCCGTGCAGCCCCCCACAATGATCAGTGCGCTTACCCCTCCCCGTGGGTTGGTGGCAGCGAGGCCCAGTGGAAAGGGAGGCCTTTGATGATCGCTCAGTGTTTCTTTGGGGGAGTAGTGGGGGGGACGCGCTTCATATTCTAGACAGCAATTTGGTACTCAACCATTTTTTCACCCCTAGAATGTTCTAGTGCGGCCCAGGTTCGTGGCTACAGTGAGACAGAATCCTGCAGTGCCTTTTCTTTGTTCTCTGGTGTGGGTTCCCAGCTGGCCCGGTTAAAACACTGTTGGCAAGGACAGCTGTGCTCCTCTGGGGAAGGACTTGGTTATGTAGAACTTGCCAGTTGCCATTTCTTTCATTAGCCCAGGAACATCCCCTGCTCCCCGCGTGGCTGCAGCGCGCAGGTTCGCGGTATGGCCGTGCTGTGCGTGCTCACCAGGTGCGGCACAAAGCGGCGACCTGCCTCTCGCTTGATTCCCACTGAAAACGCCGGTTTCTCTTTGCCGTTCCAGTACCTTCTCCTGGCAAGTTCCGCTCCCCGGCGGCACCGTCCCCCCTGGCTCTCCGGCAGCCCGTGAAAGCGTTCGGCAGCCACGGCTCCGGCCCCCCCTGCAGCCAGGACCCGGCCCCGCTCCCGCAGGCCGCAGCCTCGCCGGGGCCTCCCGCGGCTCAGAACTCGGTCTCAGCGAACCCGCCCGGCGGTGTCAACAGCGCCACCCTCACGAGACCCGCAGGGACGGCCCCCATGAGGAGCGGCCTGCCCAGACCCAGCGCCCCGTCGGCTGGGGGCCTCCCCGTGCCTCGCAGCAAGCTGGCGCAGCCCGTCCGCAGGTGAGTGGCCCGCGCTCTGGCGCTGCCATCCCCAGGATGTGAAAGTTGGCAGCCTGGAATCGGCCTGATCGCCACCTGTGGTCGTAAACAGAGTCATGGGGGCTCCCGGGAGAGTTTTTAGTACAATTTGAATAAAGCATTAATGCCCGGCTAATTTTTTCTATATATTTTAGTTGGCCAATTAATTTCTTTCTATTATAGTAGAGATGGGGGTCTCGCTCTTGCTCAGGCTGGTCTCGAACTCCTGACCTTGAGCGATCCTCCCGTCTCAGCCTCCCAGAGTGCTGGGATGACAGGCATGAACCAGCATGCCTGGCCTCCACAATAACTAAATAAGTAGGTGTTCTTACTATTTTTCAGAGGAGGATATTGAAATTTAATGAAATTAAGTAATTTGCCTAAAGCCACACAACTAATGAGACCTTCAGTTCCAAGTATGGCTGACTTCACAGTCCTTTTAACCGCTGTCCCTTACTGCCTCTCTAGTGAGGGAGGCACTAAACCTCTAACACCACATTCCTCATTCTGCCTCTCAAAAAAATATAGTAAGATTGGTTATCCATGTGGTTGGACAAGGTGAGACAATCTTTTCCCTTCTTTTAATCTCGTCACTGTGTTAACATAAAGGGAAGTCACCTGGTGGTGCCTAGTAAAACTCGAAAATGCCAAGCGTGGGGAGGTTGGCGCTGATTGCTGTTTAGAGGTTTGGTCTAGTCAGGGGTCCTCAGACTTTGTAAACAGGGGGCCAGGTCACCGTCCCTCAGACCGCTGGAGAGTGCGCACTGCGGGCCCGGGACGGGTCAGCTGCTAAGCAGGACAGGCAGCGGCGGCAAAAGCACGCGGAGGGCCGGATCAGTGTGCTAGGCAGGCCGCATGTGGCACTCGGGCCATATTTTGAGGACCCCTGGCTCTGAGTAGTCCCCTGGAACAGCCTTCCCAGGATCATGAAAAGTAATGAATATATGTAAGAGGTAGTACGGTCACATTTCATGAATATGGTCATATTTCATATTGCGTATTTCATGCAAATCATGCAAAATTGCTTCATTTCAGATCCTTGCCAGCTCCCAAAACCTACGGCAGCATGAAGGACGACAGCTGGAAAGATGGCTGTTACTGACCAGCGGAGACGAGAACGCAGAGGCCACGGTTCCACGGATAGCCCTTCACCAGGCGACGAAGCGACTTTTGTGTGCAGACTGTTCAGATGAGACTCTCGGGACCGGGCAGTCCCAGCCCTCTCTGTCTCCATCAGCGCAGACCGGCAGAGAGCACCAGACAGCACTTTAATGACATTTAACATCAGACGTGTTTGGTAATCACACAATCACTCTCCATGGAGTCACTTTTCGTTCTGTTTAATAGAAACTAAGTTGATTTTTAAATACTTGACAGAGGCCAATATCCGGGCATACACCCAACGGATGCCAAAGAGAAATGCCCACTTGTAAACGAGAGAATACCTTTGAACACAAGAACATGGCAAATTCAAGCTATCCGAAACTTCACGTTTGACCCAATTTACTGTATAAATTAGTATCAATAAATATTTGTGTTAAAGAGGACTAATATTCTGACTAGTTATCTAAACTATTTCACCAGTGTTTCACTAGTACTCCAGGAAGCTATAGATTGAGATTGGGGTGGGGAAAGAGGGAGGAAGAAACCTGGACTAGAGATTTAAAACGTGATCCCTAAATTTAGGAGCAGTCCATAAATTATTTTTGCAGATTCATCAGGAAGAGTATTGCTTTATTTAATCTTAAGTTTTGGGTGTCGCTCGCATCCCACCACCACCAGATGGCGCTACAGCGCGCGTCCATCCTGCTGCATGGACAGACACTTCAAGCCTCCGCGTGTTTGTTTTGATTGCCAAAAGGGCTCAATATCAGTTGTACAATCTTTCTAAACTTTATAGTTCCTGGCTCAGGAAAGATGGCCTTTGCTATTGAAGCCAGCTTCTTCACATGCTGTTATCTGTCACAGAACTAAGAGATCTTGTTTCTATTAGCAGGTTTTCATGATAGGAAAGAGCAAGTACTGTGAATCTTTATTCTTGATGTAACAACACCTCAGTGCTTACAACCTGGAACAAAACCATACAGTAAGAGAGAGGGGGTGAAAAAATCTATGCACTTAACCTACAAATCTCTAGCGATGACAGTTGTATTGTTATTAAATGGCATAACGGTCTATTATGTGGTAGGAAAACATAGCCTGCTAAATCCTACTTAAGTTGATCTACGTTAAACTGAATAACTGTATAAAACATCTTTTGAAAATACTGTCCCTTTTGACTTAGATTCTGCCTTACATCAATTTTGCATTTTTGGTAACAAACCAGCATATAATTCTAGCCTGTTAAAAAACACTTGCTCTCTAATGGCTCATATATGTATCTTTAAAATCACCTATTTCAGTTTTATCAAGACTGTTACCAGATTAAAACTTCCTTCTGTAACAGGCTTCTCATTTGTGATAGTGAGGTCTGTTTTAAAATACTTCATTTGAACAGTTCTAAAATATTGACAGTTGGGTCACCTAAAAAGATTGTAGAGATTTGAACATAAGTTCATTTCCTGTTAATTGAAGACATTCCATAAGTTGGCAAAAGAAATTGAGAGGGAGAGAGAAATGGAAGGTTTGATATTCAGGACAGCATTCAGATTGCTATGTTAGGAGAATGTTAAAACTTTAACCAAGACCTTTATTCTGCCATGACTAATACCATGGTAGTCTTTCTATTAGCTTGACCAGCGTGGGGGTTTTCAGTTAGCACAAGCAGCTGGAGATTGAAACTGCCGGCACTACGTATTTGCTGTCTAATGCAAGGAAGAAATCATATCCTTGAATTTGAGGGTGATGGGGCAGGTCAGGAAAGTACGGTGCCAGAATTCTATATGATTATGAACTTAACAATGTTGCTTTTCAGAGGAAGAGGAAGCATCAGCTTTCGGGAGGGGGGTATCTCATGTAAACTAAGTAAGTAAAAGAAAGAACTAGCCACTGTCTCTTTTAAAAACCACATATACACAAAACAGGTCTCAGTTTTCAGTGCAACGTTTTAAAAATATATATGCTGCAATCTAAGAATTAAAAGGAATTTTAATATTAGGAAACACTCATTACACTTTTTTAAGTTAGATAATCAGTTTCAAAAAGTATTCAGGTTATTTAACTTTGTTTTTAAATGGCTGCATCAGAAAAAAAAAAGTCTATTTTTTTTTTTTAATTAAACTATTTCATCACTTGTTAAAACATTTATTTTGGATCTGAGTTTGGTAAAGTATTATTTTACCTGCTGTTGTACTACCACAGACTATTGGCTTTTAGTTTCCTAAAGAGAAAAATTGCCTTTTTACTAGAAAGCCTTTGTGTGTATTGCCAATTTTTCTGTTTGGGAAAATCTAAGGATTTACTGTGGTCAGTCTTACAGAAGAAATGTGGATTTGATAAACTAGTGCCTATGATTTTAACTTATGTTTGATATATAGTAGTAAGGGTTTTATGAATGTTGATTATTTTGTGCCAACAGCCCAGAATTGTCACTTCTATGTAAGCAGAAAACTATGAATTCTGCTTCCAAAGTTATTTAATTTTCTCAGTGTTTGAATGTTATTTTTTGTAAGTGTGTTAATAAAAGTGTAAAGAATTGGAAAAATATAAATATTCTTAACTCAAGCATTTGCTGGATCATTTTTCTACAGAACTTGTTTGTATACTATAAAACACTTTCTGAAGAGTTGACTTTTTTCAGTTTTCATATCCTGGAAATCACATTTTGTAAAATCTGGGGACCATTCATAATTGTCAGATACTTTTTAAAATTATCTCAATACATCACTTTTATAGAAGCAGTTTTTTTGAAAGAAAATTAGATACATATGTGGCCCCAGATGTTTGTATAACTCTAGAATGATCTAGATATGTATGTTTAAATTAACTTTTTATTGAATGTACAGGTGTCCATTTTTGACATTACGCATGGTCCTTTTAGATCACATGAAGGTTGATTTGCAAACATTTCTATAGCCGAACTTGTATATGTGGTTGCCTCCTTAATAAACAGCCTGACCATAATGTTTACTATTAAATTTATATTCGTTTTTTCAAGTGTTTAATTTCTGGATATGCTAAAATACCTTCCCCCCCCCCCCCAGTTGCCTGCAATTGGTTTTACTAAATTAATCAGTTGGTTTTTAAAACATAAACCCAAATCATATTGCCCTGTCAGATTTAGACTTCATGGGGTTGGATTGTATCATATTTTCTCTACTCTAGTTATTTCATATGTGGACTAATTGGAGTTAATTTATAGTTTACTCTAAATTGGTTTCTTCTTGGAACTTTTTCACCTGCTGTGAATTGATACCTAGTTAGAAAAAGCTAGCATATATAAAACAAACAAAAGGCCATTATATGGGTTTCCAAGAGGGAAAAGTAATGCATTTTCAAACCAAAGACAAATACTAAGGTGATCATCTGCATTTTTTTTTTTTATGGATAGAGAAATCAAGAATTGTACACTGTTTAACGAGTTCCCCAAAATCCTTTAGGAAATGTTTGCTGTGCCTCATGTTAGAATTAATCTCGCTGATAAGAGAAAAACGACACCCTCATGTTTGGATTTTCTCCCAAGCCAGCCTAAGAACTTTAAGAACCATTTAAAATTAAATGTCACTGTGACACTATACTTGTAAATCACTGAATTGCCTAAACTTGTTATATGCCCAGTGCAAGAGGAAATATTTGCTATATCGAAGTTTAGCTTTGAGTTACGAAAGCAGAATAAATGTTGGAGAATCTGACTTGGAAGGAGTGAACAGGATGTTCACATAAGTGTAAAGCCAGAATTAGCAACCACTAAGGTTTGTTGACTGACCCTAAGTATAAGTGTGGGCTAAATGGGCCTCTGATTACCAATCTGCAAATGGAACAGATTTCACTCATGGACCTTATTTACTACAACTCGATCAGAACTATGTTAACTGCATGACAATTTGAAACAAATTCTTCATCTACATTGGGTCATCTTAATGTTTTCCTTTTATTTTTTTTATTTCATTTTTTTGAGACAGAGTCTCACTCTGTTGCCCAGGCTAGAGTGAGTGCTGTGGCATCAGCCTACCTCACAGCAACCTCAACCTCCTGGGCTCAAGCGATCCTCCTGCCTCAGCCTCTCACCCAAGTAGCTGGGACTACAGGCATGAGCCACCATGCCCGGCTAATTTTTTCTGTATATTTTTTAGTTAGCCAATTAATTTCTTTCTATTTTTAGTAGAGATGGGGGTCTCGCTCTTGCTCAGGCTGGTCTCGAACTCCTGACCTTGAGTGATCCACCAGCTTGGGCCTCCCAGAGTGCTAGCATTACAGGCGTGAGCCACCAAGCCCGGACAATGTTGTCATTTTAAAAATAATAAAAATCTGATTCTGCAAGTGAAAGAATTATTTCTGTAAAAAATAAACTAAAAGTATTTAGAAGTATAAAAGTGAAAACTGACAGTTGCCTGCAGTCCTATCATCCATAAATTAAGTATTAAAATACTGACCTAACATGGTTATAAAACATTTAGTTGAAGCATAGAAAATCATCTCTTTCAAATGCAAAAATGTTTTTCACTTAAAATGTTGACATGAGTTTGCTTTTGCAAAGAGGTGTACATTACTGCTATTTTTTATTTTTATTTTTTGAGACAGTCCCGCTTTGTTGCCCAGGCTAGAGTGAGTGCCGTGGCGTCAGCCTAGCTCACAGCCACCTCAAACTCCTGGGCTCAAGCGATCCTCCTGCCTCAGCCTCCCGAGTAGCTGGGACTACAGGCATGCACCACCATGCCCGGCTAAGTTTTTTTGTATATATTTTTATTGTTTGGCTCATTTCTTTCTATTTATAGTAGAGATGGGGTCTCGCTCTTGCTCAGGCTGTTCTCGAACTCCTGACTTTGAGCGATCCTCCCGCCTCGGCCTCCCCGAGTGCTAGGGATGACAGGTGTGAGCCGCCGCGCCCGGCCAGAAACTGGTTAATTTCTGATGCATTATTTGCTGAAATAGTGTGCAGCTTTTAGGAAGATGAAGAGTCAATAGCTCTATATGTGATGCTGCGGAATGACCCCCAAGATGCCTTGTCAAAAGTAAAAACGGGCCGGGTGCGGTGGCTCACGCCTGTAATCCTAGCACTCTGGGAGGCCGAGGTGGGCGGATTGCTCCAGGTCAGAAGTTCGAAACTAGCCTGAACAAGAGCGAGACCCTGTCTCTACTATAAATAGAAATTAATTGGCCAACTAATATATAGAGACAAAAAAATTAGCCGGGCATGGTGGTGCATGCCTGTAGTCCCAGCTACTCGGGAGGCTGAGGCAGGAGGATCGCTTGAGCCCAGGAGATTGAGGTTGCTGTGAGCTAGGCTGATGCCACGGCACTCACTCTAGCCTGGGCAACAGAGTGAGACTCTGTCTCAAAAAAAAAGGTAAAAACAGGGTACCCGTATGCCATTTGTGGAATAAGAAGGGCTGTGAGTCCAATTTGCTTAATTAGCAATCACTGCTTCTAGAATAACGCAACCAACACTGGTACCTGGCCACCTGTGGAGACAGAAGTACAGAACTGGGGTTAGGAGGTAAGGAGACCATCTTTTACCTGAATTTTCTTTGTTGTTGTTTTTTTTTTTTTTACTTTTTTATGTTTTTGCTAGAATACCTCTTCTGATGTATCTTTTTTTTAAATTTTTGCTAGTACCTGAATTTTCTTCTATACTGTTGGAA
Source organism: Microcebus murinus (assembly GCF_040939455.1). NCBI lineage: Eukaryota > Metazoa > Chordata > Mammalia > Primates > Cheirogaleidae > Microcebus > Microcebus murinus. Next base: position 17,553,504 of record NC_134129.1, on the reverse strand, counting down.
TTCTTTACCATGTTCTTATGTATACCCACTCCTTTTGCAAAAAGTAAATTAGGAGGGGGAGAAAGGGCATTTATTGAAACCTTAAAATCTGTACCCCCATAATAAGCTGCAATAAAAAAAAAAAGCAAATTAGCAAGATAGCCCCTAAGTTCCTTGCCTTCTCAAAGAACCTGTTTGACTTGGTGCCATGAGTAGGGTCTGGTCCGTGGGCCACTCTTCATTGGGACTTCTCAGTCATGTCTTTGGTTTTGATATTTGGGCCACAGGAAGCATTTTTATAGATTTTAATTTAATGTTTTTTGACTTGATCCAAGGTTTCCTAAAGGGGGGAAAAAAGCTGCTTCTGCCTCTGGTATTATCAACAGCATTGTTGATTCTGTAGCTCAACAGCCCGCCTACAAAGGCCCAGGTGAGAATTGTTTTCTAGAATGCAGTGTTGGAAAATGTTCATCTCTGTGAACTAAAATAAAACCTTAAGCCCACCATCATCAGCTGATTAAATGGACTCCTCGTGGCCAAGGGGACCCCCACAAAATAAAAAAAAAGCTGAGTTGCAGACTGTGAGGAGAAGGGAGATCAGAAATGCCTAGATATGCCCCATCCCTTTTGCAGTTATTCTTGTAAGATACAAAATCATTACAGGGGCCGGGCGCGGAGGCTCACGCCTGTACTCCTAGCACTCTGGGAGGCCGAGGCGGGAGGATCGCTAGAGGTCAGGAGTTCTGGAAACCAGCCTGAGCAAGAGCGAGACCCCGTCTCTACTATAAATAGAAATTAATTGGCCAACTAATATATATATAGAAAAAATAGCCGGGCATGGTGGCGCATGCCTGTAGTCCCAGCTACTCGGGAGGCTGAGGCAGGAGGATCACTTGAGCCCAGGAGTTGGAGGCTGCTGTCAGCTAGGCTGACACCACAGCACTCACTCTTGCCTGGGCAACAGAGTGAGACTGTGTCTCAAAAAATAAAACCTTAAGCCCCACCACCAGCCGATTGAATGGACCCCCTCTTGGCCAAGGGGACCCACCCCCAAAATAAGAAAAACTTAAATCTGAGTTGCAGGCCATGAAGAGAAAGGAGATCAGAAAGGCCTAGATATGCCCCGTCCCCTTTGCAGTTATTCTTTGTAACAATAAGATACAAAATCATTAAAGGCCTAAAGCCACATAAGACCAGGGGTAAACCACGCCTGTAGGCCATCAATTTACTTAACAGATTACTTGAGTGTGGATATATGTCCGGTGGCTTGTCTCTGATTAACAGAAGTCCTTATCTTAATTTAAAACATTCTGGCAGGGCGCGGTGGCTCACGCCTGTAATCCTAGCACTTAGGGAGGCTGAGGCGGGAGGATTGCTTGAGCTCAGGAGTTTGAGACCAGCCTGAGCAAGAGTGAGACCCCCATCTCTACTAAAAATAGAAAAAATTAGCCAGGCAAGATGGCATGTGCCTGTAGTCCCAGCTACTCGGGAGGCTGAGGCAGGAGGATCGCTTGAGCCCACGAGTTGGAGGTTGCTGTGAGCGAGGCTGACGCCACGGCACTCACTCTAGCCTGGGCAACAGAGTGAGACTCTGTCTCAAAAAAATATAAATAAAAAAAATAGATAAAACATTCTTATCTTCTGTCCATTGTAGAAAAAGGTATAAAAACAATAACAACAACAAAATAAAAGGATAAGGCCGGGCGCGGTGGCTCACGCCTGTCATCCTAGCTCTCTGGGAGGCCGAGACGGGCGGATTGCTCGAGGTCAGGAGTTCGAGACCAGCCTGAGCAAGAGCGAGACCTCGTCTCTACTATAAATAGAAATTAATTGGCCAACTAATATATATAGAAAAAATGAGCCGGGCATGGTGGCGCATGCCTGTAGTCCCAGCTACTCGGGAGGCTGAGGCAGGAGGATCGCTTGAGCCCAGGAGATTGAGGTTGCTGTGAGCTAGGCTGATGCTACGGCACTCACTCTAGCCTGGGCAACAAGTGAGACTCTGTCTCAAAAAAAAAAAAAAAGGATAAAAAATGTATTAATGGAAAAAAAAAATAAACATTCTAAGTCTTTAGACAAAGCTTCACTTCTTTAACCAATTTCCAATCAAAGAATCTTTAAACCCAGCTATAACTTATCACTCCCTTGCTTTGAGATGTCCTGTCTTTTGAGGCCAAACGAAGGTATATACACCTTCCATGTGTCAATTTAAGACTTTTCATGGCAATTCCCATCTCCTTAAAATGTGCAAACCCAAACTGTAACCCAACCACGCGAGACCACCCGCTCGAGGCTTCCTGGGCGTGGCCCTCCAGGCCATGGTCGCACCTGTTGGGCTCCGAATAAACCTCTTTAAATTAGTTTAGTTTGGGCTCCTTTCTGTGGATCTCTCTCTTGAGGGACTGAGGGCGCCCCCTGGTGGATACAAAAACTGTGTGCTTTACCTTTTTTTTTTAAATTTTTATTTCAAGAAAATATGAGAGTACAAACATTTTGGTTTGCATTTTATGTCTTTGCTTCTCCCTTCAGTTGGTGCAATGGAGCATCACCTATAGATCTAAACTTTCTGCTAACAGGGACAAAAATATACTTTAGATCTATAGGTGATGCCCCATTGCAACAACTGAATTTATATTCTTACCTCCTGGTTTGTTCCATAAAAGGATCTCAGGTGGTTTACATAAATACAAGACGGTGTTTTTAATTCGACAGGAAAATGGGGAAGTGGAGAGAGCCCTCGTGCAGAAGATTTGCTTGTTTTTCCTTTTCAGAGCCCTGAGTGTGTTCTTACTTTATTCTATAAGTATTCTAGGAAGAAGTGAGGTAAACAGAAGTAAAGAATTCTTATTTGCATTTTTAGTCTAAATATCAGATCTTTCCACCTATTTTCATTCTTCGGCAAGCGAGCAAGGCTTCTGAAGGTTTAACTGATTTTGTACAGCCCTAAGTTGTGGACTTAGAACAAAATCACTCCTCACAATTTACATAATGTTGCAATTAAACATACTGGTTTTGCAGGTAATAAAGGAGATTATGGCTACTAAATAAGTGTGAGCAAGATCTGTTTAAAAAGCCTTTTACAAAAAGAGTTTTTTTAATAGGAGTTTCTTTATCCTCATTACTTTAACATGAAAATTGATTTTAATTAAAAAAACTCAAGTTTCAGTGGTAAACATCCTTTTTTTTTTTAACACTTTCAGACATTTGAAAGGGGAAAAAAATGCTATCATTTGAGAACTGAAAACTTGCCCAGCAACTTGAGTTGTTTACATTTTAAATATCTTTTAGGCAAAAGGTTAGGTACCTACCCCTTGTAAGATGCCACCAAACCAGACAGACAGACATCCAGAACAAGTCCTTTGCGTGCTAACTCTCTCTTTGAAATCCGGATCCCATGGTGCAGTCTAGTTTCCACCATAATCTGAAACACACAACAACGAATTTTCATGGAGTCCTAGATTTCCTTCTCACAAAACCTCAAAATGAGTCCAACGTTACTAATACTTGAGAGAGAGAGATCATTTTAAAATTCCTAAATCTCAGACTCAGGAAAGAATGGTAACAGAAGTAGTTATTCATTCAGCAAATTATTATTTAGCACCTTCTATTCCCCAGGACCTATGCTATGTACGATTTTCATTTAGTAATGTAAGCATGGCACTATTAAGTTCACACCCTAAATTATATCATTTCCCCCAAACATTCTCAAATGCTGCTGTTTCACTAGCAAATTGATGGTGACTGAGCCTACCACATTGTCCACCAGCAACTACCCCATATGTGCGCCTTGACCCGGAAGTAACAAGCCTGTCTTCAGGCATGTTTCATACAAAGGGACAGCTTCTTAGGGAGACAACAGCAAGCCCAAACCAGCATTCACAGCCTTAAGCCTTGAAGACAGAGCCTCTCTAAAAATTGATTAAGATGACACCCTTTTTTTTTGTAATTTTTTAAAAATTTTCTTTAATTTTTTATTATTATTTTTTTTAACCAGAGTCTCACTCTGTTGCCCAGGCTAGAGTGAGTGCCGTGGCGTCAGCCTCGCTCACAGCAACCTCCAACTCCTGGGCTCAAGCGATCCTCCTGCCTCAGCCTCCCGAGTAGCTGGGACTACAGGCATGCGCCACCATGCCCGGCTAATTTTTTCTATATATATTTTTTTTATTTGGCCAATTAATTTCTTTCTATTTATAGTAGAGACAGGGTCTCGCTCTTGCTCAGGCTGGTCTTGAACTCCTGACCTTCGGGCGATCCTCCCGCCTCGGCCTCCCAGAGTGCTAGGATGACAGGCGTGAGCCACCACACCCAGCCCAAAATGCATTTTTTTTTAATTTGATAAAAATTATTTCATCTTTTCTTTGTTTTAAAAAATATTTCTCATCATTTTCATGACACAACCAAAATGCTTTTTTGTTTATTTATTTATTTGTTTTTTACTTTTTATTCTCTTTTGTCATTTTTTTTTCTTTTCTAAGTCACTAGACAGGTGAAGGAACAAAATGCTTTTTTTTTTCTTTATTTTTGTTTTATTTTATTTGTTTCCTTGGCTTAATCTTGCTTTACATTCTGGAAAATGCTTTTTTAAAACCAAGATTTGTCCCTCATACGTTGCAAAGTCAAGGTGCTATTACCTACTGTAGACACAAGAGGGAGCCCTTGTTTTCTCTTGGGCGGTTTCAAATCCCAGGCCTGGGCTTGCTGTGAATTCCATTTCTTTTTTTCTTTTTTTAAATTTATTTATTTATTTTATTTCGGCATATTATGTGAATTCCATTTCTTTTATTCTCAGCACAAGTGAGTCAGGGTGAGATTTGCATAGTTATCAAAACAAAATGAGGATACAAGACCACTAATTGTAACCTGGGCCACATCCTCGAGCAGAAAAAGAACAACAGATGAAGACTAAGAAAATCAAGCTAGGTTGGGTGCCCGGTGTGTGCCTGTAGTCCCAGCTACTTGGGAGGCTGAGGCAGGAAAATCCCTTGAGGCCAGGAGTTCGAGGCCAGCCTGGGCAACATTGCAAGACCATCTCTTAAAAAAAACCCAAACAAACAAAACCCAAAAAAAAAAAAAAAAACTACTAAGGACATCTGAATAAAGTATAAAATATAAATGTATTGATACTAATTAATTAGTTACAACAAATATACCATACTAATCAACGTAAGATGTTAACAGTAAGGAAACTGGGGGCATAGGGGAGCTCTCTGTACTTACCATCTTTTCAATTTTTCTATAAGTCTAAAACTATTCTAAAATCAAAAGTTTATTTAAAAAAGTAAAATTTAAAAAATGAGACCAGAGGCCGGGTGTGGTGGCTCACACCTGTAATCCTAACACTCTGGGAGGCTAGCAGTTTTTTTTTGTTTTGTTTTGTTTTTGGTTTTGTATGTTTGTTTTAGAGACTTTTATTGTTTTTTTTTTTTTTGCTATGTTGCCCAGGCTGGCCTCGAACTGCTGGCCTCAAGGGATTTTCCTGCCTCAGCCTCCCGAGTAGCTGGAACTACAGACACACACCGGCACTCTGGGAGGCCAAGGCAGGAGGATTGCTCAAGGTCAGGAGTTCGACACCAGCCTGAGCAAGAGCAAGACCCCGTCACTACTAGAAACTGGCAAACGAAAAATATATAGAGAAAAAATTAACCAGGCACGATGGTGGCGCATGCCTGTAGTCCCAGCTACTCGGGAGGCTGAGGCAGGAGGATCGCTTGAGCCCAGGAGTTGGAGGTTGCTGTGAGCGAGGCTGACGCCACGGCACTCACTCTAGCCTGGGCAACAGAGTGAGACTCTGTCTCAAAAAAAATCTCACCTCTTCTATATCTAAAATTTGAATAATCAGAGAGAAGGAGACATATTATGCATAGATAATAGAAATATCAGATACAAATGCTCCATTGTAGGTAAAAACAAAAAAAAAGAAGAAATAAAAAGAACTGTCAGAGAGGAATGCTATTAACCCTTTGCACTCGCTTGCTTTTTTCTCGATTCCTTTATTCTACTCGGGATTTAATTTTTTAAGTACCCCAGATTTTACAAAGCCTGGCAGTAGAATAAAAAACTGGAGTTTCTTTGCATACAAACGTATTTGTTTGGGTTTTTTAATATTTGAAATGATTGATACATTCAAAGAGTAAGTTTGATCTCTGTAATTTTTGCTAACCGTGTCGAGTCACACTCGACATCCGAGTGCAAAGGGTTTTAACAGATGATAAAAGTTGCAGGAAGAGAAATACAGGTGAAGAGTTCTGGCCACCAAGCAGGCAGCCTCCGGCCCAGGCTCTCTGCTCCTCAAGCCTCTGCTGCTAACACTGCCCGCACACCCAACTCCCACCGTGGGCAAGTATCTGCTACCCAGGCCCACAGCCTGCCTCCACTGGGTATTTTTTTTTTTTTTTTTTTTTTTGAGACAGAGTCTCACTCTGTCGCCCAGGCTAGAGTGAGTGCCGTGGCGTCAGCCTAGCTCACAGCAACCTCCAACTCCTGGGCTCAAGCGATCCTCCTGCCTCAGCCTCCCGAGTAGCTGGGACTACAGGCATGTGCCACCATGCCCGGCTCATTTGTTCTATATATTTTTAGTTGGCCAGTTAATTTCTTTCTATTTTTAGTAGAGATAGGGGGTCTCGCTCTTGCTCAGGCTGGTCTCGAACTCCCGACCTTGAGCGATCCTCCCACCTCGGCCTCCCAGAGTGCTGGGATTACAGGCGTGAGCCACGGCGCCCGGCCTCCACCGGGTCTTGTTCTTTCTCTCCTAGGAGGCTGTTGTCTCTCTAAGATAGCTCAAGTCCCCTGGTTGCTCAGCCTCGCTTGAACTGAAACCAGAACCCCCAATTCCAGCTGAAGTTAGCTAACCTGATCTAATTCCTGGATTTCTGGGGCTCCATCTGTGTGCCTCCTTCACCAGCAAAATCACCTGCTGGGATCGGACCCCCAGTCCAGCTTCCATCTCTGTCCCCACCCTGTCCCCTCCCCCTCTCTCTGCAAGCTCTGCAGCATCTCGGGATGAAGCTTCCAGAAGCCACGCCTCGTGTGGTCTTTTCCTGCCAGAAAATGCGGCAGATGAGCTCACAATCAAATTTATTTGTTTTAATGGAGGAGGTTTAGGGGCACCTGGGAGCCAGTTTTAGAAAATGCATCGGCTGTTGCACGAAACGATGATGAAGTCCAGGTCCAGCGCTTCGGTCTGAGGTCCTCCTCCACCGCGGGCCAGCTGGCCAGGTTGGTTGTGTTCTGGAACATTCTACACAAACAGGAATTCGGCTTACATTACTGGTGGGCTAGCTAGCAAGAATCAACCTAAAATGAAAACCCCTTTTACTAAAAGGGGTGCAGCAGAGAAAGATGAAGGCCGCAGGGTCCCCACCCCTGGGAGAAGCTGCAACTACACTCCAAAATATCTGATTTTTCCTTTTTTTTTTTTTTTTGAGACAGGGTCTTGCTTTGTTGCCCAGGCTAGAGTGAGTGCCATGGCGTCAGCCTAGCTCACAGCAACCTCCAACTCCTGGGCTCAAGCGATCCTCCTGCCTCAGCCTCCCGAGTAGCTGGGACTGCAGGCATGCACCACCATGCCCGGCTAATTTTTTCTATTTTTAGTTGTTTGGCTAATTTCTTTCTATTTATAGTGGAGACGGGGCCTCGCTCTTGCTCAGGCTGGTCTCGAACTCCTGAGCTCAAGCAATCCTCCCACCTCGGCCTCCCAGAGTGCTAGGATTACAGGCGTGAGCCACCCCATGCCTGGCCCAAAATGTCTGATTTTTATCAATGGTATAAGCCTTCCTTCGGCTCAAACTCTGAGCAAGCCTATAATCATTTATGTTCTATGCCTAATGATTTCAGATCCTGATTTAAAAAAAAAAAAGAACAGGCTTCATTTCATAATAAGCCATTATCGTCACCAGGCATTTATTAAGTTACAAAGTGAATGTTGCCTAATTTTGAGGATTTTACTTAGTCTCACATTAAAAAGACTTCAAAAATGACTGTTATTTAAGCCCTTTGAAATAGCTTGATATCAATTAGCAAATCATGATTCGATGCAGTTATAGAATCCCTTCAACTGGGGAAGTATAGCTATGAAGAGAGGTACCTTAGGGCCTTATTTTCTTATTTATTTATTTAGAGATAGAGTCTCACTCTGTTGCCCCGGCTAGAGTGCAGAGGCGTCAGCCTCGCTCACAGCAACCTCAGACTCCTGGGCTCAAGCGATCCTCCTGCCTCAGCCTCCCGAGTAGCTGGGAACACAGGCATGCGCCACCATGCCCGGCTGATTTTTTTCTATATATTTTTAGTTGGTCAATTAACTTCTTTCTATTTATAGTAGAGACAAGGGGGTCTCGCTCTTGCTCAGGCTGGTCTCGAACTCCTGACCTCAAGCGATCCGCCCGCCTCGGCCTCCCAGAGTGCCAGGATGACAGACGTGAGCCACCGCGCCTGGCCAGGACCTTATTATCTTGGCAAACTTCCAAGCTGAAACCTAACAGTGGCTAATAAATTGCACGGGACGGGGTTATATTAATTCACTTAAGACTGCAGTCGAATTTCTTGGCAGAATTCCCCCTAATGGTACAGGCTCTAAAATAGGACGCGCCTAGTGAAATGTCTGCTGTCATTGACCCCGAGTGACTTTGGACCACTGCTAAGTGCCGCTGTACAGACAGAGCCCAGTGGCTGAGACAAAGGGCGCTGCAGATTGAAGTCAGGGATCTGATTTCCCGGAACCACTTGAATCATCAAATTGAAACTGACCAACCAGATAAGAGGGGAAATAAACATCCCCAGATAAGAGGGGAAATAAAATAAGCATCTGTTATTACCGTATTTCCCCAAAATAAGCACTACCCATAAAATAAGCCCCAGCAGGATGTCTAAGCATGTGCGCAATAGAAGCCCCACCCGGAAAATCAGCCCTAGTGATGGGCGTGGCTATGGAAATCAGCCCTAGTGATGGGCGTGGCTATGAAAATAAGCCCTAGTGGTGGGCGTGGCTATGAAAATCAGCCCTGGTGGTGGGCATGGCTATTAAAATCAGCCCTGATGATGGGCGTGGCTATTAAAATCAGCCCTAGTGATGGGCGTGGCTATGGAAATCAGTTCTAGTGATGGGCGTGGCTATGAAAATCAGCCCTAGTGGTGGGCGTGGCTATGAAAATCAGCCCTAGTGGTGGGCGTGGCTGTGAAAATCAGCCCTAGTGAGGGGCGTGGCTGCGCAGCGCATCTGCACAACCCATGCGTGTTGTCGCGGAGCGGGAAAGAACACGAGCAGCCCTTCTCATCCGCCCCGTGAGAGCTCTAGTGCTCCACAGGAGAGATCGGGGCCAGTGGTTCTAAAGGAAATAGAGTCGCAAGACATTCAGGATGGGATTCGGGGTTTGGAGAGTGAGGATGATGTTCCAGAAGAAGGCGACTTCACTCTATTGAAATCAATGGAGATGGTTGTATCGTCCTTAAAAAAAAAATAACACATCCCCTGAAAATAAGCCCTAGGGTGTCTTCTTGAGGAAAAATAAATACAAGACCCTGTCTTATTTTTGAGGAAACACGGTTGCAACTGATGGATTTCTCACTACGCCTCCCCGTTCCTTCGCGGAGATAGCGTTTGTTTATTTGGTGCAGTGGAAATCCACAGGAACGAACTTGACTGTGACCATCGCCCGTTGCTGCGTCTGGCGTGGCATTCAGCTCTGGGACAAGAAAATTGAAAGGGTTTCCAGGGCATGAGGGGACCGGCAGGGTACCTGCCTGGTGATGTCTTCCCGTTCGAAGATGGCCGGACTTTTAATGTCCCCAACTGCCATGAGCTCAGCCTCCCAATGCATTTTTCAGCTGAAGTTTGTAGAGAACAAATTTGTACTTATGTCCCCAAATCGAATATTTTCTTTTAACAAAATGGTACAGAGGACACTCTGGGAGGCCAAGGCAGGAGGCTCACTCAAGGTCAGGAGTTCGAAACCAGCCTGAGCAAGAGCGAGACCCTGTCTCTACTAAAAATAGAAAGAAATTAATTGGCCAACTGAAAACATATATATATATGTAAAAAAGAAAAATTAGCCGGGCATGGTGGCACGTGCCTGTAGTCCTAGCTACTTGGGAGGTTGAAGAAGCAGGATAAAATCCTAGCACTGTAATCCCAGCACTCTGGGAGGCCGAGGCGGGAGGATTGCTCAAGGTCAGGAGTTCGAGAGCAGCCTGAGCAAGAGCGAGACCCCGTCTCTACTATAAATAGAAAGAAATTAATTGGCCAACTAAAAATATATAGAAAAAATCAGCCGGGCACGGTGGCGCATGCCTGTAGTCCCAGCTACTCGGGAGGCTGAGGCAGGAGGATCGCTTGAGGCCAGGAGTTGGAGGTTGCTCTGAGACTCTGTCTCAAAAAAAAAAAAAAAAAAGGTCAGGAAAAGTCAAGTGCATATAAGAATATGGTGAGATGTGCTAAAAAATAAATAAATACATAAAAAGGAGAGAGAGAAAGTAGCCTGATGGCAGGGATCTTGCGGGGACAGCTCTTGGTGTGACATCCCATGAGCCATACTGCCCAGTACCTGGGCTGAGAGGAACAAGTTGCATCTTTAGGTGTTGTGCCATTCCTAAAGGACAGACAAGGTGTCCCTGCTGCCTTTTTGAGCAGATTCTGGCTTTCTGTGGCGGGTGTCCCTGCCTCCCGTGCACAGTGGCGGCTCAGAGCCTCACCCCAGGCCTCCTGGGTTGCTAGTGCCGACACACACCATTCCACCGGCCTGGTTTTCAAAGGATATTTATTGCATTTCATTCAAGAGTTTTGGTATTTTGCAGCTGCAGGATATTTTTTTTTTTCAGAGTATTCAGTGCAAGGTATTGCTAGGAGCCATTAATCTTGCCAAATCCCGTTCATCTTTAAAGACTCAACTCAAAGGTCAGCTCTTATGTAAACGCTGGTCACCATGGGGGACTTAGACTTTCTTTCTCTGATGAAAGAAAGCGTCCACAGCCCCTGGTGACACTCCTGTCCCCAGGGCTGTGACTCACTGGGAAGGCTACTTTAACATTTTCTGCCTCCAGGCTGATGCCTGCCTGGAGTGGGGTTGGGCCAGGGGGTTGCTTAATAAAAAATAGAAAGAAATTATTTGGACAGCTAAAAATATATAGAAAAAATGAGCCGGGCATCACTGAATTAAAAAAAAAAAAAAACGTAATTGATAATGCACTAATGCCGTGGTCCATATTCGGCTGAGGTTCGCTCCCAATCACGTCTGTTCAGAGAGATTCAAGGCCCGGCGCGGTGGCTCACGCCTGTCATCCTGGCACTCTGGGAGGCCGAGGAGGGAGGATCGCTAGAGGTCAGGAGTTCGAAACCAGCCTGAGCAAGAGCGAGACCCTGTCTCTACTATAAATAGAAAGAAATTAATTGGCAAAAAAAAAAATATATATATATATATAAAATTAGCCAGGCACGGTGGCGAGTGCCTGTAGTCCCAGCTACTCGGAAGGCTGAGGCAGGAGGATCGCTTGAGGCCAGGAGTTGGAGGCTGCTGTGAGCGAGGCTGACGCCACGGCACTCACTCTAGCCTGGGCGACAAAGCGAGACTCTGTCTCAAAAAAAAAAGAGAAAGTGGAAAGAGGGGAGCAGAGAGACCTGTGGAATAGTGACCTTCTGTACCTGGCCCCAATTCCTGGCCCTGGTGCCCGCCTGTTCTTGCCGGTGGGCTCTTTGATACCCCCGTGCTGGGTTCTAGCGCATTCTTGTACATTTGTGAGTCACTCACTAATCTCTGTGTCCTCAGGGCCAATTTATTAATATTTCTTCCTTTCTGGAAGCAAACCAAAGAAAGCTACATTATGTTTTAGGGTTTTTATTTTATTTTATTTTTTGAGACAGAGTCTCACTCTGTTGCCCAGCTAGAGTGCCGTTGCATCAGCCTAGCTCACAGCAACCTCCAACTCCTGGCCTCAAGTGATCCTCCTGCCTCAGCCTCCTGAGTAGCTGGGACTACAGGCATGTGCAATCATGCCCGGCTCATTTTTTCTATATATTTTTAGCTGTCCAAATAATTTCTTTCTATATTTAGTAGAGACGGGGGGTCTCACTCTTGCCCAGGCTGGTCTCGAACTCCTGACCTTGAGCGATCCTCCCGCCTCGGCCTCCCAGAGTGCTAGGATTACAGGCGTGAGCCACCGCGCCCGGCCCTGTTTTAGGGTTTTTAGGTCCTTCTTTCTTTCCTTTGCTCAAAGAGACACTTGAAAATACTCCTTTGAGTGAAACTAAAATACAGCGTGTTCAACATGCTTCAACTGATCACAAGGATTTTTCAAGGTTCTAGCTTTTCTGTAGCGACAAGCATTATTTATGTTGATTCCCCCAAGGCCAGTAGCACTTTGTCATCCCAATCACTGGCCATTTGTGCGAGATCCACATCAGGACTTCCCTTGTCCGGGCCAAGCAAGGCTGTTCCCAGACCCAGGCTTTTGAGAAGTAATTCATTAGCTTGGAAATAGGAAGTGACAAGAAGTAACTGATCTATTCCTGTCTGCTCTCCGATGAGACAGCTTTTATTTATTTGCCCTCTGGCCCTTTTCTATTTACTGCATATATATTTTTTATTATTATTATTATTTTCCTTTTTTTATTAGCCAAGTTGCAGAAGATGCATATATTTTTTTAAAGGATCCTTATCTTTTTTTTCTCAATGCATTTTAGACTATGCAGACTATTTTAAATCGCAAATGCAGAGTTCTCGGGCTGAATCTGTTCTTTCCCTCTAATTATTAAACGTCTCCTGTCTTGCCCCTGCTCTCAGCCTCCTTCACCCTTCGTTATCCTCTGCTTTCCCCTCCCCCACCGGGATTTTAATTTTGTTAAAACGTTCTTACCGCAGCTGTGACTCAAGCACGGCTCGGCTAGCCAGCCGCACAAACACAATGTCATTTAATATTCCCACCCACAGCCCGGACGGTCTCGCGTGGGGTCATTTGGAGGCGACCTGCTGGGACTGCTTTATGGGGCGCTGATTGGCAACAGCCCGCTGCTGGAAAACAGACTGCATGGAAAACCAGCTAGTGTCCCCCGAGCAGTCGTTCTGCTCTGGACACCAGGCCACACGTGAGAGCCAGTTTAACAGAAGTGAATGTGGCCATCGGTGACGATATCCCGGGGGAGCCACATTCTTGGTCCCCTCTGCGTTGTTGGCTGGATCAGATTCATTCATGCATTAATCCAGCCGCTCACTCGGTCAACTGTCTCCAAAGTGGGCCTGTTTCTGCGTGGTCACACGCACAGCTCCTGCTACCGTGTTGCCCCCAAAATAAGCCCTCTCCATAAAATCAGCCCTAGCAGGATTTTTCTTTCCATTTTTTTTTTAATTTCAGCACATTATGGGGATACAAATGTTAAGGTTACCTATATTGCCCATGACTCCCCGCCCCTGCCCCCCTGGAGTCAGAGCTTCAAGCGTGACCATCCCCCAAACGTTGCACATCTCACTCGTTGTGTTTGTATGTACCCATCCCCTCCTCCCCCCTCCCACCTGCCCGAAACCCGAGAAATGTTATTCCTATCTGTCCACTGAGGTGTTGATCACTTAATACCAATTTGCTGGTGAGTACATGTGGTGCTTGTTTTTCCATCCTTGGGACACTTCACTTAGTAGAATGGGTTCCAGCTCTAGCCAGGAAAATACAAGAGGTGCTAGATCACCGTTGTTTCTTAAAGCTGAATAGTACTCCATGGTATACGTATGCCACATTTTATTAATCCACTCATGTATTGATGGGCATTTGGGTTGTTTCCACAGCTTTGCGATCATGAATTGTGCTGCTACAAATATTCAAGTGCAAGTGTCTTTTTTGTAGGGTGTCATTTGATCTTTTGGGTAGATGCCCAGTAGTGGAATTGCTGGATTAATTGGTAGACCCACTTGTATGGGTTTAAGGTATCTCCATATTGCCTATCAGGATTTCTAAGTATTTGTGCAATAGAAACCTTACCCCGAAAATAAGACCTCCCCATAAAATAAGCCCTAGCAGGATGTCTAAGCATGTGCGCAATAGAAGCCCTACTCCGAAAATCAGCCCTAGTGATGGGCGTGGCTATGAAAATCAGCCCTGGTGATGGGCGTGGCTATGAAAATCAGCCCTAGTGAGGGGCGTGGCTACGAAAATAAGCCCTAGTGATGGGCGTGGCTATGAAAATAAGCCCTAGTGATGGGTGTGGCTATGAAAATAAGCCCTAGTGGTGGGCGTGGCTATGAAAAATCAGCCCTGGTGATGGGCGTGGCTATGAAAATCAGCCCTAGTGATGGGCGTGGCTATGAAAATCAGCCCTAGTGATGGGCGTGGCTATGAAAATCAGCCCTGGTGGTGGGCGTTGCTATGAAAATCAGCCCTGGTGATGGGCGTGGCTATGAAAATCAGCCCTGGTGGTGGGCGTGGCTATGAAAATCAGTCCTGGTGGTGGGCGTGGCTATGAAAATCAGCCCTAGTGACAGGCGTGGCTGCGCAGCGCATCTGCACAACCCATGCGTGTCTTCGCGGAGCAGGAAAGAACACGAGCAGCCCTTCTCATCCGCCCCGTGAGAGCTCTAGTGCTCCACAGGAGAGATCGGGGCCAGTGGTTCTAAAGGAACAGAGTCGCAAGACATTCAGGATGGGATTCGGGGTTTGGAGAGTGAGGATGATGTTCTAGAAGAAGACGACTTCACTCTATTTGAATCAATGGAGATGGTTGTACTGTACTTACAGAAAATAACACATCCCCTGAAAATGAGCCCTAGGGTGTCTTCTGGAGGAAAAAAGAAATACAAGACCCTGTCTTATTTTTGGGGAAACACGGTACTAACATACCTGCAGTCTGCTGTAAAAGGTAGACTTCAAAAATATCTACAGGTAGTCTAGAAAGCACCTATCACTAACAGGGAACCAAAGAGGAGTTAAAGAGGCTCACAGAGGAAATGACAGTTGCAGTGAATTTTAAGGGATGAATTGGATATTTCCAGATGATAAAAATAACAAAAGAATACTGCTCCCAGAAGATTGGGCTAGGCCAGGCGTGGTGGCTCATGCCTGTAATCCTAGCACTCTGGGAGGCCAAGGCAGGAGGATCGTTTGAGGTCAGGAGTTTGAGACCAGCCTGAGCAAGAGCAAGACCCCGTCTGTACTAAAAATAGAAATTATTTGCCACTGCACTCTAGCCCCGCCAACAGAGTGAGTCTCTGTCTCAAAAAAAAAAAAAAAAAAAAAAAAAAGATTGGGCTGATTTGAAGCAAAATTATTCATTTTTTAAAAGATATAACACTTCCAGAAATGAAAAATATTATTATTGGAACTAAAATCTCAGTCTCCAGTTAAACAGCAGGTTAAACACGGCTAAGGAGAGAATTTGTGAACTGAAAAATAGGTTTGAGGAATTATCCAGAAGGCAGCAGAGAGCGATGAGGGAGGAAGAAAGAGCCCACGACTGAATCCTAGAACAACAATATTTAAGGATCAGACTGGGCCAGGCGCAGTGGCTCACGCCTGTAATCCCAGCACTTTGGGAGGCCCAGGAGGGAGGATCGCTTGAATCAGGAGTCCAAGGATCTGACTAAAGAAAAGGGACACACAAGGGAGCCTGGAAAACAGTCAGGAGTACAAAAAGAAAAGCATGTGGTAGATAAAAGGTCCCAGTTTCTGCAGAAACTGTCTACCTCATTTTTGCATCCTTTGTTCAATTCAGACACCTGTTAAATGAATGACATTAGATATTATACAGTTTAATTTGATCTCAGGAATGAGAAAAGTAAAGCCAAAAAATGTGTAATTAAGATATTTTCTTTTTTCTTTTTTCCACCATGATGTGTCTAGGTATGGATATTTCTATTTACCTTTCTTAGGATTCATTATGTTTGAATATCTGCATTCATGTCTTTCTTTGAGTCTAGAAAATTCTTAACTGTTCCATTTTAAAATCTTACATTTTGCACATCCTTTCATCCTGGAATGCCTATGAAACATATGTGGAGGTTTTTCATTCTTTCCTCTATGTTTCATAATTTATTTTTCTTCTGAAATTTATTTCTGAAAAATAGTATTTTTCCTTTCTAGAAGTATTATCTCTTTGTAAAAAATAGTTGCTTTAGAAATCAGCCCAGTTTTCTGGGAGTTATATTCTTTTACTTTGTGTTTTCTTTCTTCCTTGAAGTCTTTTTTGTTTGTTTGTTTGTTTGTTTTTTTGAGTCAGTCTCACTGTGTTGCCCGGGCTAGAGTGCCGTGGCATCAGCCTCACTCACAGCAACCTCAAACTCCTGGGCTCAAGCGATCCTCCTGCCTCAGCCTCCCGAGTAGCTGGGACTACAGGCATGCGCCACTGTGCTTGGCTAATCTTTTCTATTTTTAGTTGTCCAGCTAATTTATTTCTATTTTTAGTAGAGATGGGGTCTCGCTCTTGCTCAGGCTGGTCAAGCAATCCTCCCACCTCGGCCTCCCAGAGTGCTAGGATTACAGGTGTGAGGCACTACGCCTGGCCCGGGAACAATTTTTAATCACCCTATTTCCATCCCCCATTAAGTCCTCTGTTTAAATCATTAAGCAAGGTTTTGCAGAAGTGGGGTAGAAAACAGTGACCCCCCTATTAACCTCCAATCGATATTCCAGACCAAGCAAGGTAAGGACAACAATGACAGGTGCTGGGAAGTGCAGCCATACATAATAATTCTCAGATCTGGACGGCAAGACCAGTTCAATACTGGGAGTAAGAAAAGATGTATGAAATATACAATTATCAACAGACCACAGTCTTCCCTTAGGATCAGATAAAACCAACATTCTTTACAATTTTACTAACACCAATGACTGAGCAGGAGGTTGTTTCTAGAATTTGCTTCTTGTATGGTGGACAAGAAGTTTTAAATTATTCCAAGAGAAACCTACCTTTCAAGGATGTTTTGAAGTCATGCTTCCTAAAGTCAAAAATTTTAATGCTTTTTCTACTGTATATGGAGTTACAGAAAATGAAAGGATCCAAATCCAAACCATGTGCCACCATGCCTGGCTAATTTTTTTCTATATATTTAACTTGGGCAATTGATTTCTATTTTTTTAGTAGAGACGGGGGTCTCACTCTTGCTCAGGCTGGTTTCGAACTCCTGACCTTGAGCCATCCTCCCGCCTCGGCCTCCCAGAGTGCTAGGATGACAGGCGTGAGCCACCACGCCCGGCCCCAACTTCTTCTTCTTCTAATTTTAATAAAACTTCTTTTGCTTTTTTCTCACTTTTGCTTCTTAGTATATTGTCTGGTTACTCGACAAGAGGTAATTTTTCAGTAGTGAACTTTGAGAAATATCCCTGGAGATTTTTTTTTTTTTTTTTTTTTTACATTTAGATCAAATAAATTCTCAGTTTAATATCCTGTTAGAGCTTTGCAGATATTGTTTTTTTTCCTTGGCAGTTTATCAGATGACAAATGCCACCTCATACAAGACGTTCTGCCATGCCAAGGTGGTTACCGGTGACTTCTGGGGCCCTCCTCTCTTGGGGCCCCAGAACCTCGTCCACTAGTAAAGAAAAATTTTTTTAAAAAGGTGGTTACGTGAAGTCCCCAGGAAAGTCTTCACTCTGGCCTGGGCAACAAAGCAAGATTCTTTCTCAAAAAAAAAAAAAAAAAAAACACAAAAAAAAACACAACAAAACTGTTTCAACAAATTAATCTCTTGGCTTTATACATGCTGCAAATATTTTTTCTTATTTTGCAATTTACATTTAATCTTTTAAATGGCATTTTGTCGCTATACCAAAGTCTAAAATTTGTATGTTATCCTTATCTGCTGAGCTTTTAGCATGATTTCTTCTGTCACATTCTGGCTTAGAAATATTTTCCCTATCCAAAGATGAGATAAATACTTGCCAATATTTTTCTCCAGTATTTCATTGCCTTATTATAGTTTACCCTTTAATCCACCTGGAACTAGTTTTGGTGTATGCTCTGCCACAAGGCTCTAAATTTATTTTCTGCAAATAGCTAGCATATTTTCCAAGTACTATGTTGTCTCTCCTTTCAATGTATTCTTTCTTGTCTGGGTGAACCAGGCCCCTCCTTGGTGGCAGCAAGAGTAAACAGAAGGCTGGGCGAGGTGACTCACACCTGTCATCCTGACACTCTGGGAGGCCAAGGTGGGAGGATCGCTCAAGGTCAGGAGTTCGAAACCAGCCTGAGCAAGACTGAGACTCCGTCTCTACTATAAATAGAGATAAATTAATTGGCCAACTAAAAATATATAGAAAAAAATGAGCCGGGCATGGTGGCACATGCCTGTGGTCCCAGCTACTCGGGAGGCTGAGGCAGGAGGATGGCTTGAGCCCAGGAGTTGGAGGTTGCTGTGAGCTAGGCTGACGCCACGGCACTGTAGCCTGGGCAACAGAGTGAGACTCTCAAATAAAAATAAAAAACCAAAAAACAACCTAATCTTAACCCTGGGGGATTTTCCATAAATAAATGAGGAAGACCAGAAAGAAGCGAGGAGGCAAGAGCACCTGCTCTTTTCACATGACAATAACCGGTCAGCAGGACTGAGGACAGCTCTGCGGGTCCCCAGGAGCCCTCGGGTCTGCAGGTTTGGTGTGATCCCAATGATGTATAATCCCAGCCCAGCCCTTTCTGTTTTCAGTCTTTGCCCACTGCACAAATCGCCTCCCGAGTCTCTTCCCAAAACAAACCCTGGCAGGAGCTGCTGCAGGGCTTGGTCTGCCTCTAGCCACTGCTTCTTTAATTCGATTGTGGATTTTAATGTCATTAGCACAGGGAGGAGTTCGGAGGCACGGAGCAGAGGTGCACGGTTGGGCCTCAGCTCGGTGCTCTGCCGTTTGTGTTCTTGGCTAATCTTATGCAGGCTGGTAGAGGCTCAGATATGCCTGGATATACGCATGTGGCATTTGGGTGGCATGGTTCATTGTATAACTGAATATCTTTCTTTCTTTCTTTCTTTCTTTTTGAGACAGAGTCTCACTCTGTTGCCCAGGCTAGAGTGAGTGCCATGGCATCAGCCTAGCTCACAGCAACCTCCAACTCCTGGCCTCAAACGATCCTCCTGCCTTAGCCTCCCAAGTAGTAGCTGGGACTACAGGCACGCACCACCATGCCCGGCTAATTTTTTCTCTATGTATTTTTTTTATTTGGCCAATTAATTTCTTTCTATTTCTAGTAGAGACGAGGGTCTCGATCTTGCTCAGGCTGGTCTCGAACTCCTGATCTTGAGCGATCCTCCCGCCTCGGCCTCCCAGAGTGCTAGGATGACAGGCGTGAGCCACCACGCCCGGCTTGAATATCTTTCTTTTACCTACATAAGCCGAAAGGAATACTTGACAAATATTTTTGCTCTCAACCCACTTCCTTCAAAGCTCTCTAAATGTTATTTCATCATTGTTTGGGGGGTCTAGTGATTTGGAAAAGTGTAAGGGTACCTTATTTTCCGGATGGTTGTAGGAGCCCTGCCCTCAAGGGATTCTTCGTCCAGTGGAGAAGATATGAGCTTCTTGTGACAAAGAGATATAATATAACTTATATTATATTCTATTATATTAATATGCTGTGCATTCAGTCTCATTTTTCATATTCTCTGTCATTTGCATGAGATCTGGGGACCGGGAAAGACAGAGGCCTGGGCTCAGGCCACCTTTGGGCAGTGGAAGTCACTCTGTGTGTCAGGAAACAGGTAGGGACATGTTCCCAGGAAGAATTCGCTCTATCTGGACACCACCTGCGAGTCACCCTAGGCCAAGACTTGAAACTTGGCTGGGCGCGGTGGCTCACGCCTGCAATCCTACCTCTCTGGGAGGCCGAGGTGGGCGGATCGCTCGAGGTCAGGAGTTCGAAACCAGCCTGAGCAAGAGCGAGACCCCGTCTCTACTATAAATAGAAAGAAATTAATTGACCAACTAAAAATATATATATACAAAAAATTAGCCGGGCATGGTGGCGCATGCCTGTAGTCCCAGCTACTCGGGAGGCTGAGGCAGGAGGATCGCTTGAGCCCAGGAGTTGGAGGTTGCTGTGAGCTAGGCTGATGTCACGGCACTCACTCTAGCCTGGACAACACAGTGAGACTCTGTCTCAAAAGAAAAAAAAAAAAAAAAAGGACTTCAGCCTTGATTTCAGCCTTCACTTCCCAGCTCAGCTCCCTGTGTCCCTTTATGGTCCCTGCAGAGAGCTCTGCGCCACCTGGGCTGGGAAGCCAAGTTCTTTCCCTGCTACGATCAGCCAGTGCCCGTCTTCCAGTTGTTGAGTCTCCGTTCCTGAGAAACCCTGGCTTTGATTTGTTTGCGGATGAGCATGTCTGGAGCAGGGAATCTCAGCACTTTATTTCTCTTCCGTCCCCTTTAATCCTATAATGCCAGGACTTTAGTGCCGATCACAAATCGGTGGCCGCTGCAACATCCTGTCCCCACCTCCTGCCGATAACTTGCTAAACACTCATTTTTCGTGAAGACTTTTCTCAGCCGAGCCCTGCACCGGCCTCTCCAACACCAGTCTCTGCTGTGAGACGGCACAGGGCGTCGCAGGCAATTCTTTGCAAGTCCAAAGCCCAGGGACTGCGTGCCACGCTGCCAGGCAGTCGCTGGTAACAACAAGTCGCGCAACCCTCTGGATGCTCAGGGTTGCAGACTATTCGAACCGTTTGCATGGCTACAGGCGTGCATAGACACGCCTTTTATTATTATTTTTATTTATTTATTTTCCTGCTTTCCGTGTCTGGGTGTCCAGACTGCATTAGCAAAGAGGCGGAGCCCATGGGGGAACGTGCCCTGCAGCCGGGCACTGGCTTTTGCTCTTCTCGCACCTTCGTCACCGCTTTGTCCCGCCCCTGGCTACACTCGCAGACGCACTGGCCGGCGATTCGCAGGAGGGAGGGAGGGGGGCACCCGGCGGCGGGGCGGGGCCGGCGACAGGGCTGGGCGCGGGGCCGGGCTGCGCGCTGCCAAGTGCCAGCCCCGCGGCTCCGGAGCGAGCGCGGACCGACGGAGCGCGGTGTAGACGCGTGGACCGACGGAGCGCGGTGTAGACGCGTGGACCGACGGAGCGCGGCGTAGACGCGTGGACCGACGGAGCGCGGTGTAGACGCGCAGGCTTGGGGGGACGCGCGCGCTGCAGGCGGGGGCCGGAGCCGGCGACAGCGCCATGGACGGCGCGGGCAACGCGACCCTGCCGGGCAACTGCAGCCTGTCGCCGCCCGCCGGCCCCGCCGGCCCCGGGCCCGCGCTCGGTCTCCAGCCGGGTCCGCGCGCCGGCCGGGCGCCCGCCTTCGGGGCGTCGCCGCTGAGCGCCGGGCTGGACGCGCTGGCGGGCGCGGGCCTGTGCGCGGCCATGCTCGGCCTGGGCTGCGCCGTGGACGCGGCGCGCTTCGGGGCGCACGTGCGGCGGCCGCTGGGCGCGCTGCTCGCCGCGCTCGCGCAGTTCGGCGTCCTGCCGCTGCTCGCCTTCGCGCTGGCCCGCGCCTGCCGCCTGGACGGCGCCGCCGCGCTCGCCGTGCTGCTGTGCGGCTGCTGCCCCGGCGGCAACCTGGCCAACCTGCTGGCGCTGCTCGTGGACGGCGACATGAACCTCAGGTGCGCGCCGGCGGGGCCGGACCAGGGGACGGACGGGCGGGTGGCACGGGGCACGCAGAGGGGAAGGGGACGGGCGGGCGGGTGGCACGGGGCACGCAGAGGGGAAGGGGGAG
Source organism: Microcebus murinus (assembly GCF_040939455.1). NCBI lineage: Eukaryota > Metazoa > Chordata > Mammalia > Primates > Cheirogaleidae > Microcebus > Microcebus murinus. The sequence goes on along the minus strand of NC_134129.1, from coordinate 17,531,872 downwards.
GGGGGACGGGCGGGCGGGTGGCACGGGGCACGCAGAGGGGAAGGGGGGAGGGGACGGACGGGTGGCAGGAGACACGCAGAGGGGAAGGGGGAGGGGGGACGGGCGGGTGGCACGGGGCACGCAGAGGGGAAGGGGGGATGGGGGACGGGCGGGTGGCAGGAGGCACGCAGAGGGGAAGGGGAGAGGGGGGACGGGCGGGTGGCAGGAGGCACGCAGAGGGGAAGGGGAGGGGGGGACGGGCGGATGGCAGGAGGCACGTAGAGGGGAAGGGGAGAGGGGACGGACGGGTGGGTGGCAGGAGACACGCAGAGGGGAAGGGGAGAGGGGGGGACAGGCGGGTGGCAGGAGGCAGGCAGAGGGGAAGGGGAGAAGGGGAGAGTGGAGGGACAGGACGGGTGGCACGGGGCTTGCAGAGGGGAAGGGGAGGGGGGACGGGCGGGTGGCACGGGGCATGCAGAGGGGAAGGGGAGAGGGGGGACGGGCGGGTGGCACGGGGCATGCAGAGGGGAAGGGGAGGGGGGGACGGGCGGGTGGCACGGGGCATGCAGAGGGGAAGGGGAGAGGGGCGGACAGTCAGGTGGCATGAGGCACGCAGAGGGGAAGGGGAGGGGGGAGGAGCGGGTGGCAGGAGGCACGCAGAGGAGAAGGGGAGGGGGAATGGGTGGGTGGCACGGGGCACGCAGAGGGGAAGGGGAGAGGGGAGGGGACAGGTGGTTGACACAAGGGTGGCAGAGGGGAAGGGGAGAGGGGGGACGGGCAGGTGGCACGGGGCACGCAGAGGGGAAGGGGAGAGGGGCGGACGGGCGGGTGGCAGGAGGCACGCAGAGGGGAAGGGGAGAGGGGACGGACGGGTGGGTGGCAGGAGACACGCAGAGGGGAAGGGGAGAGGGGGGGACAGGCGGGTGGCAGGAGGCAGGCAGAGGGGAAGGGGAGGGGGAACGGGTGGGTGGCATGGGGCACGCAGAGGGGAAGGGGAGAGGGGCGGACAGTCAGGTGGCATGAGGCACACAGAGGGGAAGGGGAGGGGGAACGGGTGGGTGGCATGGGGCACGCAGAGGGGAAGGGGAGAGGGAAGGGGACAGGTGGTTGACACAAGGGTGGCAGAGGGGAAGGGGAGAGGGGGGCGGGCGGGTGGCAGGAGGCACGCAGAGGGGAAGGGGAGGGGGAACGGGTGGGTGGCACGGGGCACGCAGAGGGGAAGGGGAGAGGGGAGGGGACAGGTGGTTGACACAAGGGTGGCAGAGGGGAAGGGGAGAGGGGAGGGCACAGGTGGTTGACACGAGGGTGGCAGAGGGGAAGGGGAGAGGGGAGGGGACAGGCGGTTGACAGGAGGCATGCAGCATGCAGCGGGGAAGGGGAGAGGGGAGGGTGTGGACACCCGGCTTGGAAGGCGAGGCTGACTTCCAGAGGTTGCGCTGCAGGGTGGAAGGATCTAGAAGGCCACCCAGCTGCTGGGAGGTCCCGGATCTCGCGTCACCCTTCAGCACCCCCAACCAGCCAGTGGGAGACAGAGAGAAGGGGCAAGTCTGAATGAAGGAGGGCTGCAGGGACCCTAAACGCACAGCGGGGCCATTGGCCCTATGGAGAAGTCACCTCATGAGGACTGCAGTGCGATTGAGTTGGATCCCACAAGTGGCACTCGGCAGCCTTGGGGACATGTCTAACGGTCACGGGGCTTCGGAGGATTAAAAGCAAAAGAGAAACACTTGTCCTCAGAATCCACCAGACTCAATAGGCTTTTTTTTTTTTTTTTTTGAGACAGTCTCGCTTTGTTGCCAGGCTAGAGTGCCATCATGGTGTCAGCCTCGCTCACAGCAACCTCCAACTCCTGGCCTCAAGCGATCCTCCTGCCTCAGCCTCCCGAGTAGCTGGGACTACAGGCATGCGCCACCATGCCCGGCTAAATTTTTTTATTTCTATATATATATTAGTTGGCCAAATAATTTCTTTCTATTTATAGCAGAGATGGGGGTCTCGCTCTTGCTCAGGCTGGTCTCGAACTCCTGACCTTGAGCAATCTGTGCACCTCGGCCTCCCACAGTGCTAGGATGACAGGCGTGAGCCACCAGGCCGGCCTCAGTAGGCTTTATAAAGCCTAGGCCAGCAGTCCTGAGATGCTGATTTGTTTTTTTTTTTCCTGTCTCCTTGTTCATGGATCCATTTGGGCTTGGATGTGTTGCTCTCTTGGCACGCCCCAGGGCGAAGTGAGTTCTCCCCAGACTTGATCTGGGGGGGGGTCTCATCGTCCCCCCCTGGTCCCCTCTTGTCCCCAACACTGCAGGGGCAAGCTTGGCTGGCTCCTTGGCTCGGTTCTGACTTCTGCCCGTTCCCCTTTCTGCAGCATCATCATGACCGTCTCGTCCACGCTCCTGGCCCTGGTCCTCATGCCCTTGTGCCTGTGGATCTACAGCCGGGCCTGGATTGACACCCCCGTGGTGCAGTTGCTGCCCCTGGGGACCGTGATCTTGACCCTCTGCAGCACCCTCATCCCCATCGGGCTGGGTGTTTTCATCCGCTACAGGTACAGCCGGGTGGCGGACTACATCGTGAAGGTGAGGCCCCTCTTGCCTTTGCACCCCGGCTTAGCGAGTCCCTCTGGTCCCCAGCTCAGCTGCTTGCAAGTTTGGGGGAAGAGAGGAAAGCAAGAAAAGGGCTTGGCAGTACTTGCATGCATAAACTTTAAAAATAAAAAAGTAAAAAAAGGTTTATGCAACAAAGATCTTTTCCACCTTTTGGGATTCCTACAATGATAGCTTGTTTAAGTAAAATGTAGCTTGCTGAAAACCAGTGTTAAGAGAAGTGTCAGTACTCACTGGGAATAAACAGGTCGGGGGCGCAGGGGGGAGGAGGGCAGTCCAGTTAAATAGCAACTGTATTTTCCACTAACTGTATATTATTAGGAAAACAATCAGAGCAAATTCAATACAATGATTTTAATAGAATGTGTGCAGTATTTTAGAAATGCATGACTGTAGTTTCAAAAGTGCAACTCTAATTCTGAGAAACCCTGTTAGTAGGTTCCTTAATTAATTATTAAAAAATGTAAGCTGATAATTTAATTTAAGCTGATAACTAATAATTTAAATTTAATTTAATTTAAATTTAATTTAAATTTAATAATAATAATTTAATTTAAATGTAAGCTGATAACTAACAATTATGACTGAAAGTAATTGGAAAGTTTACATTGTAGCAATATAATAGAATATACAAAATATATAATATTTTCTGTTATATAATATAAATACACAAAATATACAATATTATACAATAGAATATACAAAAATATTGGCTTTAAAGGACAAAATTGAAAAAAAAAAAGCACAAAATAAAATTGGGTCCTGGATAAATATTATAGATTATATTGCTTTTCCTAAATTCGTGTGTTTCTTTTTTCTCTTCCCCATTGCAATATTTTATGTGGTTTGGAAAGCTAGTGAAAAGATGAGGGATTTCTGTTATTTATGCACTATTTCCAATATTGCTTTAATCTTTGTAAATTAAGCTTTCTTTGAAAACTCCAAAACAGTAGTGAAAATGTATGTGCAACGATCAGGATGTTCATTGTAAGAAGCTAACCAAATACATTAACTATTACTGTTAAATGCACAGGCAAATTCTTTTAGACAAATGAAGAGAAAAAGAGCTGCTGCAATGTCTCAATTATGAAGATTTAAGAAGGCATAATCTCTTGTGTTTTACTTGTATTAATTTATTGTCTAAAGTAATCTGATTATACAGAGAAGCCAACTTTGATTACTATGAAATGCAGAGGGTTATTTTCTATACATATATCCAGCCCTGAGTAAAAGATTTTTATCTTGCTCCATAATAAACATGTATATGCGAAAATTATATAATCTATCCATAGATAATCTTAAGATGCATTAAGAACTTATTTAAGCATACTTTTTAAGCTAGCATTATTAATGTGATGGCATTTACTATAAAACCTTAGGAATTCTACGAGAAAATCAATCAAATGAGCTATTTACACACTGAAAATAGAAGAAATATATTTATTAGGCAAGTCAATTAGATTGGCTACCTTTGAATTAAAGGCAAACTTATCCCTATTCTTTAATTAGCCCATTATTAAGATAGAGCTTATAGAGTTGTTATACTTTTGCAAACAGTTTATTTTTATTTAATTAATTAATTTATTTATTTTTGAGACAGAGTCTCACTCTGTTCCCAGGGCTAGAGTGCCATGGCTTTAGCCTCACTCACAGCAAACTCCACCTCCTGGGCTCAAGCGATCCTCCTGCCTCAGCCTCCCGAGTAGCTGGGCCTACAGGCATGCGCCACCATGCCTGGCTCATTTTTTCTATATATTTTTAGTTGGCCAATTAATGTCTTTCTATTTTTTTTTTAATTATCAGTGCTATTATAATTTTTTTTTTTTTTGAGACAGAGTCTCGCTTTGTTGCCCAGGTTAGAGTGCCATCATGGTGTCAGCCTCGCTCACAGCAACCTCCAACTCCTGGCCTCAAGCGATCCTCCTGCCTCAGCCTCCCTAGTAGCTGGGACTACAGGCATGTGCCACCATGGCTCATTTTTCCTATATATTTTTAGTTGTCCAGTTAATTTCTTTCTATTTTTAGTAGAGACGTGGTCTCGCTCTTACTCAGGCTGGTTTCAAACTCCTGATGACCTTGAGCAATCCTCCTGCCTCGGCCTCCGAGAGTGCTAGGATGACAGGCGTGAGCCACCGCACCTGGCTTAAGTGCCCTATTTTTAAGGGGCACATTCACAAATTAAACGCATGCTCAGGACAGTCAGAACACCAAAGCAAAGCTGTATGGTGGGGGCTGAAAGTCTGGGGGCAATCTGCCTGGAAAAGAGTAGCCTTCCCTTAATAACTGGTTTTTAAACTTCTAGAGAGCTCTTTGTCAGCTGCTTTCTGTCGTTCCGGAGGGCCTGTATCCAGGTCAGTGGCTAGAGATGCTAGAAGGCAAATTGTCAGACACAAGGGCAGGCCTCCACACAATAGAGGTCTGCCTGCCTCCAAATAAGGGGCCTCCCGTCTTCAGAAATACTCTGTCCAAGATCTGCATTGCGTGTTGGGTGTCAGGCTAGATGGGCATTTTCTTCCAAGAGCTTAGGGTTCTCTTGCCTGAATTCCTCTGCAGCTGTCTCCTTGCTGATGGCTTGTCTATCCATTTTCTTTTCTTTTCTTTGAGTCTGGGTATGGATTTCACTGTATGTAAATTTCACTTCCAGAAAGATTTTATTTTATAGAGCGATCACTCGGAGGAGGAGTGGCATGACAGGGGACAGTGAGCCCAGCGGCTGCCTTTTGGTGCTTCTTAAAAAATTTTAACAGCACGTGTATAAATTACAGTTGAGGTCTTTAAGTTGAAAAATAGACCAGGAGCGTGGTGGCTCACGCCTGTCATCCTAGCAGTCTGGGAGGCCGAGGCAGGAGGATCGCTCAAGGTTAAGAGTTCAAAACCAGCCTGAGCAAGAGCAAGACCCAGTCTCTACTAAAAATAGAAATTAATTGACCAGGCCGGGCTCGGTGGCTCACGCCTGTAATCCTAGCACTCTAGGAGGCCAAGGCAGGTGGATTGTTCGAGGTCAGGAGTTCGAAACCAGCCTGAGCAAGAGCGAGACCCCATTTCTACTAAAAATAGAAAGAAATTAATTGGCCAACTAATATATATATAGAAAAAATTAGCTGGGCGTGACGCCACGGCACTCACTCTAGCTTGGGCAACAAAGCGAGACTCTGTCTCAAAAAAAGAAAAAAAAAGAAGAAATTAATTGACCAACTAAAAATATATATACAAAAAAATTAGCTGGGCGTGGTAGTGCATGCCTGTAGTCCCAGCTACTCGGGAGGCTGAGGCAGGAGGATCGCTTGAACCCAGGAGTTGGAGGTTGCTGTGAGCGAGGTTGAGGCCACGGCACTCACTCTAGCCTGGGCAACAGAGTGAGACTCTGTCTCAAAAGAAAAAGCAAATTTCCAGTTTGAAGCTGCTTATTATCCTAGCTTCATAGAAGACGGAAGATGAGAAGAAGCCTCCTATTTGAGAGGGGATCATTTAGCATCAATAACAAGGGTTCCCCTCTTCCTTCCCCCGGGTCCCCCAGAGTCAGAGCACTGGTCCAGGGAGACCACCAGGGGGTCCCGGGCAGGTTCTGAGTCAGAAGAAGACTTTTTCTTCAAAGCTGCAAAAGAAGTGAAGTTTTTTTTTTTTTTTTTTTTTTGAGACAGTCTCGCTTTGTTGCCCAGGCTAGAGTGAGTGCCATGGCGTCAGCCTAGCTCACAGCAACCTCAATCTCCTGGGCTCAAGCGATCCTCCTGCCTCAGCCTCCCAAGTAGCTGGGACTACAGGCATGTGCCACCATGCCCGGCTCATTTTTTCCATATATTTTTAGTTGGCCAATTAATTTCTTTCTATTTATAGTAGAGACAGGGTCTCGCTCTTGCTCAGGCTGGTCTCGAACTCCTGACCTCGAGGGATCCTCCCGCCTCGGCCTCCCAGAGTGCTGGGATGACAGGCGTGGGTGAGCCACCTCTCCCCGGCCAAGAAGTGAAGTTGCAACGATTTATCCCCCGTCGTGGGGCTGCTGGAGCAAACACAGGGTGTCTTTTAAATGCAAACAATAATCCATGTTTCCATTACAGGGTTCCCTGTGGTCTCTGCTGGTGACGCTCGTAGTGCTTTTCATCCTGACCGGCACGATGTTAGGGCCCGAGCTGCTGGCCACCATCCCCGCCACCGTGTACATGGTGGCGATTTTCATGCCTCTGGCAGGCTACGCCTCGGGCTATGGCCTGGCCACTCTGTTCCGCCTCCCGGCCAACTGCAAGAGGACCGTGTGCCTGGAGACGGGGAGCCAGAACGTGCAGCTCTGCACGGCCATCCTGAAGCTGGCCTTCCCCCCGCAGCTGGTGGGGAGCATGTACATGTTCCCCTTGCTCTACGCCCTGTTCCAGTCGGCGGAGGCCGGCCTCTTCGTCCTCGTCTACAAAATGTGTGGAAACGAAAGCCCGCGCAAGCAAGACCCTCTGGCAGATGCGGACGAAGACACAGACATTTCTTACAAGAAACTCAAAGAAGAGGAGGTGGCGGACACCTCCTACGGCACGGTGCCAGCGGGCAACTTAATAATGATGGAAACCGCCCAGACCGCTCTCTGAGCACCCAGATGTGCCCGGGAGCTTCCGTCTTGCTGAGATGTTCCTCCGTGTTTTGTGGCCCCCCCCCCCTGTGGTGGTTACACGGGGCTCAGGAGGTCGAGGGTGACAGCTGGCCCCCCGTGATCACCCAGGCAGCCCGGTCCGCCCTGCTCATTTCCAGGCTCACCGGCTCAGTCGCCAAGCACTTCCACAAATTGCAAAGCCATGTTGTGACGAGTTGCACCTGGGACTGGCTCGAGTGTTGCCTGAACTGGTTAAAAGTGCTTTTTAAATTGTTATTTATTTATTTATCTATCTATCTATCTATCTATTTATTTTTTACCATCACCAGTTTCTATGACTGCTTTGACCGTAGAAACTATTAGAAAACAGGGCCCTGGAAATGTAGAATTTGGGTGCACTGTCTTAACGAGTAAAAAAAAACAAAAAAAAAAAACAACTATCTTTGTAAGGCCTAATTGGAGTTTCATGTAATTGTTGGAAAAAAAAAAAAAAAGTATGCTTGTTCAACTGATAAATATCCGATCATGTCGCATTTTGACCTGCATTCAGAAAAATTCCAAAACAGGTCAATTAAACAAATGACATCTCTCTGTATATTATATATAGTATTTTATTGTCAAGCCAGTATCAAACCACAGATAAATCAACGTCTTTGATTACCTGGTCTGATTATCTAGTTATTGGCCATGAACGACCAACAGAGTTTGTCTAGCGGGGGAGGCATTTTCTTTTCAATTGGTCTTTTATGCATTTGGAGAGAGGGTTTGGTGAGGACATTTTTATTTTTATTTTTTTTAATTTTAGTCCACAGACAGTAAAGAACAGGTCCAAGGCGAGGACACTGGGTAGAAGCAACGCCCACCCAGGAATGGAGCTAAGCGGGTGGCGGGTGGGAGGGTCCAGGGGAGAACACGGTCAGGTCAGCGTAGACGCGGACGCCCAGACGCCTGGTGGGTGGGCGTCTCTGAGCAGCTCTGGGATATAAACGACATCGTCTGAGATCACAGGGCGGGGACCCCAAAAGCGTCCCCAAACCTTGGCATTTTCGCTCCATAGCCGGAGCCAGCCCGCCCGGCGCGCGTCCCAGCCACCTGGGGACAATCGCGGGCGGCATGGGCATCACCTGGCGGGCGGCTAATGGGGCGTAATCCTCTCTCTCTGGAACCCTCCCGGGCGCACTTGCACATCGGCACCTTCATCTCCAAAAAACACCCCAAAAGCCAGTCTTCCCGGATCCCCCAAGGGCGTGTGCGCGGGTCCCCGGGCGCGGAGCGGGGTGTGTCCGGGCTGAGCGGGGACGCGGGGCGGGGGGACGCGGGCGCGGGGACACCGGGCGCGGAGGGAGGGCCGGTCCCGCCCCCGCCCGGGCGCGCGGCTATTTAGCGGGCGCGGCGGGGCGGGCGCCGCGCGATGGCTGTCCCGGGGCCCGCGGCGCTGGCCGGCCACCTGCGCCCCGCGTGCGCGCCCTGCCCGCCGCCCGCCAAGGCCACGGCCAAGGGCGCCGAGGCCCGGGGCCACCCCCCCGCCGCGCCGCCCTTCGCGGGCTTCGGGCCGCAGGCGGCCGCCAAGCTCCTCGACAGCCTCCAGCGGGCGCAGCTGGTGGCCCTGCTGTCGCAGGTGGGCGCGGGCGCGCGCAGGCCGGCCGGGCGCGACGCGGCGGTGCAGGTGAGCCCGCGCGCGGACGCGGCCGTGCAGTGCTCGCTGGGCCGCCGCACGCTGCCGCGCAGGCCGGGCGTCGCGGGCGCCGCCGAGGGCGCCTCCCGGCCGCCGGGCACCCGCGCCCCGCGCCCCGCCGCCCCGCGCGCGCCCGCCCGCCGCCCCGAGGACGCCCAGGCCGCGGCGCCAGGGCCACCCGCGGAGGGACCCGCGTCGGCCAGGAAGGCGCCGCCCGGGAGGCCGGGGGCGGAGGACGACGGCGACGACGGCGGCGAGGCCGTGCGGGAGGCCGAGGCCGGAGAGGCACCGCGGAGCCCGGGGAGGGCGCAGGACGCCGGGGTCGACGGCGGGGACGGACGGGAGACAGCCGCCGCGGGAGACACGCCGTCGCCCAGGAGCCCCGAGCAGGACAAGGAGCGCCTGCGGTTCCAGGTGAGGCCGGGCAGGGACACCTGGGGACCGCGGTCTTCCTGGTGGCGCCCGGCCCTCCGCACCCCCACCCCGGTGGTCGGGACACGCGTCTCACCGAGCGCGGGCATCGGTGCGCGTGTCCGCCGCACCTGGCCACGACAGGTGTCTTCTCCCCCCTGCAGCGCGGTCACCTTGCGGGGCCCTGAGTCACTCCGCGGGTTGGCCACGTCGCCCTGCACGTGTCGCCCTGCACGTGTCGCGTGCAAACACAGCTGTCCTGCAAAAACCCCCGGCGCCTGGTCCGGTCCTGGACGCGGCGGGACGTCCGGAGGCGACCCCAGCGACCCCTCTCCCGGCTCCCCACTGAGAGTGGCAAAACCCTTATCAGCCCCACTGTTGCAGTCCTAATCACCTCTACCCCGAGTTTTTTTGGTTTTTTTTTTTGCCTCAGTTTACCAAGCTGACAGTCCGCTGGGAGGCTGGGGCGCCCTTGGGCATTTGCCTGGCCGCTTACAGCGTCCCCACGCGGACACCCCGCGCTGGGACCGCGCGTGGGGCTGCTCCTGGTGCCGGCCCCTGAAGGTTAGGGCAGGCACAGAGCACCTGGGACCCACCGGGGCGTAGGGGTGACCCCGGTAGTCCTTTGTGGCCTCTTCCACGGCCATCACGGGCCCCCAGTGGCTTTTGTTGGGGGGTTGGTGGTCACAGGGGCGACACTGAGTGACTCAAGAGGCTGGGGACTGGCAGCTTGGCCACACCTGGGCTGTGGGATCGACCTTTCTGGACGCCATTCAGTTTGCTCACCTGTGAAATCGTCCCCCCACCCCAGTTCCCGCTGATTCTAAAGGCCTGCGTTCAACACTTGCTGCTAGAAGTTTCTCCCTGGGGGGGAAGAAGGGAAACTTAAAAGCAACGTGCTGCCACTCTAGTTCACATACACTATAAGTCAGGGCTTGTCCACAATTTAGTCTGCTAGCCACCTGCTGGGTAGTCACTAACTAGCAGCCCAGAAAACTCCATCTTGGATCCGTGCCTTGAAATATCTTACATGATAGGGCCTTATTTTTTTCCTTTAGCTTGATAACCTTCACACGTGTGTACGCCAAGATCAGAATTTATCCTCAGAAAAGCCCCCAACCTCCCTGGCACTTGAAGGATTCCAAATTTCAGGGAGTCCTGGACCCTAGGCAAGGAAAAAAGCCAGTCTCGGTGGGAAACACCTATTTATTCATTTGTCAACCAGCCTTATGAACCGAGTTAATCTAAAATAGAAATGAATTAAAATTAGAAATTTTAATTTATCTTATTAGTTTATTATTTATTTAGAAACTTTAAATTTCTTTTTTTTTTTTTTTGAGACAGTGTCTCACTTTGCCCAGGCTAGAATGAGTGCCATGGCATCAGCCTAGCTCACAGTAATCTCAGACTCCTGGGTTCAAGTGATCCTACTGCCTCAGCCTCCCGAGTAGCTGGGACTACAGGCATGCGCCACCATGCCCGGCTAGTTTTTTCTATATATATATTAGTTGGCCAATTAATTTCTTTCTATTTATAGTAGTAGAGACGGGGTCTCGCTCTTGCTCAGGCTGGTTTTGAACTCCTGACCTTGAGCAATCCGCCCGCCTCGGCCTCCTAGAGTGCTAGGATTACAGGTGTGAGCCACCACGCCCGGCCTTAAATTTCTATTTTAATTAATTTTAATTGGTACAAACGTTTTTGGGGTCTTCTGCTCACTTGCTCGACTCTGGGGTTGGCTCAATGGCTGGGGTGTAGAGATTTACCCAAACCTGACGCTGTTTTCCTTGATGATCTGGAATGCAGTTGCCAGTTGTTAAGGTAAAGGGGCTCCTTCCCCAGCTTTTGAAAAGGAGGGTGATTCGGTGATTGGGGCGTCCTGTTGGTTCGATCCTGACATCCTGTCGTTCGTTCAGTTTCTAGAACAGAAATACGGCTACTACCACTGCAAGAACTGCAACGTCCGCTGGGAGAGCGCCTACGTGTGGTGCGTGCAGGGCACCAACAAGGTGAGCAATGCCACCCAGCGGGCGTCCTCTTGCCGACAGCGACAGAGGGGCTTTTGCTTCAAGTTTTTCCTCTTTGTCATCACAGGTTTACTTCAAACAGTTCTGCAGAACGTGCCCGCAGTCTTACAACCCCTACCGGGTGGAGAACATCACCTGCCAAGTAAATCAAATGTTTTTCATTTTGTCTGAATTGGGGTTGGTGGTAAAAGGGTTCTATAGTACAGTTTCTTGAAATCTCCAAAAAGAGGTTAGATTCCCAGACATCTGGGGTTTGTGTGTGTGCGTGTGTGTGTGTTTTGTTTGTTTGGTTTTTTTTTTTTTTGAGACAGTCTCACTGTGTTGCATGGGCTAGAATGCCGTGGCATCAGCCTAGCTCACAGCAACCTCCAACTCCTGGGCTCAAGCCATCCTCCTGCCTCAGCCTCCCGAGTAGCTGGGACTACAGGCACGTGCCACCATGCCCGGCTAACTTTTTAATCTATGTTTTTAATTGGCCAATTAATTTCTATTCTATTTATAGTAGAGACGGGTTCTTGCTATTGCTGGTTTCGAACTCCTAACCTTGAGCAGTCCTCTCACCTCGGCCTCCCAGAGTGCTAGGATTATAGGCCAGATTCCCAGACGTTAGGTTTTGATTGTTTTTTTTTGCTAGTTGTTAGGAATAACAGTCAACTAGAACATAGGGGCCTCGGTGTTAGTCTCAAGAGAGGTTAACAGTGAGCAAGATTTGCAAGGGCAGAAGGAAATTGTTACCTTACTTTGCAACATGGAAGACAGCTTGCCTTGCCTGCTACCTAGAGTCTAATATAAGAGGAAGCAAACTGAAAAATGCGTTTTCTATTGACGAGGGTGGAGGTTGACTGTTTTACCCAAATGCTTTTTTTATGAAGTGTATACTCGGAGTATTTAGCATGCTTTTACAGGGCTCTGAAGTTGTCTTGCCCGAGAACCTCAGGAAAGGGGGTGCTTTAAGATAAATCTAAGTTGCCTAGCTTTATGGGGGTTAACTTGTAACATACTGCTTGCTTACTATTAACTAAGCACTTGCTTACTATTAACTAAGCACTTGCTTACTATTAGCCCTGGGCTTAAGGGGCTTAGATAATGTTTAAGAGGAAAGAACTAACTTCACCTGGGCACACAGCTAATGAGCCTGAATTGCTAGTTGAGGCAGCCTCGCTGGTGGACTTAAGCTAGATATTAGCAGCATTAACACCCTAGGGTGGTGGGGAGAAACCAAGTATGGAAAGCCACTTAGAATCACTTAGCTCAGGACAGAACATGTTTCTAAGATGTAGGGTGGGTTAATCGCTCTGCTCTTGGCTTTCATTGTTGAGTTCACCCTTCCCTGCCCCTTCCTCTTAGAGGAAGTTTCCAAAGAAACTTCCCAACCTAGAATGGAACCCAGTGTAATCTAGCACCACTGCAGCCCGGTTAAGCACCTGCCACCCCTAACTGGCATTGTTGGGTAGACGTGTAGACAGCAGTACCCGCCCATGCTTAGTCTGTTTAGTGTAAGTATAGGAATGGACTAGAAAAACGGCAGGTGATTGCCAAGTGCTCATTTTCTGCATGTACTTCTCGCTTTAATTTTTTTTTTTTTTTTAGAGCTGTAAAAAAACTAGATGTTCCTGCCCGGTCAAACTTCGGCACGTGGACCCCAAACGGCCCCACCGCCAAGATCTGTGTGGGAGGTGCAAAGGGAAACGCTTTTCCTGTGACAGTGCTTTCAGCTTCAAATATGTCATCTGAATTAAAGGAACAGAAAAAGGGTCCCAGCAAGCGTTTGCTGATGGAGCCAGACGAGTGAGCCGAGCTTCCATCCTCCCGTCCGCCTCTCCCTTCTCCAAATGCTCGGTGAAAGGCAGTTGCCAAAGCCTTCAAATAAAGGTATTGCAAAACAACTTTAGAAACTTCACAAAATCTTGTCTTTGAAAAGTCTTGAAGCTGACAGCCCGGGCCTGTCGCTTGCTTTCATGCTGGTTGATGGCATGCGGTGGCCCGGGCTCTGAGCCAGGTTGCAGCCACTTGAAACGGGGGCGTCATAGCCGGGAGGCTTGCTGCGTGGACAGGCAGCTAAGGGAACAAAAGCAAGCATTCTCTGGAGGTGGCGGGGAGGCAGGGCCAGTCCTTGATTGTGTTAGATGAGCCCATTTGAGCCGGAACCCCGGGTGGCTGGTGGGGGTAGGTGCATGCTTCAGGTGACCTTAGTTTAAAGAAGTCACAAACTGGGCGGAGGGAAACTAGGAGAACTCACCTGATTGGTTAATCACAACCTCACAAATGTGCTACAAGTGAAGCTTGGAGAACAAGGTAGCTATGGGCAGCTTAAGATGCTAAATCACACTCAGGTGGGCCGGCCGCGGTGACTCACGCTTGTAATCCTAGCATTCTGGGAGGCTGAGGCGGGCGGGATCGCTCAAGGTCAGGAGTTCGAAACCAGCCTGAGCAAGAGTGAGATCCCCTGTCTCTACTAAAAACAGAAAAGTTAATTGGACAGCTAAAAATATACAGAAAAAATTAGCAGGGCATGATGGTGCATGCTTGTATAGTCCCAGCTACTCGGGAGGCTGAGGCAGGAGGATCGCTTGAGCCCAGGAATTGGAGGCTGCTGTGAGCTAGGCTGATGCCATTGCTGTGAGCTAGGCTGATGCCACGGCACTCTAGCCCGGGTGACAGAGTAAGACTGTCTCAAAAAAACATTCAGGTGGTAACATGTTCAGAAACAAAGCTTTAGCAAGTAGGCCTCTATATTTATAGACTTCGAGTTAGACATAGGCTTTAGGCTCTATCTTTACTGACTTCTATTTAGTCTGGCCTGTACTTAGATTCTCATTCTGCCTCCACTAGGACACTGAAATTCTATGGCCAGACTCTTGGCTGATGATCGCACTGAATTGAGCCCCAGGTGCTTCTAATGAAATCGGAGTTGCCTGGCTATGAGTTTATTATTATTTATTTATTTATTTTTTTTTTTGAGACAGTCTCAGTCTGTTGCCCAGGCTAGAGTGAGTGCCGTGGCGTCAGCCTAGCTCACAGCAGCCTCCAATTCCTGGGCTCAAGCGATCCTCCTGCCTCAGCCTCCCGAGTAGCTTGGACTATACAAGCATGCACCACCATGCCCTGCTAATTTTTTCTGTATACTTTTAGCTGTCCAATTAACTATTTCTGGTAGGGATGGGGGGTCTCACTCTTGCTCAGGCTGGTCTCGAACTCCTGACCTTGAGCAGTTCTCCCGCCTCGGCCTAGCAGTTCTCCCGCCTCGGCCTCGCAGAGTGCTAGGATTATAGCTATGGGTTTAATGACTGCAGAAACCAAGATTAGAACCAGGTGCTAATGATGCCTCCAATTTTTCTAACCTCCCATTTAAGTTTGGCCCTTCTGAGCTAGTAAGGGTTAAGAAGTCTCTCAACAGCTTGGAGCCTCAGGTGTGGGGTCAAGCAAAGGGGTTCAAAGGGCTTTGACAGTGCATTTGGGGCCCCCATAGACTCCTATCAAAGGGGGAAGGCCCCACCTGCATCCAGGTGGATCTAGAAGGTGCTGGTAAAAACAGATTGCAAGGCTCCATCCCAAATGCAACATTTCAGACGCTGCTTCAGCCAGCCTTGTTAAACGTGTGTCCGGTCTAGCAGGTAGAAGGCCAACTTATTTATGTTTACCTAAAGAAATGGAGGCTGGAAGTTCTGGCATGTGAGATGGAAGACCTACTTCAGTGGAGTAAACGGGGGATTTGACTAAGGGCAGTCAGGGAAGGCCTAACTTGAAAGAATGCCACTTCAGCTGAGCTCAAGTTTGCATGAGTTGAATTAGCACCTTGACTGCCACGTGAGTTGTATTTAACTCAGGCTAGTTTTGCACCCGGGGCTGCGTGAAGCAAGACCCTGCAGGTTGGTTCGTGACAATCTTGATGTTCTTATTAATATTGACGACTCTATATAAACATGTGGATTTTGCTGCATGTAACTCACGAACAGAAAACAGTAACAAATTAGAAAGGATCCTGTTTTAATAAAACACGGTGGTCCCAGGGCAAAAGAAATTTTTTCTAGTGTGGTAGTCAATGTGTCAAGCAAAAAGGGGAAGGAGAAATTCTCCTGGAATAAGACAACGCCAGGTGCACAGGGAGGTCACTGTGGCAGAATATTCTGGAGACATGATGCCAGGTGAAACCAACAGGGCCAGACTGGGAGGACTTTCTAGGCTTTGCTTGGGCTTGGTCTTTAGTCAGCTGCAAGAATCCACCGCAAGGTTTTGTGTTTTTATGTTAGAGACAGGGTCTTGCTACAGAGTGGCCCAGGCTGGAGGACAGTGGCTAGTCACAGGGTGTGTTTGCTGATTAATAGCGCACTGCAGCCTCGAACCCCTGGCCTCAGCCTCCAACTGGCAGTACATGCAGCTATGCTGAAAGGTGTTTTTTTTTTTTTTTTTTTTTTTTTGCCTTTGTGAAGAATCAACATTAGTGAGAATAAAAGGGTTTAAAGGTGTGGGGCATGGTGACAAATGGAAATCGCCTTTAAAAATATTAATCATGCAGTGAGAGTTTGTAGCTTTAAAGAAAAAAAAAAATATTAATCACTCTGGCTATAGACATGGAGGCTTGTAGGGACCAGAGGGGGGTGGCAGGCCAAGGGAAAACAGGAGCTCTCTACGTGCTTGTAAAGGCAATGCAGTTTTTAACTTGTGCTGACATATTGACTTGGTACAGTAATAAGGAACTCATTTGACGCCTATGGCATGCACGTGGCACTCAACACGTGCTCCGTAGCATTTGCTTGGGTGGGTACGGTAATAGGAAACTCATTTGATGCCTATGGTATGCAGGTGGTACTCAATATGTGCTCTGTAGCATTTGCTCCGGTAAATGAACTATAGAAATGTATCCGTAATGAGTCCTAAGACAAGAGTTCACTGGTTAATTAACACGGTTAAGTCATTCTTTAAACTTAATATTGTTTGCCATTAATTTTCCTAACATAGCAGGTAACCCCTTTTTTTAAAATTTCTATTCTATTTTTTTTTTTTTTTGCACATGGATATTTTGCCTAAAGCTAATAACCCTTTTATAGTTGGGGAAAGCAAGGACCAAACTGTTTTACTAAAGGTTGGTGCACATTCAGGTACTGAACAAAGTGGCAGAAAAACATCTTGCTGTCCTAAGAGTTAGAAATGACCTTCTAGCAAATGAGGCACCGCCAAACTCTTCCACGTGCAATCCAAAACTTACAGAATGTGTGTAGATAGTAAGATTGGGAGAAGCTAGAAGGAAATACTTCACGTTATCTCTGGGTGTCAGAGATGTTGATTGTGGTTTTTCTCTGTATTTCTTAAATTTGATCATGGATTCCTTTGAAAAATTAGAAAAGAAGGAATGCTATATAGAACACGATTATATTGATTCTAATATTTTATTTCCTTGCATTTAGTTTATGCCGATGAGCAGTCTTCAATCATAGGCATAAATGAGGGAACCGTATTTTCTGGCTTTGGTCTTTTCCAAGACAACGTGTAATGATTTCCTAAGGTTAAGGTAGGTTGTGGGTTATACCACACCCCTCATTTTACATCATTACGAGTAGAAAATATTTTCTAAGTCGCATAAAAATCCTCTGGCTTCTATTTTAGAAGCAGCAGGAAGAAAAGGCCATATCTCTTATTTTACAAACTTACTATTTAGTAAGTGATAAATTTAGTGGGTAAAAAAAATTTATCACTTACTATTGAATAAGTGATAAATTTAGTGGGTAAAAAGATTGATGTAGCAAAAACTGGGCTGTTAAGTGGAACTTAAAGGTAGTAAGCTAAGCATTTGATATATTTTGTTAATAAATGTAAACTTTGCATTTAGATAATGAATGGGCAAAGAAGCATAGGTTTGAGGAAAATGGCAATTGCAAAAGGCCAATCCTAATGAGTTTAGGTTTGCATCTTGCTTTCTACAGGCACATCTGTTTTTTTATTACATTATTAATAGAACTTTTACACATAAATACAAAAATCAAATTTCCACTGTTCAAAAAGGTTTGGTTTGGGTGACTACCCAAATTTAACTTTGTTTCCTTTTTAAGGCAAATTATATTTAAGAAGAGTGAAGGTAATATTTGAAAGTTTCTAAGTAAAGCACATTCATGAACATTGTTTTTAAAAATACAACACGAACCACCAGCTACAATGCTTTTTATTTTTAACAAAAATGTTAGGAGGGGGAGCAAGTGTGGAGTGCAGGGTATGTCTGGACACCATTCCTCTCTGCCTGCCCAACACCCAAAAGTTATTAAATAATTTAAAGGACACCATTTACAGTACCAGGACACCATCAAAATCTTTTTTTTTTTTTTTATATCAGGGTCAAAAAATACAGTGATTATGAATGAGCTGTGACCAGTTATGGAATTTTATAGGAAACATAACTGTGGTCAGCAGTCCAAGGGCGGGCACAGTGCCTTCCATGAATGCAATTAATGCACTTGGGCATCCATCATTACACTTCTGGCACAGTCCACACACCCAAGAAAAGGCAAAGCTTAAGCATTTCATTTCTACATTCTAAACTCTGGAATCACCGAGCCCAGTTGAAAAAGAAAAGTCACAGTGCATAAGAAGAGATGCATATAAAAAGTTACAAGGTGTTCCTTTCAAATCAGAGGAGTTGGTGGGACTACTATTTTTTTCTTGTTTTTTCTTTTTTTCTTTTTTTTACAAAATGCTATTTTAAAAAAGGCCAGAGGCTCCCAGTTCATGGTATGCTACAGACTTAGTGAAAATAAGTATATTGCATGTTTTGGTAGTCAGTCTTCAGGCTTCCTTTCGTTTCCCAGATTCCTTGAGCGGGGAAACAGGTGAGCCCTGAATAAACATAAGAATTGCATCTCTTTCCTGCAGACTTCAAAGCCTGCAAGTCATATATTCTACCAGCCAATGACCACATTTTTTTTTTTTTTTTTAGCTTTGTACACCTCTTCTAACAGTGCATGGCACGAATGTACAAGAAAATACTGGTTTTAGTCTATACAGTTTCTAGAATAATTATGGAGTAAAATAAGTTAACTTTTCTAAGGAAGAATAGCTGACCAGGGCAGCACACATCTTTATTTTTACATTTTTAAAGTCTCTGCAGGCTTAACTACTTTGGTTAGTTATCAACAGGTGGAACATGTAAGCACCGCTCAGAACTGAGCAGCATTAATAACGTTAACAGATATATTATTTCTCTTCCAAACACTGGGGAAGCCCAGTCTTTAAAATATTATTAAAATGTCCTAACATTTACAACACTATGAAGAGTTAGATCTAATAAAATAAAAATTTCTTCAAAAATAATCTTGCAGTGCTCTTTTGAGGCATGCTCTGAGACGTCATCAGCAAACATCCATACCTTTAAAAATAGGACTGTCACATTACCCACACACTCCCAACTCACTCACGCATAATTCCTTATACAGACCAACAAACAGAACAAAAACACCCCCAGCCCCTTATCCCACAGAGTGGGGGAAAAAAAAAAAAAATCAATGGTTTTTGCAAATAAGTTTTCAGGTGTCCGTCTGCCTTGGATGTTCGTGTAGATATGACCAAGCATATCTTCATCAGTTCTAGATCATGCTACGCCTGGCTGGACATCCAAGCAGCTGTCGCAGGTCTCCGGCTAAAACGAACCAGCCTTGATTTTTTTTCAGCCTCACTGCACCTGTTCTTGGAGGTCCCAGCACGAGGGGGGGCCATTATTGCAAACATTTCCTGGACTCCTTTATCTTTCTCCAGAAAGCACTGTGTCTGTGTATGCATCACTTTTAGCCCTTTTCTTTTCACATAAGGTTAAGCAATTTAAAAAGTCCTTCCTCATACAGTTATTGTGGGAGGTATTGGCAGCTGTTAAACAATTAGATTTTTTTTTTTCTTCTTCTTCTTCAGATCTTTGTTGTGTTACAGTTTGACGTTAGTGACTCGCTTCTTGTAAATGCTGCCAGAAAGCTGTCAGTGAATCGCAAGGGTTCGTAAAAGGTGCTTGGTTAATGTTTGGGAATCATCTTCAGTTGTGTTTCTTTTCCTAAATGCCTGGAGTCTCTCAGAATCCAGTGCTCACCATGTTTCCAATGGGCTTGGCCTGCGCTAGAAGCTGGTATGATTGCACCAGGCGTAGAGACTCTCTGATTTCTAGATTAAGTTCCATCAGTTTGTAGTTGGCTTCTGACATGTCCAGGTTGGAGCCCACGACTGCAAAGCTCCCGGTCTGGCCCAGCGTCTGGTGATGGAAGTATATGTGCAACAGCGTCTGCACTGGGTCATCTTCGTAACTGCCGAAGATATCACTGGGCCACAGAGCTCTGAAAACACACAATGGTTTTTAAGTTCCAAGACTTAAGCAATTATCAGTCGAGATTAAGTCAATTTAGCATGTAAAACAAAAACAATTTCCTCGTGAATAACTGATGTTTATACACTTAATATATAAATACATTTTTCATATTCAGCTGGTACTTTGATAATCTAAAATTGGTATCATTTCAGGAGTAACTGTCTTTTTTTTTTTTTCTTTTGTTTGAGACAGAGTCTCACTCGGTTGCCCAGGCTAGAGTGAATGCTGTGGTGTCAGTCTGGGTCACAGTGACCTCCAACTCCTGGGGGCTCAAGCGATCCTCCTGCCTCAGCCTCCTGGAGTAGCTGGGACTACAGGCATGTACCACCGTGCCCGGCTCATTTTTTCTATATATATATTTGTTGGCCAATTAATTTTTCTATATATAGTAGAGACAGGGTCTTGCTCTTGCTCAGGCTGGTTTCGAACTCCTGACCTTGAGCAATCTGCCCACCTCGGCCTCCCAGAGTGCTAGGATTACAGGCATGAGCCACCGCGCCTGGCCTTAGTGGTAACTGTTAAAAATGCTTTCCTTTCACAAAAACGTACTGAAACATCAAATTGAAAACCAAAGCCTAGGTTGGGCATGGGTGGCTCATGCTTGTAACCCTAGCACTCTGGGAGGCCAAGGTGGGAGGATCCCTTGGGCTCATGAGTTGGAAACCAGCCTGAGTAGGAGCAAGACCCCCTCTCTACTATAAATAGAAATTAACCAAACATCTAAAAATTGAAAAAATGAGCCAGGCATGGTGGCACATGCCTGTAGTCCCAGCTACTTGGGAGGCTGAGGCAGGAGGATAGCTTGAACCCAGGAGTTGGAGGTTGCTGTGAGCTAGGCTGACGCCATGGCACTCACTCTAGCCTGGGTGACAGAGTGAGACACTGTCTCAAAAAAAAAAAGGAAAAAGACCAAAGCCTACTATTAAACTTCCAGTCTAGTTTTAAAGGCATTCTCTTTAAATCCTTTCTCACTTTACCTGAAAGCTTTGACTTGTGCTACCGCTGATATAAATTCCTTGTTTTTCAAAGTTTCAATTAAGGAGTGAATGGCAGTTTCTATAGTAGTTTGTGCAGCTTTGGAAATGTCGATTTCTTCATTTTCTGAGGCAGCCTCGGCTTCTTTGAGGATACTTTCCAACTGGGCCAGTTCTTCCGACATGTTGATGACCTAAAACACACACACCTTTTAAGGATCTCTTCGTAGTTGGTTTAAAAAAAAAAAAAAATTTAATTGGCTTTGAAAAGATGCCCTGATGGCAGCATTTTGTCTCTTAAAGGTTATTTGAAAGTGTTAACATGTAGAAGGCAGTTAATATTTCAAGTTCTCCATTCTGCAGGAGTAAATAAATTCTACCCAATAATAATCTTTAAATATTCTTGATAACACAGTAAGTTGAAATAAATATATATATTGGTTTTAGCATTATTACATTTTTGGGTAGTAAAAACATATTGTCATAGGGCATCACGAAAACCTTTTTTTGACTATACGTTAAAAGATTTGCCCAGGGTATTTTATATAAATGTATTTCTTTAAAAAAACAGATTTAGCCATTTAAAAAAATTATGGTCTCGAACCTTTTAGGACTGCTGGATATATCTGCCTTATGCCATGTCAAGACCTATTAGCAAATATCACTTCAAAAACATATTCCTCAACTAAAAAAGACTTATCATAAGTGAGTTCACTAAAGCTATTTTTATTTTTTTTTCTTCTATGCTATTACCTGTGATCAAAACACTTAAGCTATTCTAACAAGGAACATACAGATGTGCGTTTTAAAACTTCCTAGCATATTTACCTCTGGTTCATTTTTTATTGTATTTACTTGGTTGATAAGTTTACAGTAGGCCTGGAACAGAAGCAGCAATTGAAAATGTAATTTGTATAGCCTTCGGCAGAGTTCCAGCTCCTAGAAACAAATAACATTTCATTAAATTTAGGTGGTATTTCCCATGACATTTGACCACACAGCATATTTACAATAAAAATTTATAATTGTTAAAATTGTCTTGGCATTTTTTTTTTCTGAAGTAAGCAAGTTAATATGGTGTGAAGCTGATGAATAGTAGATGAAAGTTGCTTTGAAGACAGTTTGAAGACAGATTAAAAACAAAGATCACTGTTGGTTATGGAATTTTTTAGAGGTAAGCACATTTTCGTATTCAACAAATAGAATGTTTCAGTAGGCAAGAAAGAGGATGTTTTAAAAGGGATTCGGTATAATTTAAAACTTTAACAAGGAGATGGAGATCTCATTGCATTTAGCAACAAAAATGCTTGATTGATAATGCAAAGTGAAACTGGGTAACCTCTTACCTAAGAAGAAAGAGTTTCTCTTTTAAAATGAAGTCATTTTTCTCAAGAAAAACCACTTGGTAATCTCATTGAAATGAGACCCATGGAATTTACATGTGCACTCTGATTTTTTTTTTTTAAACTTAAAAGGAGATATGTTAGTGATGGATGTAGAAAAAGGCGACTGCTAGTTGTTGTACATATTATAAAATCTCATTTTCATAGAACCAACGTTTCGTGGATTAGGGCCACACAAAACCGAAGCACACGCTACTTTTAAAGTAGTCCATGACAGAACACTGCTAGGGCACGAAGGCACAAATGGCAGATGAAGACCAGGGTGTCTGGCGAGGGTGAGTAGTCTGTAAATCAAGACAGGTCACTTACTGCTAGAATTTCCATTTGCTAAGCAAGAAGGTGATCAGGTCACAAAAAAAAAATACAAAGGAAGAAAAAGACCAAGAATTAGTGTAAGAAATCATTTTCGCTAGGGCCACAGACCTCCCAGGCAAACTGAAGAACATATTTATACCCCAAAGAAAATATTACCAGAATAAAACTTAAGACATTTACTGCAACAATTTGTTTTTGAACTCTTAGCCTAAATGTAATTTATTATTTGACAATCCTTTATTTCTGTATAAAAGCTACAAAGAATAAAATTGAACTAATGTGTTCTATCTAGGTTAAAAAAAAACCCAATGTAATAAAATTTCTATTAGTAAAGTGGACAACTTATGATTAGAAAATAAGGAACACTCCTTCAATGGTCTGAAATAAAAATAAAATATATATTTAAAATACCATTTAATAAAATACTTTCACAATGTAAAAAATAAAAAAAATTAAGGAACAAATGAATTGCCATTACATCCCAGAAAAAACTGGCTTATAACCTTACATAATAAATATGCTTTTGAGGATTATTTTCAGTGTGGCTTGTTCTAAGCCGCCTACCTTTTATTGTCTAATTAGGTCCTAGCTTGCCAGATAGGATGCCGAGCCACAGGGCAGAATGTTGGAAGCAGATGTGTGTTCTAAACCGCATTCCAAATGTAATTCAGTTTCAGAAATGTAACCCAACTAGGTCTGAATCCAAGGAGATAGTGTGCATAAAACCACACAGTGAAAAGTCTACCTTATGGACTACCTTAAAAATTCTATTAATATCTACAGCCACTTGGGACCTGGTTCTCATTAACAGAAGAATGACTTCTAATTGAAGCTGCAATTGTTATAATGCAAATGTAGCTTCTAAAAGTCATTCTTAAAAGCCTGCTTTTCTAAATACTTTCCTGAGGGGCTATTGATATAACATTTATTCCTATCAATATAGAAGGGATTTGCTAAATAAGCAAAGGTGAACTTTAGCTCGATGCTGCTTACCATAAATTCCGTGGATCATAATTTGGTAAACACTGGCTGGGTACAGCCCAGTGTCAAGCATATTAGCATATCTAAATGTCTGAGGTTTTATTTTATACAGTTGATTTCATAGGAAAATGAACGATTTGAGTTTCATAAATAAAGGGAGAACTGACATGCATCTATGCACAGCATGCACTTTGAGATAGAAGAGGAAATAAATCACTGATAAAGTTTATGGTCATAATTATAGGAAATAACACAAATATAATTCCCATAGCTCTAAATTACCAGAAATCGCTCCAAGTATGCTAATAGCATCGTTTCTGAGGATGACCATACATATGCACATTTTAGATGGTTGCTTTTTACGTATATTAAAATATGCACATTCTCTTTTCATCTATTCATCCACTAAATGCTTGTTGACTGCTTATTATGCAAAAGTCTATACTAGCACACAAGGACAGATAGTAAAGTTGTGTAAAAAGGGTCTCCCACCCTCAAAAAGCTGAGTATGAAAGGTGAGCTAAGAAATAAATGGAAGTCCTCACAGTTTTCACTTAGTAGAAAACCTCAAGCTATGTTAACTGACTTAGAGTCTTGGAGCTGGATCTCATTTCTCCAGGGTAGAAGGGATATAAAATATCACTTAGTGTAACCACTTAGTTTATACAGGAAAAAAGGTTACATTACTTACTTGATTGATACAGTTAAACAGTGGCAAAGACAGAATCAGAAGGAAAGGATCCTATTCTGTTTTGGTTAAATTCCTTATCTTGATTCATTTCTTACAGGGATGATCTCTCAGAGTTTCTAACATGGTGCAGGATTTGGAGTCAGCCTGCCTGGGTCTGTATCTTGGTTCTATTATTTACTTACTGATTCTAGATAAATCAGCTTCTCTGAGCCTCAGTTTCCTCACCTTCAAAATGCTGATAGTTAAAGCATCTAATTGACTGAGTTGTAAAGACAGAGATAATGAATGTGAAATGCTTATTAGCACCGTGCCTGGTAAATAGTTAGCATTTATTGAGTATACTATTATTTTCTCAACATTGCAGTTTTTTTTCAAAATCTTAGATTTTTATTATAACTTTTAGAGACTCTAGAAATCTGTAATAATGTAACTGAAGTTGAGAAAGACTGGAATTCTTACATAAAATGGAGATACATTTTAGTCGATGAATACATTTTCCCCATAGGAATAATCTAGAATGATCTGATTCTAGATCCAGAATGGTCTAGAATGATCTAGTCCTAATTTATCCTCACTACAAATGTATGTGTTATGTATGTGCACCTTTTCCTGAGAAATTATGTGGCTATAATTTTCACCAAACTTTGTAACAGCGGGAAACATTATGATTTATCCGATCAGAATTTCACTTTCAGAAAGGCTCCTATGGATTTCTATCACCTGACTCTTAGGTTTGCTTTCCCGACTAGACAAACCATCTGCAGAATTATCAATGCTGTGCGGGATAGCATCAGGCTTATCTACCGAATGTTATTAAAGCTTCAGCCACAAGCTGGCCGTGCACTTTTATTAAAGTGAATTTTTCATTACTAAGCCAATATTTCATTGAACCTAACTTTTACAAAGATGGTTCTGATACCCAAAATGAAAAGTGGTGTGTATTTTTAGAAAAGAGCAAATAAAGGCATTTGACCATGGGCATGTACGTTGTTTTACCTAAGATAGAAATAGAGCAAACACAAGAATTAGGGACTTACTTGTGCATCTGTGTTGATCCTGTACATGTCTTCTTTGGCACCAAATGTCCTCTTGCAATTGTCTAGCCACTAAAAATAAGCAACAGTAAATTTTAATACAGTAACTCTATGATGCACAAGGAAATTGGCAATATAACTAAAAGCCAGTCCATACAAAACAACAGAGTTTAACGTGAAGTTCTAGGATTGGTTCTAGGCATAGACCTTCCTCTCCATTTAAGCCTCACCATTTATATGGAACAAACAAAAGAAGGGTACTATCAGCATAACAACAGAATGCATAGACTTGTGACAATTTCACAAAAACGCAATAAATCGTCTTCTGTTATAGGAAACCGTGGTGCTCTGTTTCTGTTAAGAATATTCTTCATTTTGCAGATTTGGTGGAAATCTTTATAATCCACACCTGACCTTTATGTAATGTAAGATGGGTTACTGGAAGATGTGCTGCTCCTTCTGGTCAATTTAATAAAAGGCAACTTAGAATGAACCAGGTCTGTTTGCTTATCAGAGTGTAATTCTCAGAAGACTGCTGTCAGCTTTCGTTAGTGAGACAGGATCCATTTTAAACCTTGTTTTTCTTTCTTTTTTTGCTTGCTTGCTTTTTTGGACAGAAATGAATGGCAAATGTTATTGCCAAAGAATACTGGATATGGAAGCTGAGTGTGGTTTTTCTTTATTCAGGGGCTATTCCTAAAGTTGATGTTAAGGTACATTTTTTTCCAGTCAAATAAAAATAATAGCATTATAGAATAGTAGAAAAGAACACTGGAGTCATAGAATTTCCAAGCTGAAGTAAAAGCCTTAAGAACCTTCAGTTAAGTGTCTAGGTTTTTTTTTTGGTTTTTTTTTTTTTTACCTGTGCAAACCCTTTATTAAAGCAACAATCAAAATACAGGATGGATCACATTTTTTTGTTTGTTTTTGCTACTATAATATCAACTTATATATTAGTCATGTCTAGGTTTTGATAGTTGGATATCATCAGTTGTTTTGACTTCCTAGTTCTTTTCTGTGGTGATATTATTAAACATAAACTGATATATATAAAATAAATTATTAGGACTTTGACAAAAACGGAATGGCTACAGGAAGTAGCTACTCTGACAAATATTTTAGTATTTGACATTTAAAATTCTCCACTGTAGCTTATGTTCTGCACGCAAAGAATTAAAATTAGACACCTCAGTTATTTCAAAAACAATCTCTTTGACCTTTGTTCCTTTTATTCCAGTCCCTCAGATTTCACTGGCCCCTGGGCTATGTGCTTGACAGCGACTCTGAAAAAAACATGTTAAGCTTTTCTAGGGAGATGCGACCAATGGCAGCCACTGTCAAAAGCCATCAGCAGATTTCTTTGTATGGGTAAAATTCAGTTGACATCTACCATGGAATTTGTACGTCTGTCTTTCTGCATACAAAACATTACAATGTCTTTAACACTCAATTATCATCACGAATCAGATCCAGTTTATCCAAGTATACTAAGAAATTTGAAAAGAATAATTTCAGTTGATTATATAATAGCTTAGTCTTACTAAATAAAAAAAAAAATTTATTTTTGAGACAGAGTCTCACTTTGTTGCCCAGGCTAGAGTGAGTGCCGTGGGGTCAGCCTCGCTCACAGCAACCTCCAACTCCTGGGCTCAAGCGATCCTCCTGCCTCAGCCTCCCGAGTAGCTGGGACTACAGGCATGCACCACCATGCCCGGCTAATTTTTTCTATATATATTATGTTAGCCAATTAATTTCTTTCTATTTATAGTAGTAGAGACGGGGTCTCGCTCTTGCCCAGGCTAGAGTGAGTGTCGTGGCGTCAGCCTAGCTCACAGCAACCTCAAACTCCTGGGCTCAAGCGATCCCCCTGCCTCAGCCTCCCGAGCAGCTAGGACTACAGGCATGCGCCACAATGCCCGGCTCATTTTGTGTCTATATTTTTAGTTGGCCAATTAATTTCTTTCTATTTTTAGTAGAGACAGGGTCTGGCTCTTGCTCAGGCTGGATTCGAACTCCTGACCTCGAGGCCATCCTCCCGCCTCGGCCTCCCAGAGTGCTGGGATTACAGGTGTGAACCACTGCGCCTGGCCTTAGAGGGCAGGTTTCCAAAAGCCAAAGCTAGGCATTCACTGGACAGAGAGCTCAGAAGGACGTGCAGCTCTCAGAAAAACCCGGAGGCGAGTGCTGAGTGCTCTTTCTGGTCCGGGCTGCAGTGTGGCCAGGCCAGCACAGGAGCAAACAAACCGCTTTTCTCTCATGGTGACAACAGACTGACCTGCTCCGCTGCTTCTTTTCTGGCGTTGTAGGTATCCAGGTGTTCCTGCAATTCCAGAACACCGAACTTGAGAGTTTCCAGCAGCCCGCATGACATGAGCTGTCAAATCAGAAACGCACATCGACTCGGGTTACCATTTCTGATCACAGTCCCCAGACACACAGCGTTTGGGCCACGGCATTTCTGGTTTTCGGTGTTCCTGTGCTACACTCTGTCCCATGCTAAGGGCTGACCCTTCACGGAAACAGAAGTGCAGTGGGATTTGAGGGCTGACAGGGACAGGCGGACCTTTAAATGCTTTCAAAAGGTGGCCAAGGCAAGAAATGGCACCCAGACCGCTAGATATCTCAAAGGCATCACCCTTAGAGTTTCTTAGACCATAGGTCTTTAAATATCTTTTTTTTTTGAGACAAGAGTCTCACTTCTGTTGCCTGGGCTAGCGTGCTGTGGTGTCAGCCTCACAGCAACCTCCAACTCCTGGGCTCAAGCCATCCTCCTGCCTCAGCCTCCCGAGTAGCTGGGACTACAGGCATGCGCCACCATGCCCGGCTCATTTTTTCTATATATTTTTAGTTGGCCAATTAGTTTCTTTCTATTTTTAGTAGAGACGGGGTCTCGCTCTTGCCCAGGCTGGTTTCAAACTCCTGACCTCAAGCGATCCTCCCGTCTGGGCCTCCCAGAGTGCTAGGATGACAGGCGTGAGCCACCGTGCCCGGCCTAAATATCTTACAATATGATCTAGAAGTATTCTCGGAAATAAGTCAGGGGAAGACCAGCAGGTTCTTGGGACTTCATGGGAGGAGGTCTAGCCGCGTCCTACCCATTTTAATTCAGGGATCAGGGAAAGAATCATGCCATCTCTACAGCACGACTCTCTAGCACCCCATCTAGTACTCCGTGGAGGGGGGACAGGAGGGGTCAGAATTAGAAATAGCCACGAGGCGCTGCAGCTAAGGTACTGGAATTGTAGTGTGCCCAATATTTATCACAGCTTGACAATATAAGCCTTTACCCTTAAAAATCCTGAATTACCTTTGTGTTTTTTTTTTTGAGTTGGAGTCTCACTCTGTTGCCTGTGCTAGATTGCCATGGTGTCAACCTCAAACTCCTGGGCTCAAGCGATCCTCCTGCCTCAGCCTCCCGAGTAGCTGGGACCACAGGCATGCGCCACCACGCCTGGCTCATTTTTTCTATATATATTTTTAGTTGGCCAATTAATTTCTTTCTATTTCTAGTAGAGACGGGGGTCTCGCTCTTGCTCAGGCTGGTCGCGAACTCCTGACCTCGAGCGATCCTCCTGCCTCGGCCTCCCAGAGTGCTAGGATCTGAATTACTTTTAAAAGAAGACCACTTGTACTACAGTAATAGGGTATTGGGCAGGGGGGCGGGGGCGGGTATAGACATACATAATGAGTGAGATGTGCACCATTTGGGGGATGGTCATGCTGGAGACTCAGACTTGTGGGGGGAGAGGAGGAAAAGGCATTTATTGAAACCTTAAAATATGTACCCCCAAAATAATAAAATAAAAAAATATAAAAAATTTTTAAAAAATTATAAAAAATTTTTATAAAATTATAAAAAAATAAAAAAAAAATAAGGCAATTTTGGCCCCAAGAATTATAAGATTTGGGGAACATTTAGGTCTTTTTTACAGCCCAACCCCATAAATTAGTCTCACTTTCTTTTTGTATTTATCATTCCATATCAAGCCCTCTGTATCAAATGTTCAACATGATTTTATATAATTTTTATAACTATTTTATTCATTTTATTAGATTTATTCTAAAATTTTAAAAATAATAAATTCTTAAACTGTGGAAACCACTGAAGGTGAAAAAAAAATAAAAAATAAAAAATAAAAAAAATAAGGCCGGGCGCTGTGGCTCACGCCTGTAATCCTAGCTCTTGGGAGGCCGAGGCGGGCGGATTGCTCAAGGTCAGGAGTTCAAAACCAGCCTGAGCAAGAGCGAGACCCCGTCTCTACTATAAATAGAAAGAAATTAATTGGCCAACTGATATATATATAAAAAATTAGCCGGGCATGGTGGCGCATGCCTGTAGTCCCAGCTACTCGGGAGGCTGAGGCAGGAGGATTGCTTGAGCCCAGGAGTTTGAGGTTGCTGTGAGCTAGGCTGACGCCACGGCACTCACTCTAGCCTGGGCAACAAAGCGAGACTCTGTCTCAAAAAAAAAAAAAAAAATAAATAAATAAAAATAAATAAAGACCCCTTTTTTTTGAAAAGATGCCATTCAAAGAGAGCCCTTGTAACAAACTTGCATGTAAAAACTTGCTGTTTCACAGATAATGCATGTTCCCACTTTAACCAGGAGCTGTGCTATGGGCACGCAGGGGCACTCGGGGTGACATTAGACACCCAGGAGGGGCAGGGGGGGAGGAGGGTTAGGGAAGAAAAGCCACCTGCTGGGTGCAATATATACCCTGTGGGTCGAAGGTACACTGAAAACACAGATGTCACCGGTACACAATTCACCCGTGTAGCCCAAAGCCACGTGTGCCCCTAAATCTACTGAAAACTAAGAAGCAAAAACAGAAAGACTTACTGTTTCAGCGTCCACGAAGACTGTGGGGCATTCCAAGCACATCATCATCACCTCCAAGGAACTCTTAAATTTGGTGCCGATGCGTTGCAGACTGTCACCGAGAAAGCTAACGGCCTCGTTGGTTATCTCTGCAAACTTTCTTTGAATTGTCTGCGAGGAAAAGCACACAAAAAGAAGGCCTTTTATCACCTCTAAGTAAACATGCAAAACAGGGCAAACTTTTTGCTTTAAAATTATCGTGGTGATGGAATGCTAACCACGGATCCATGTATCCATGGTTTTAGGTATCTATTTTAAGGAAACATGTTCATTTCTAAAAATAATCGAAGATTTATAAAATAGTATTACTGAAAAAAAAATTAATGATGTATGGCATTCATCTCCCCATTCCTGAGATTTTTTTTTCCATTAGGACAGAGGGAATGTAAGCTGTACAACCTTGGAAATAAAAGTCATTAC
Source organism: Microcebus murinus (assembly GCF_040939455.1). Classification (NCBI taxonomy): domain Eukaryota; kingdom Metazoa; phylum Chordata; class Mammalia; order Primates; family Cheirogaleidae; genus Microcebus; species Microcebus murinus. The sequence goes on along the minus strand of NC_134129.1, from coordinate 17,501,578 downwards.
ATGGCAGAAGGAATTAGCACTTCTAAAGACAACGTTGGCTGGGAGTGATGACTCATGCCTGTAATCTTAGCACTCTGGGAGGCCGAGGCAGGAGGATCGCTCAAGGTCAGGAGTTCGAGACCAGCCTGAGCAAGAGTGAGACCCTGTCTCTATTATAAATAGAAATTAATTGGCCAACTAAAAATATATAGAAAAAATTAGCCGGGCATGGTGGTGCATGCCTGTAGTCCCAGCTACTCGGGAGGCTGAGGCAGGAGGATCGCTTGAGCCCAGGAGTTGGAGGTTGCTGTGAGTTAGGCTGATGATGCCACGGCACTCACTCTAGCCTGGGCAACAGAGTGAGATCTGTCTCAAAAAAAATAAAAAAATAAAAAAAAAATAAAAAAATAAAGACAACGTTATTACTTGAAAGAAACTTTCAGTAAATGTGGTCAAAGGCTGCCATCTGACTTAACTTTAATTAAAGTTATAAAAGTACATTAAGGGTAGTATCTTCTCAGGATCCAAGAACATCCATTTCCATAAAACAATCAGTGCCTGACCCATAGGACACAATTAATTAAACCATATTATTAGCAGTAGAATTATTATACAAATAGTTAATGTGCACCTACTATATATATGGGTAGCATTGTTAAATGGCATTATGATTGATTAAAAATAAAAAAAAGCATAATCCACAGTCTCAGCCATCAAGCAACTTGTAACATTGCTGGAAAGAAAAGAATACAAATAGAGGACCAAGTAGTAACGCAGTATGTAGAGAATGAAATAAATAGATGGTCCAGTTAATGAGCATGAAAGAACTTGCAGGAGGGAGGGAGTGGGGGCTGGAGCAGGTGGGAGAGCTGCAGCGAGAAGAATACTTAGCTGGTTCTTCCAAGGTGGGCAACATTTGCTCAGGTGGGGCGGGGGGGAACGTGGTAGAAAGCTCAGAAGGTAAGGACTTCAATGGTGGCACTGCCCTGTGCCTTGGTTTCTCCCTCCACAGAAAGCTAAAAAACAGTATCTATATTCCACAGTGGTGTTGTGACGATACTTAACGTAAAGCACGTAGCATGGCGCCTGGCGTGCAGCTGAGTACACTAACACGTTAGCTCATGTCATCATCATCATCATCGCCATCGTCATTATTACTATGGGTTGGAAGCAACCTTAAACAGCTACAATTTTTAAGGTCCCCACAGTGCAATGCAAGTGCCAATTAATTAATTTTTTCTTTTTTTTATTTAGGTTTTTTTTTCTATCTTATTTTTTTTTATTATTATTCGATTTCATTTTCTCTGTCTTATACTGTTCTCTCACACAAGCGAGAAGCGCCAATTAGTTTAGCCTTTGGATTATAAGCTGATGTGTGCAATTTATCAGACGTTGGAGTTTTATGTTAATTGCCCTAGGGGAGATAACCTGTATCAGGCATTGCATAAAGCAGGGGTCCTCAAAACTTTTTAAAAGGGGGGGGGGTGCCAGGTCACTGTCCCCCAGACCATTGGAGAGTGCGGCCCATGTTCCACGCATGCGCGCCGTGGGCCTGGGACGAGTTGGCCGCACAGCAGGACAGGCAGCGGTGGCAAAAACACCCAGCGGGCTGGATCAATGTCCTGGGGTGGGCTGGGGTGGGGTGGGGGGTGCCGCAGTTTGAGGACGCCTGGTATAAAGTTACCAGCAGCACTATATAATGACACCGTGTAAATTTAAGTAATACCACTAGCTTAGAAAAAAAAATTAAAAATCGTCTTTACTGACACTTGACTACCTGGGAAGAAAAAAAGAAATAAAAAAAAATTAAAAAGAAAAAAGAAAACATATTTTTCATTAAAAATAAATAAAAAGAAATTTAAAAAAAAGAGAGAAAACAAATCGGTAGGCAGGAATGCTGAAACTGGGAGTGCTGGTTTTAGGGGAGAAACTGTCTAAGTGGATCAGGTGAGGGTCAAGGCGCATCTAGAACCTTCCAGCGCTCTTACCCAAAGGGGTTGGGGGGGCACGGGCAATATAAGCAACATTAACACTTGCACCCCCACAATACGCTGAAATAAAAAAATAATGATACCCATCAGTTGTATGAGCTATCTTTGTCATAGAAAAAAACCCCAAGAAATTAAAATAATAATAAAAATAAATCATCATCATCATAATAAAATAATTATTTATTCATAATATTTATTTATAATAAATAAAATATATAAAAATTAAAAATTTTATAAAAATTTATTATAATAAATCATCACTATCATAATAAAATTTATTTATAATAACGTTTATTTATAATAAAATATATTAAAATAAAAACTTTTAATAAAAAATTATAAAAATTTATTTATCATAACAAATAAATCATCACCATAATAAAATAATAATTATTTATTTATATTTATAACTAAAATATATAAAAAATAAAATTTTTAATAAAAAATTATAAAAATTTATTTATTATAATAAATAATCACCATCACAATAAAATAATTATAATATTTATAATAAATAAAATATATAAAAAATAAAAATTTTAATAAAAATTATAAAAATTTATTTATTATAATAAATAATAAACCATCACCATCATAAAATAATAACTATTATTTATTTATAATATATTTATTTATAATAAAAAAATTTTTTTAGTAAAAACTTATAAAAAATAAAAAGTATAAAAAAATTATAAAAAATTATATTAAAAAATAAAATGTATTTTATTTTTTATTTATAGCAATAAATAACACATTTTATGAAGGCCCCGCCCGCTGACCTGGAAGAGGCGGGCGAACACGGGGAAGGTGAGCGCGGCGCATGCGCCGTCGCGGTCCGTCAGCACCTGGCCGGCGTGGCAGCGCCAGGCGTCCTCGTCGTCGTCGCAGGCGGCGGGCCGGAAGGCGGCGATGATGGCGGAGAGGAAGGGCGACGGCGGGGGCGACGCCTGCTCGTCCGGGGAGCCGTCGCGCTCCTCTTCGTCCTGGCTGCGGACACAAACACCCGGTCACCTGGCGCGGGCCTCGCCGGCGCGGCCTCCCCGCGGGGACGGCTCCGAGCCGCTGAGCGCGGCGGGGGTCACTGGGGTCACCGAGAGTCATTTAAAAATTGCCTCATTTTTATCGTCCGCACACACACTGACTTGGAAAACACAACAACAACAACTACGGAAACTTTGTAAGAAAGCAAGGCCGGGCGCGGTGGCTGAGGCCTGTCATCCTGGCACTCTGGGAGGCCGAGGCGGGAGGATCACTCGAGGTCAGGAGTTCGAGACCAGCCTGAGCAAGAGGGAGACCCCGTCTCTACTAAAGACAGAAAGAAATTAATTGGCCAACTAAAAATATATATAGAAAAAATGAGCCGGGCATGGTGGCGCATGCCTGTAGTCCCAGCTACTCGGGAGGAGGCTGAGGCAGGAGGATCGCTTGAGTCCAGGAGTTGGAGGTTGCTGTGAGCGAGGCTGACACCACGGCACTCACTCTAGCCTGGGCAACAGAGTGAGACTCTGTCTCAAAACAAAAAAGCACGAATAAGCAAATTCATGTTTTCTACTTAACACTTTTAGAATTAGGACTCCCATTTCAAGTGACTACCTAAAAACGACCCAAGTCCTATAATACGCCACTGCTGTGGATTAATTTCAGTGACTTCCAGGAATGGTGACAGATCGGAATGCTTTCCCTTTACGTGGTCAGGCTGGGTGCAGTGGCTCATGCCTGAAATCCCAGTGCTTTGGGAGGCTGAGGTGGGAGGGTCGTTTTAAGCCAAGAGTTTGAGATCAGCCTGAGCAACATAGCAAGATTCCATAGGTACAAAAGATTAAAAAAAAAAAAAAATTAGGTGTAGTTGCAAATGCCTATAATCCCAAGCTACTCAGGAGGCTGGGGCGGGAGGACAGTTTGAGCCCAGGATTTTGAGGTTACAATGAGCTATGATTGCGACATGGCACTCCAGCCTGAGTGACAGAGCAAGACCCGGTCTCGAAAAAAATAATAATGAAGGTTTGATCATGTTCTTTCATGTCAAGGGCTCTGTTAGGTGCTTTAAAAGGATAATTTCATTCAGTCTTCAAAACTCTGTGAGAGTTAGATTTTATTACATCAGTTTTACAGATGGGGAAACGAAAAGTTCGGTGAGGTTAAATAATGTACCATAGGTTACTGGGTAAGAAATGGCAGAGCCTGAATTCGAACCCAGGACTCTGGGTCCAAAGCCAGTGCTATTAGCCAGGGCACATACGGCCTGCTCAGCTGCTTCATGAGCACATACTATGTACCTAGCGATATGGCAGATCAGAGATTTGGCTCTAAAGACACAAGAGACCTGGCCATTTCCTTTGAGAAATTTATAATCCCAATAGTCAGATAACACATTTAATTTCTTTATTTTTTTCTTTTTTTTTTTCATTATTTTTAAATTTTTTTTTTTTTTTTTTTGAGACAGAGTCTCACTTTGTTGTCCAGGCTAGAGTGAGTGCCGTGGCGTCAGCCTAGCTCACAGCAACCTCCAACTCCTGGGCTCGAGTGATCCTTTTGCCTCAGCCTCCCGGGTAGCTGGGACTACAGGCATGCACCACCATGCCCGGCTAATTTTTTATATATATATCAGTTGGCCAATTAATTTCTTTCTATTTATAGTAGAGACGGGGTCTCGCTCTTGCTCAGGCTGGTTTTGAACTCCTGACCTTGAGCAATCTGCCCGCCTTGGCCTCCCAAGAGCTAGGATTACAGGCGTGAGCCACAGCGCCCGGCCTATTTTTAAAAATTTTATAATTTTACATTTCTTATCTTTTTAATTTTTATTTTTGGAACAACAAAACAGTGGAAAGATAATACAGTTAAAAATGCAACAATGAAAAAAGAAGATGTATTTGGGCTGGAGGTTTTACTACTCTAGGTGGCAAAGATGAAGAAGCATTTGAGTCTGACACTCCATAAAGAAACGTGTTATAGGGGGGAAATGGGCATTTATTGAAACCTTAAAATCTGTACCCCCATAATATGCCGAAATAAAAAAAAAAAAAAAAAAAAGAAACGTGTTATGCCGGGTCTTAAAATTGCATGTTTCAGATTATAGGATAGTTCTGTAAGGCTTTATAGACATTGTGGAGCAATTCACATAGTAGGCAGGGACCTGAGTGAAGATTGGAGAAAACAATCAAAGCAAACATCTGAAGTGATGTTTCAATTATACCCCCAAAAGATTAATTTTTAAAACGTCACTGTGGCGACTGATTTTAACATAGACAACCTCTCTACGTGGTAGGGAGGCATGGCTCTGTCTCAGCTGCAGGACTTGGCCAGAGGAAATTACCTGGCTTTGGCCTTCTGCAAAGCCAAATAGCTGAACATCTATCCTCAAATCCTTTCTGACAGCCTTGAACTTGTGCCCGATCAATGACTGACTGTGTGGGCTGCTGCCATATTCAGATCAGTAATACGAAAAATGTATTTCTCTAACATGTATTATTAATATCTAAATATGCATTTTCAAACATAGGTAAGTATTGTAGATATATACCGAGAGTAAAAGCAATCTCCCATGTGTTGTACATATTAAAATTCTATTAACACAGGGAGTATAAAGGTACAATTTTTATTGTAAGAGTAAAACTCTGAAATATTTGATTAAATATTAATGTTATGTAAAAATAATGATCAAAGAGCTCCAAATTGTTGCGTGGGGAAATGAACACACTGATAGAGCACATGAAGTTAGAGACATTATTTTGAGCCGTAAATATTTATAAAATTTAAGTAGCAGATATTTGATTAGATCAATATTCTGATCATTGTAGAATTGTTGGGTATATGAGTTTCATAACAGCCACCAAAATTTCCTTTAAGAACTATATATAATAATTGATTATTTAAATTAGCCCATAAGTGAAGAAAAAGTCCTATTTGGGAGTTCTTTATACTCTCTAATAATAATTTTTTTGCATCAGAGTCTGACTCTGTTGCCCGGGCTAGAGTGAATGCCCTGGCGTCAGCCTCGCCCACAGCAACCTCAAACCTCCTGGGCTCAAGCGATCCTCCTGCCTCAGCCTCCCGAGTAGCCGGGACCACAGGCATGTGCCACCATGCCCGGCTGATTTTTGATATATATATTTTTAGTTGGCCAATTAATTTCTTTCTATTTATAATAGAGACGGGGTCTCGCTCTTGCTCAGGCTGGTCTCGAACTCCTGACCTTGAGCGATCCTCCCTTCTCGGCCTCCTAGAGTGCTAGGATGACAGGCCTGAGCCACCACGGCTGGCCTCTAATAATAACTTTTGAATGTATGCTGCATTAACATTTAAGAGGAAAATCTAGCATCTGACGATACTAAGAAATAAACAATTCCGTCTTTCACAGAAATCAAACTTTAAAAACCCGACGACTGATAATGAAACCGTTAAACAATTTTCGGATCTATTTCAGATCTATTCTGGCATCACAGATACCTGGCTATGTGGCATTTGCCAACACGGGTATCTGCTGTGCTTCTAAATGCGGAATGCCACTTAGGATACTTTGAGAATGGCCTGGTTGTTTTTCTTTAATTGGATGTCAACAACAGAAAAAAAGAAACCCATCATGGTAAGCCATTTTATCTTTAAAAAGGAAGATTATACCAAGGATATGTGCAGAAGGAAAAGGAAAAAAAAAAAAAAAGAAATAAAAATTTAAAATAACATTAAGAATTGAAAAAAGAATAAAAGAAAAAATAAATGACATGGAAGATTACAGACTGAAACGCACACAAATGAAAGTAAGTAAAGTGGAGGACAGAGGCACCTGGGGAGAACACGGCCCTGCACTGCCCTACTCTCTCACCTAGACAGTCCGGAGAAGTCCGCCTCTTCCTCCTCACATCTCTCGTCCAGCTCTTTCAAGGCCAAGGTGACGTCGTCGTCACAGACCGACTCCGGGTAGCTCTCAGGAGCCAGAGGCTCTGGCATTTCAGCTTCTTCTAAATCAAGAATCCCTTGACACACGAGGGAATCCTGCTGCTCCTGAATCACATGTGAGCCTTCGTCTTCAAAGCCTGTAGCATGTCCCTCCTTTAACACTGAACTTGAATCCTGCAGAACAATCATGTTTTTAGCGGACTTCAAAAACATTAAAAAAAAAAAAAAAAAGAAAGAATTTTATAACATAGTAATTATTGCCATCTGTCTGTTTTATTACGTAGTCTTCCTTTACACAGGCTAATCTGTAAAGTTTCTGAAACGATATTATAAAATCGTGTTTTTTTTTTAATGGTCCCAGGTTTAGGATTTTTAAAAATATATCACCCATTGTCATATAGAAACATCGAGGAGGTTTTTTCCCCACTTCTTCCTCTTAAGTGACAGGATCTTTCTGTTTACTTAGAAATATGTCCTTTGGGCCGGGTATGGCGGCTCATGCCTGTGATCCTAGCACGCTGGGAGGCCGAGGCGGGAGGATCGCTCGAGGTCAGGAGTTCGAGACCAGCCTGAGCAAGAGTGAGACCCTGTCTCTACTAAAAAATAGAAAGAAATTAATTGGCCAACTAAAAATACACATAACAAAAATTAGCCGGGCGTGATGGCTCATGCCTGTAGTCCCAGCTACTTGGGAGGCTGAGGCAGGAGGATCGCTTGAGCCCAGGAGGCTGAAGCTGTGAACTAGGCTGGCGCCATGGCACTCTAGCCCGGGCAACAACAACAACAAAAAAAAAGGAGTTTTTTTTCCCCACTTCTTCCTCTTAAGTGATAAGATCTAGATGTTTACTTAGAAATATGTCCTTTGATAAAATATCTTCTCTCATATATATTCTAATGCTATACAAGTAAAACTTTATATTATTATTATTATAAATTCTCTCTTCTTGGAAATGTCATTCTTTCATTATACCACAACACAGTGAATTCTGAACATAAGCGAGAGAGATGATTCAGAATAGCTGTCCCCTGGCCTGCGAGTCTGCCCCAAAGCAGGAACAGCTCAGCCCAGCCAGGAGGGTGCTGACCCGGAACCACTAGGGCAGCCTTCCTGGCACAAATGAGCTGAATATTTGTGATGTAAAGGTCCTTTTCAGGGAATAAGACTAGAATAAACTAATTTTGGCTTTATTTATTTATTTATTTATTTTTTGAGCCCCGGGCTAGAGTGAGTGCCGTGGCATCAGCCTCGCTCACAGCAACCTCACACTCCTGGGCTCAAGCGATCCTCCTGCCTCAGCCTCCCAAGTAGCTGGGACTACAGGCATGCGCCATCATGCCTGGATAATTTTTTATATATCCATATATATATATATATATGGTTGTCCAGCTAATTTCTTTCTAATTTTAGTAGAGATGGGGGTCTCACTCTTGCTCAGGCTGGTCTCGAACTCCTGACCTTGAGCAGCCTCATTTTGGCTTTAAGTATCAATAAAGCTTCACTTCACCACTGAGCTACAGTTCAGAAGACATTTGGAAATTTTTTTTTTTTGAGACAGAGTCTCGCTTTGTTGCCCAGGCTAGAGTGAGTGTCGTGGCGTCAGCCTAGCTCACAGCAACCTCCAACTCCTGGGCTCAAGCGATCCTCCTGCCTCAGCCTCCCGAGTAGCTGGGACTACAGGCATGCACCACCATGCCCGGCTAATTTTATATATATATTAGTTGGCCAATTAATTTCTTTCTCTTTATAGTAGAGACGGGGTCTCGCTCTTGCTCAGGCTGATTTCGAACTCCTGACCTTGAGCAATCCGCCCGCCTCAGCCTCCCAGAGTGCTAGGATGACAGGCGTGAGCCACCGCGCCCGGCTGACATTTGGAAATTATAAACTATCACATTTTTGAAAATTAAATGAATCACAAGCTCATTTATATAAAAAAAAATGACAACATTCTCTTAAAGCTAAGTAAACAATAATGAAGACTTATGTTATAAAGTATACCAGTGGTTTTCCTCGTCCCGTCCATTGTAACATTACTGAAATAATGCTGCCACAGGCCTGGCCTGTAGAATCAGGAGAAGCCACATAGATAACGGCTGAACAAGTGAGCTACCTCTGTAGTAAACGAAAAATACTTCCAAAATATACAGCACGACGAAATCCACACCAGCTCTTAATTTGCACGATTATTAATTCAATCAGTTTGAAAAGAAATACAAATGGTCTCACAGTTGCAGGAATGAAGATCAGCCTCTTTCTGTATTTAGACCTAACTTTACTTCTTAGCTGTACGACAGTTTCTTGTCTCATTTTCAAGGACAGAAACAGAATTTTCCTTCCAAACTATGAAAAGTAAGTGACAGTCTGAGTCCCTGTCCTTAGACTAGCCTGGGTGCCCTGGCATAAATGAATTCCCAACTACAATTAGTTTATAGTCTACTGAGAGTGTTAGGCTAATCATATGCAAATGACAAAAGGATATACTAGAGCAGGGGTCCCCAAACTTTTTAAACAGGGGGCCAGGTCACTGTCCCTCAGACCGCAGGAGAGAGTGCGCACTGTGGGCCCGGGACGAGTCGGCTGCTAAGCAGGACAGGCAGCGGTGGCAAAAACACCCAGCGGGCCGGATAACTGTCCTCGGCGGGCCACATATGGCCCACGGGCCGTAGTTTGAGGACGCCTGTATAGAGCCTGGTAAATGCCATCAGACCATGTCCTCCTCCTGCTTAAAATCCTGGTTTTAATGGCTACCTGCTACACGGCCTGTAAGGTACATCATGAGTGCGCCTTGGCCCACCGCCCGACTCCTTGCTCATGGCTCAACAGCCCCGCTGGTCAGCTTTTTACACTTCAGACACACCAGGGTCTTTTTTGTCTTATTTTTGGAGACAGAGTCTCACTCTGTTGCCCGGGCTAGAGTGAGTGCCATAGTATCAGCCTAGCTCACAGCAACCTCCAACTCCTGGGCTCAAGCGATCCTCCTGCCTCAGCCTCCCCAATAAGGAAGCCAAGATGTCCTCATTTCAAAATATGTGTGCTAAAGAGGGTTCGTCTCAAAACGTGTCCGCTTACTGCCAAAGAGGATTCCCATCTGCAAACCAATCAGCCTGCTGAGAACACGAGAATTCACCTTCCTACAATAAGATCTGATAGATGAATCTAGATCTAATAACTACATTAATTTTGGTGACAGTGACAAAAGTAAGAGTATTTCCCTAATATTGACCAAGGCATAAAAAGAACACATATGACAGAGCTATAGCAATTCCATATAAAGGGAGCATCCATCGTAATGTTTACAAAAAAAAAAACCAAAAAACAAACACACACTACTAAGAAAACTAATACTTACTTATTTTGGGGTTATTAGCTTGAAATCTGGCTTTTTTCGCACAGGCCTTCCCCAAAAACACAACACTAGCGGTTCCAACGTCTTGCTCAAAGGTGTCGCCTAACAGCTGCTAACACAGCTGGCCTGAGGTGTCCACCCCCATCCCAGCACCAATCACGTCAACCCAGTCCCCAGCAAGAGCAGGAAAAAAAAAACCCCACGAAAGCGGCCCCTCGAGGAAGACCCAGCCCGCAGGTGACACCTGCCACCACCCCCCACCCCCACCCAAGAAGCGCCTGGACATTGACTTAATCACGCCCATTAAAGACCAGGTGATTTTTAACCTGCAGGTCGTCCCTGTCCCCTACCCAGGACTTTAGGACAGAGTCGGATTTGTCCTGCAGCTCATCCGAAAACAACCTGCCAGGTTAGAAATCCTGGAAAAGGGATCAGAGAATCTCAAGACTCTTTTGGGGAGGAAAAGCGAGGCCCAGGAGAGAGCGCTAAAAGGAGCCCAGATCGGCCATGCGCCAGCCCCCATTTCTCCCCACCTCAGGCAGCTGGCTGTTAGCGCTATCTAGAGAAGCTTCCAGAAGCGGGGGCTCGTCTCTGATCTGCAGGGCCTCTTCTGCCGGGACGCTGCCCGCGGGGTCCTGGGAGTGCAGGAGCGAGTCGGGCTGGCCCGGCGCCGTCTCGCCTGCAGGCGAGTCGCTGTTCAACTGCAGGGACAAAAATGGTAAGATGAGGCATTCACGCGTGGAGTCAGTGGCGGGCACAAAAGCCACGAGGAACGGCATCCTGAAATGCTTCGGGGTGGGGCTCAGCCGTAAACAGCTCCTGCAACCGGCCTGGGCGCGGAGGCTCAGTCCTGTCATCCCGGCACTCTGGGAGGCCGAGGCGGGAGGATCACTCGCTCGAGGTCGGGAGTTCGACACCAGCCTGAGCAAGAGTGAGGCCCCGTCTCTGCTATAAATTTACAGCAACTACAGGAGGAGACAAAGAAGACATAATAAAAAGGAGAACTAAAAAAAAATCTAAATAAATAAAAAAGTTATTAAATAAAAATAAATTATTAATATTATAAAAATAATTATTAAATAAAAAATTAAAAAAATAAATACATAGAAAGAAGTTAGCCAAACAACTAAAAATAGAAAAAAAAAAATTAGCCGGGCGTGGTGGTGCATGCCTGTAGTCCCAGCTACTTGGGAGGCCGAGGCAGGAGGATCACTTGAGGCCAGGAGTTGGAGGTTGCTGTGAGCAAGGCTGACGCCACGGCCGGCACTCACTCTAGCCCCGGGCAACAGAGCGAGACTCTGTCTCAAAAAATTAATAATAATAATAATAAAAAGAGGGGCCGGGCGCGGTGGCTCACGCCTGTCATCCTAGCACTCTGGGAGGCTGAGGCTGGAGGATCGCTCGAGGCCAGGAGTTCGAAACCAGCCTGAGCAAGACCGAGACCCCCGTCTCTATTATAAATAGAAAGAAATTAATTGGCCAACTGATATATATATATATATAGAAAAAAATTAGCCGGGCATGGTGGTGCATGCCTGTGGTCCCAGCTACTCGGGAGGAGGCTGAGGCAGGAGGATTGCTTGAGGCCAGGAGTTTGAGGTTGCTGTGAGCGAGGCTGATGCCACGGCACTCATGCTAGCCTGGGCAACAGAGCACGACTCTGTCTCAATCAATCCATCAATCAATCAATCAATCAGAGGGAGACGCGAGGGGCCGCATCTACGTGCAAAGGGGACCGCGTACCAGCTGCGTGCGCGACAGTATCTGGCTGGCCGTGAGCGCAGCCTCTTCCTCGGAGGACTCGTCCGTGTCCTCCTGGTTGGTGAGGTTCAGGCTGGGCGTGCTGCTGGAGCACGGGTACTCCTGCAGGGAGGGCGTGTCGCCCTTGTCCATGCTGTCCAGCGAGCGCCGGCGCACGCCCCAGTTGAAGTTGTCCATGCTCTCGCCCTGCAAAAGCAAGACGCGGCGTCTGAGCCACCCCGGACTGCAGGCATCCGCGCGGGAAACGCAGCGCACGGGGAAGACACTCGCCAAGACAGAAAACGCAGGATGTGCACCGTCAGAAGCAGAGTTTCAATCAGCCCTTCGATGTCTTTAAACTTCTAGCTCGCCAAGAAGGATGCATGTTTCAAAAGGACCCAGATTATTTGCTTGGCAATCTGTGATAAGACTGAATTTTCTCGACTTTCTGTCTTGGATCACCAGGGGGCGGGGGGGACCAACCCAATCCAATATCTTAGGCCACTTCTGTTCTAATAATACGCAAACACACGAGTGAGACCACACAGAGGACAAATACACCGCAGGCGACAACAGGTAAACAAGCCACGACACCGAGTCACAACTTACCTGCAGCTCCTGGTTAGCAAAAAGGGAAAACACACAGAATTAGAAAGAACGAAGACAGACATTTAAATATATGCTACGCTTTTTTTGGGGCGGGGGGGGGAACTCTGAGATTTTGCAAACTCAAAGACTGATTCAAGCTCTGGGCTCAGCTTTGTGCAGGAAGCCGACGACATGTGACTCAAACTACTTTCTCGTGCATCGTAGAGCGTGAAAAAGTCAGAGACAGACACTTAAAACAACATTTCTGTGATCCACGCTGGCAACACGAACTTTTAAGAAAATCCTCAAAATTTACATGGACTTAATACTTGGTACAAGGCAAAAACTGACTTCAAATACCCACATTCGACTGACAACACACAAAGTCACAATTAGTTTAGTCGGGAGGATGGCTCTGGCTAGATGCAATGGTCATTTTGTACTATAAAATAATTTAAAAATCAAGGTCACAGCTATCAAAATACAACCGTCGCCAATTTCAAAGGAAATACGACAAATTTCAATTTCATCCCACTTGAGGATTTATGGAAGTTATGTTTCTGTTATTATAAGCTGATCCTGCTTTTGTAAGGATATAAATATACTTCTTTGATTTTTTTTTTCTGTTTAGTCACGTTTGATACTCCAGCTGTTTAAATATACTCCTTATAATCTTTCTCAGGCCTTGATATGACAAATTACACTGAGTTCGCTGGCAAAATATGATTTATTTGTATCACTTTACTTAGGAAGGCATTGTCCAGATTAGAGGTTTTCAAATTTTTCTTTTCTTTCTTTCTTTTTTTTTTTTTTATAAAATAAAGCAGAAGAGTATTTATTTCAAATGAAATTTTAGAAGGAAGTCAGTTGTGCAAAACTACTAAAACCAGAACTTCTCTGGTTGAAGACAACACCCAGGAGAGATCTGGTCATTTGGCCTTTGGAACTATCCCTGCTATTTCTCAAGGTATCTCAGAAGCCCAGAGCTCTGCAGGTTCAAGTTTGAACACCACGTTCCTAAGGACATTTTAAATATTATTATTCAGCATAACACATAATCACAGCAGCAGCCCTTAATATATATTTGGTGAGTGAACAGACACTGTGGGCTTTTGGAGGAGGGCAACATTTTAGAAGTTTCAGTAGTAATTGGGTTTCATAGCAATCAAAATATTTTCTGTTATTGTGTTTTAAATACTAGACCCAGGTTCTAGAAAATCTATATCGTTTGATTTGGACTAATTATGAGGCACAAATTAGCATCCTCACTCTTGCCCCTCATATTACTGTGACTTGCAGTAAAGACAGAACTACAATAAGCATCTTTCATCCATTCTAAGGTTCTATTAAAAGCCATGTTCATTACTACTGACATTTTAGAGTACTGGATGGACTTGAAGGCATTTACAGTGCTCTTTAAACAAAAAAAAGGCAAACAGACAAACAAAAAATAACCCTACCATTACAAAAATGTCAAGACCTGCCTTTAGAAATATAAAATCTGAACTGAGGAAAAAAAAAAAAAAAACAACCCTAAATAAATACAGAAAGATAGAAGCTGCTCATGGCCTTAAGGCAGAGCAAGAGGTTTCTTTGAGTCATCCCAGTTTGTTGCCTGGCTGTGCCAGTCTGTGCTGTTTCCTACAATATGATTTTCAAGTGATGAGAGTGAAGTCAGTTTTAGGGGTTGGTGACCCGCCCTTTTTGGGAAAAGAAAAACGAAATGAAAAGAAAGAATAGAAAATATAAACATGGCATTTAGCAAAGCAACTTCTTCGCTTTTTCTGAGACCATTTCTGGAAGCTGCTCTGTGTGACTTGTTTGCACACAGCAGTGACAAGCCACCCCGCTGTAGTGTGAGGTCAAGCTGACTTGCAGAGAGGGGCAGGGCTCAGGGAACTGCAGAGAAGCAGCCAGAGAGTTCGCTGAGCCACAGCTGAGTACAGAAGCTCCCACTCTGGACTAGCTCACTCTGGTGAGCAAAGAAAGCTACTTTTTGAATTTAAAAGTTCCATTTACAAGAAAGCTTCTATCAACATAATCTAGACTGAATCAACTTAGAGGAGAGAGCCCTTTGGGTGTTCAATGAAACGAGGCATTTGAGAGAGTTTTAGCGACATCATAAAGAAGAAAGAGGCCAGGAACGCCCCGGGAAGAACTTCAGTCATTTGCCAAAGGGAAAAGTTCTAGAAGGACAAAAGCCTTCCCTGGCAGTCAATATAGTGGTAAGTGCCACCCTGTTTAAAGTTGCTGGATCAATTTTAATATCATTTTTTAATTTTTTCACTGCACACTCGCTTGTACACCTCCTGCAAAATATTTAAGACTGATAAGCGCACCCTAAAAATAATTTTGAAGGCATATTTTTATGTTTCCAAAGATAAAGATGAAGAGCTGCAAGTTCTTCCATCTCATACTCATTCTGCTGTCAGCTCACTGTGGCACTCACACGTTTAGTCCTTGGTTTCCATTTTCACCTTTGTGATCTTACAATGACCTCGATGAGGGACGACCCTGGGGCCAAAGCCTTAGTTTTCACGCGACCGTCCACTGTTCTGAGGACACGGACAAAGAGAGGCCGAGGCCTTACCTCTGCGTCCTCCAGCTCCACGTCTAGAAAGTCAAAGTCCTTGAAAACACCAAACTGCTGTTCGCTGCTGCTGTCCTCCACCGCCGCTTCCTCCTCCTGGGTTCTGTGCTCCGTGGCAGAGATGAGGCTGGTCTGTGGGTCTCCGGCCTCCAAATCCTCGTTGGAAGAAAACACGACCTGGCACCCCACACGGGGAAAAAAGGAAAAAGAGTCCCCCTGTCAGAGGGGCCACCCTGAACACGAGACAGCAACGTCCCAAAGCCACCGCAGGCCTTATCCATCCTG
Source organism: Microcebus murinus (assembly GCF_040939455.1). NCBI lineage: Eukaryota > Metazoa > Chordata > Mammalia > Primates > Cheirogaleidae > Microcebus > Microcebus murinus. The sequence goes on along the minus strand of NC_134129.1, from coordinate 17,486,168 downwards.
CAGAAGCTTCCGAGCTTGAATTTGGCCTTCATCTCCAACGAGCCCAGCCTCTAATTAGCCCTGCTGCCAGGTTTTATCACAACAGACAGGGTTTTTTTGTTTTTGCTTTTTGAGACAGAGTCTCACTCTGTTGCCCAGGCTAGAGTGAGTGCCGTGGCGTCAGCCTCGCTCACAGCAACCTCAAACTCCTGGGCTCAAGCGATCCTCCTGCCTCAGCCTCCCGAGTAGCTGGGACTACAGGCATGCGCCACCATGCCCGGCTAATTTTTTCTATATATATATATTAGTTGGCCAATTAATTTCTTTCTATTTATAGTAGAGACGGGGTCTGGCTCTTGCTCAGGCTGGTTTCGAACTCCTGAGCTCAAGCAATCTGCCTGCCTCGGCCCACACAGAGTGCTAGGGTTACAGGCGTGAGCCACCGAGCCCGGCCTACAGACAGGTATTTTTTCATTCTTAGTTAACACCATAAGTTAGGCGAATTAGAAAAAACAGGCAAGGAGGAAGAATCACTTCTTTTTTGGGAGGGGGCACAGAGTCTCACTCTGTTGCCCGGGCTAGAGTGCCGTGGCATCAGCCTAGCTCACAGCAACCTCCAACTCCTGGGCTCAAGCAATCCTCCTGCCTCAGCCTCCTCTGAGTAGCTGGGACTACAGGCATGTGCCACCATGCCCGGCTAATTTTTTTATATATGTTTTTAGTTGTTCAATTAATTTATTTCTATTTTTATTTATTTATTTATTTATTTATTTATTTATTTATTTAATACTTTTTCATTTTTAAAATTTTCTTTATTTAACTGACATTAAGATATTCACACAGAATTCTTTCTATTTTTAGTAGAGACGGGGTCTCGCTCTTGCTCGGGCTGGTCTCGAACCCCTGACCTTGAGCGATCCTCCCGCCTCGGCCTCCCATAATAGAGCTAGGATTGATTACAGGCATGAGCCACCTCGCCCGGCCCAGAATCATTTCTTCATGGAATGACTTTTCTTTTTATTTTTTTTTCTTTCTCTTTTTTATTTTTTATTTTATTTTATTTTTAAACAAATTAATTTTATTAAAATTACTGCTTGGGTCCTTACACTGATTCGTCTCTCTCTCTCTCTCTCTTTTTTTTAATCTCTTTGTTTCTTTCTTTACCCTACATGAACTTTGACTGGACATGATTTTTAAAGCCTCTACACTTGCCCTCATGATTACTCACCGATGGATTCTTTGGGAGGCCAGACTCTGGACCACAGAGAGACAGCACGTTCATTAGCTTTTCTCTTGTTCTTCGCTAAAGAAAAAAATAAAATAAAATAAAAAATTCAAATGTTAGGATTACTGAGAAAATAAGGCATATTCTCAAGTTTTCCCACGTATCACAAAACTGAGTCTTGTGTCCTGTGAACGTTCCACTGGATGTGGCTCACGCACCTGTGACAACTGCGGCCTTTTCCAACTAACAGGAAGCAGGGCGTTGGAGTTGGAACTGGAGGACGTGGAGGAAGTGCTTCTAGTGACAGCGATGACTTTGGGTTTGCCATTTCTCCCGGCTGCGCTGTGCTGATCTCCGTATTTATTTCCAATAATTGGGGTCTACGCAGAAACAGAATGCCAGGGTTTGACTCGGCTATTTCTGCATAGACTTATATAACAGTGTGCCCATACTGACTTTAAAAAAAAAAAAAAAATGGCCAAAAGACAACATAAAGAGAGAAAATTACTTAGCATGAGGTGGATGTTATAAAAACCAAAGGTAATGACATCTTTTTTCTTTAATCAAGAGATTTGACTTCACTGGAAATAACTTTGCATCTGGGATTATCGGAGAGCCTGTTCCTATTTTAAATGCAACCTGCTTTCTTTAAAAACCACCACCTCCCACCTTCCCCTTGCCATGACTGTAAAATAGATCCTCCTTGTGGAAAGCTCAAAAAATATATAAAAGATTATTTTTAAAAATCACCTATATTCTCACCAGAGTTAACAGCTGTTAAATTTTGGTGGGTTTTTTTGCAATGCATACAGTTAAATGCCCTTCAATAATGTGGTTTTAGCAAACATTGACGATAAATAACAACTTCAAAGAGGAAAATTTCTATGTAGCTTCTTACTACAAATGTGCTAATCTGTGTAATATTCCCAACGTTTATTTCTGTAAAAATTCTATGACAATGTAAAACTCCTTTGTATTTATTTTGCTTTGCAAAGTGTTCTGAATTTGCATTTGAAGAAAAAATTCAAGGTCATCTGCATGCCATTCAAGTCCCTTTAAGATCCTTCTTATTTCCTGAGCCTCAAATACTTGAAAATACCACTCCCTCTAGACCTTCACACTCCAGCAAAACTGAGCTTCCTACTGTTTCCCAAATATACTATGATCTTTTATGGACTTACGTTTGACACCTGTTGGCTCCTTTGCGTGGGATATCCAGTAAGTAAACCCCTAATCACCTTCTCATGTTTTTTTTTTTTTTTTTTGAGACAGAGTCTCACTCTGTTGCCCCGGCTAGAGTGCCATGGTTTCAGCCTAGCTCACAGCAACCTCCAACTCCTGGGCTCAGGCGATCCTCCTGCCTCAGCCTCCAGAGTAGCTGGGACTACAGGCATGCGCCACCATGCCCGGCTCATTTTTTTGTGTATATATATATATATTTAGTTGGTCAATTAATTTCTTTCTATTTTTAGTACAGACGGGGTCTCGCTCAGGCTGATTTCGAACTCCCAACCTTGAGCAATCCGCCTGCCTCGGCCTCCCAGAGTGCTAGGATTACAGGCGTGAGCCACCGCGCCCGGCACCTTTTCATGTTGAGTCCAGACTTCTAAGGATGCCTTCTCTCACACCACCACCATCTCTGTGTAACCCTACTTGGACATTTAGCATACTGGTGATCCTTTGTAGTTTTCCTTCTACTACACGTGTGTCCCGGGGACCCTGAGTAATCACCTCTGTATACCTCCAGTGTCTATGCATGGCACAGACATAAAGAATTTTATTTATGAAGAATTAATAAAGAATTTTTGGTGAACCAAATGGAAATTAAGCATACAAAATGTTTTGAGAATTTGCATTAGTGCTTCAAATAAAATAATTAAGTTAGGGCCAGGCCTGTCATCCTAGCACTCTGGGAGGCCGAGGCGGAAGGATCACTCAAGGTCAGGAGTTGGAAACCAGCCTGAGCAAGAGCGAGACCCTGTCTCTACTAAAAATAGAAAGAAATAATTTGGATAACTAAAAATATATAGAAAAAAATTAGCCGGGCATGGTGGCGCATGCCTGTAGTCCCAGCTACTCGGGAGGCTGAGGCAGGAGGATCGCTTGAGCCCAGGAGTTTGAGGTTGCTGTGAGCTAGGCTGACACCACTGCACTCACTCTAGCCTGGGCAACAGAGTGAGACTCTGTCTAAAAAAAAAAAAAAACAAAAAAAAAAATTAAAAAACATAATTATGGTATATGATCAATTTATAACTCAGAAGAAACAGGAAAGCCAAGTTTATCATGTTACATACTTTGTATTAGAAATTCTCAGATGTTACAAGTATCTGAATGGGCAAAAAAAAAAAATAAAGAAAAAGTAAAAATAATAAAAGAAAAAAAAGAAATTCTCAGATGTCAATTAACTTCAAAGTTAGCAAGAAACATACATTCCATTTGAAAAAAAAAACAAAACACAAAAAACTCAAAAGACCCCTGCAAAAACTTTTGGATAAATTCTATTACCAAGACTAAAACTGCAATAAAAAATATTATACCTACATGATTCTAATCAATAAAAACATAATTACATCTTTAATTTTTTTTAATCTTTTTCAAGCTCCCTACAATACTTGATCAATAACTTCCTTCTTAAAACATCATTCCCGTGGCTTCCAAAAGACCATTTTGATGACATCCCAGCCACCAAGGGTGGGCTCAGGTGCCAGAGGAAAAAAAAAATCAGGATTCCCACTAAGGGTCAAAAATCTTGACATGAGATTTGTACTAATATGTAACCAAGTCAGGGTTCAGCTTTCCTTCTGGACTGGTGGGCCCTGCCTTTGCCTAGCCCTAAAATATTTGGCTTCTTAGGTTTCATTTTATTTTAGCCCCGTTTTCTTTTGAGTTTTCCTTCCATGGTGTTAGCTATCCACTGATACAACACGGAAAAAAACCCTTGAAGTGTTACTTCCACCCAAGTTTTCGTCTAAAAATTCAGATCCTCGAATCTACTTGTCCACTAGGCATCTCCATTAGGACGTTTTAGTCACTTCAGAGTCAATGTGTCCAAGACCCAAGCCATCGCTCTCTTCTTCCTGGGGCCATCACTCTTCCGCCGACCAGGGCCACTCCTCAAACCCCTGATGCCTCTTCCCCTCCCTTCCCGTCAAATCCCAGCAGTTACTTCCTTGGTCTTTTTGTAAACTATCCTTTCTCTCTGCCTTTCCTCTGCAATTATTTAGGAACAATCCCACATTATCTTTTGCCCAGATTATTCTAGCAGATTCTTTATTAATTTTCCTCCCTCCTCCCTGGGCTATTTTTCCCATCTTGTTACAAGAGTGATCTTCCTAAAATGCAAACTCTGATATTTGCTATTCCAGCTAAAAATCCATTAAGAGCTCACACTGTGTTAAGATAAAACCAGCTGGGGCCGGGCGCGGTGGCTCACGCCTGTCATCCTAGCACTCCTGGAGGCCGAGGCGGGAGGATCGCTCGAGGTCAGGAGTTCGAAACCAGCCTGAGCAAGAGCCAGACCCCCTCTCTACTATAAATAGAAAGAAATTAATTGGCCAACTAATATATATATATATATATAAATTAGCCGGGCATGGTGGCACATGCCTATAGTCCCAGCTACTCAGGAGGCTGAGGCAGGAGGATTGCTTGAGGCCAGGAGTTTGAGGTTGCTGTGAGCTAGGCTGACGCCATGGCACTCACTCTAGCCTGGGCGACAGAGTGAGACTATGTATGTATGTATGTATGTATGAATGAATGAATAAATAAATAAATACATATATACATACATAATAAAAAAAACAAAACCAGCTGGTTACTATGGGATGTAAGATCTCTGTAATCTCGCCCTTCCTATGCCTCTGGCCTCATCTCTCATCACACTCCACCTGCATTCTCTGAACTCTGTACTTAAGGTACGCTCTACTACTGGAAGCTTCTAGAACATCATGCTTTCCCACGCGTGCAAGCCTTCACTCACACACACTCCGTTTCCCCGGGTTTAACCTCTCCTCCCCCAATCCCCTGTCTAGGGTTACTGTGTCTTTCAACGCTCAGCTCGGACTGTTACTTCTTTCCTGAAAGCACGCCTTTCGGTAGGTGCTGTCTGTTCCCACAGCGCTTCTCACTGGCCCAGCCAAGCACGGGTCAGCAGGTTTATTTGCCTTTCCCCCCAAGAGACCGTAAACTTCCCCAGAGTAGGCCTCCCCCCCTGCACCCCGCTTTTCATAACAGCTATCACAGGCGCGTGCCACTGAGTGTGAGCTCAGTCAGTGCTGGTGGGATGAGGGAATGAATGAATGAATGAATGAACGAACGAACGAACGAACATTCCTGAATGAGCACCTTGACCAACTCCTGAGCATCTTACCTCGGATATATCAAAATGAAAATCTAAAGTCTTCCCAGGCAACTCCTTGGAAACATTATTGAAAATTTTAGTGAAGGATATTTCGGGAGAACCCATGTCTCCCCCGTAGGTCTTGGGGACATCGTTGGGTACAACAAGACTCGCAGAGCGCGACACCACCAGTTTCAGTATGTTAAGGGCTTCCTTCCAGTAAGGACTCTGGTTTAAAAGATAATTAACACATAAAAGTTACAAATGCGCATTTATATAAGAATAATTTAGTGTACACTGTAGACTATGAAAGTATCATTTACACACATAATAATGCTACCAAATCAGAATATCTTACTTTTTCTGCCAATAAATCCTTTATAATTATCATTAATTTGGAAAGTCTAATACAATAATCTTGCAATAGTGGTAAACAAAGAGGCTGTTAGATGCTTGAACTTTCTGGTTTTAAGATTCTAAAATTATGGCCGGGCGCGGTGGCTCACTCACGCCTGTCATCCTGGCACTCTGGGAGGCCGAGGCGGGAAGATCGCTCGAGGTCAGGAGTTCGAAACCAAGCCTGAGCAAAAGACCCTGTGTCTCTATTTAAAAAGTAGAAAGAAATGAATTGGCCAATTAAAAATATATAGAAAAAATTAGCCAGGCGTGGTGGCGCATGCCTATAGTCCCAGCTACTCGGGAGGCTGAGGCAGGAGGATCGCTTGAGCCCAGGAGTTGGAGGTTGCTGTGAGCGAGGCTGATGCCCTGACACTCTAGCCTAAGCGACAGAGTGAGACTCTGTCTCAAAAAAAAAAAAAAAAAAAGATTCTAAAATTTAAATATTTTAAGTCTTGCAAATACTTTTTTAATGTATACATTCTCAGACATAAAGATATTAAAACACTTGAACATATTTTGGATATTTTTTCTTGATAACCCAGGCTCCGAATAATGATTGTATATACAATGCTAAAATGATGTTCTTAGGGATTACTGAGTTGTACGGGGTAAGTTTTTTCCCCCTACATATCTGTGGCTATGTTTTTAAGGTTATTTTTCTGGTTTTTCCCACCAACATAATTTAGGAGTGCTTTACACGTTAGATGTATATGTGGGGAAGACTCAATGTTTGATAAAAATTTATACTATCTTTCTTGTACCATCTACTTAAAAGAATACATAGAAAAAACTACTTTTTTTCTTATTTATGGTACCAAAATCACATCTCAACCTTGTATTATAAATATTCTTTCACAGTTGACATCTAAAGAAAGAAAAACACCATTAAAACAACAACAGCAAAAAGGAAGTGACAAATTTTTGGCAGAACTGAGTTATCCAATTTAGCTATAACATCATGATATGAACATACCTAAAACACAAAATTTTATCAGCCACAAAAAGTAACTCTAAAATACAGGCTCTTCAAAGAGATCCTCTAAACGTGGTATCTGTTCACTATGTAGAATCTGGTTAAAAACCAGGAAAGTACAAAGAAGGAAAGAGCAATGAGTCACAATCCTAACTTCCAGAGACAGTGACTGCTGCCATTTGTGTATACGCATTCCTTCCAGTCATTACTGAAATGCATGCTCGTCAATGGAATTGTTAAAATCAAAAGTAGGAATCAGGCCAGGTGCGGTGACTCACGCCTGTAATCCTGGCACTTTGGAGGCTCAAGTGGGAGGTCCACTTGAGGCCAGGAGTTTGAGCGCAGCCTGGGCGACAAAGCAAGACCCCATCTCTACAAAATTAAGAAAAATGAGCCAGGCGTGGTGGCGCGTGCCTGTAGTCCCAGCTACTCGGGAGGCTGAGGCAGCAGGATCGCTTAAGCCCCGAAGTTCTAGAAGGCAGTGAGCTATGATCACGCCACTGCACTGCAGCCCACGCAACAGAGTGAGACCTTGTCTCCAAAAAAAGAAAAATAAAAAAAAGTAGGCGCCATATACATCCCACCATTCCAATTCTGCTTTTTGCCAGTTACACTGAGAATATTTTCCACGTTGTAAACATTTCTGAAAACACGATTTATGGATTAATCACTTTCCTCTTGGATATTTAAGGCATTTCCAGTTTTTATGATTACCGATGGTTTTGAGCTGGACGATGCTATATGCAAGCTTCGCGGTCACTCACCTGGACATATTTGCCAATGATCTTTATGATCTCCAGATTGAACTGCTTGATGGGGGCTGCAGACAGGTCGATATGGCTCAGTAGACTGTAGATAATCTGCAGTAATGACTGCTGCATGCTGGACAGTCCTTTCTCTAACAGCTAAAAGTAATATTAAAAAGTATACTTTCATGAGGTTGAAGAAAAACTCAATATTTACATCTATGATGTTGAAAAACATAATGGATTTAACCAATGAGTTTACAGATGATTAGAAATCTAGAGACTGATAAAGTAAAAAGGGGTAACGTTTACTACTGCTATTTTCCCTGGTTCAGAAAGGAGAGTTAGGTAATTGTTTTTCATCTCGATTGCAGTGTTTTATTGTCAAAACTCATTTAGTTAAAAATCACTTATTTTGGGTTAAAAGGAAAAGTGTCAAAACCACAGAGTAGCTACTTGCAAAGCAATCATACCCTTCATGTTATTAGCTACATGATCTCATACAAGGTTACTGACCTCTCTGGGCCTTGGTTTTGTTTTTTTTTAAGTGCAAAATAGCAGTTATCACATACCTTGTAGGGTTTTTGCAGGGCAGATTAAAGATACATAGTTTTAAAAACATCTAACTAGTTTTCATACAATTGTTAGCAATAGTTTGAGATCTATGAATAACAACAACACAAGGATCAACAAGCATTCTCTTTGCAGAGCGGAAAAATATTGTCCCTGTGTGGTACCGAGACAGTGAGTATGGCCTTGATGGTGAGTTTCATGGTGGCACAGATGTGACGCTGGTCGATGGCACTTAAATATGACAAGTGGACGAATATTTTTAGCGATTAGGAATTTCTACCCTTTGAGGTCCTCTTTGTGGCTATCTACTCAGTAATTTACTTTTCTGGGTGTGAAGTTATTTCTTAGGCATCAGATAAATATTAACTTTTTATGCCGTTCTACAGGCACCTTTTTCGTCATCTATTTTTTCGCCCCCTCAAAATCGTATTTTAGATAGGAAGCTAATACATCATCAGAATAAAAACTTGCCTAGCCAGAAAGGCTTCTGCATGCTGTGCTATCATTCTAAAAAGGATTTCACCAGCCTGAGCAAGAGTGAGACCACATCTCTAATAGAAAGAAATTAATTGGTCAACTGAAAATATATAGAAAAAATTAGCCGGGCATGGTGGCGCGTGCCTATAGTCCCAGCTACTCGGGAGGCTGAGGCAGGAGGATCGCTTGAGCCCAGGAGTTTGAGGTTGCTGTGAGCTAGGCTGACGCCACGGCACTCTGGCCCAGGCAACAGAGTGAAACTCTGTCTCAAAAAATAATAATAATAAAAAAAATAATAATAAGGATTTCAAAGCCAAGAACTAATTTTGTGAAAATAAGAATTATAACCGTTCTGTAGGATTAAGACCACTAAAAACCTATTTATCATTTTAAATAAAGGTGAGGTTGACATTAGTTTGATGTCACTTACGGAAGGACAGTGAGTAAGGAAATAAATACTTGAGAAAACAAAAACCCCCTTCATAAATAAGAACTTCCTTTGTACTTGAATTACCTTTTTCCTTAAAAAAAATATTATCTATATCCACTCTTTTTTTTTTTTTTTTTGAGACAGAGTCTCACTCTGTTGCCCAGGCTAGAGTGCCGTGGCATCAGCCTAGCTCACAGCAACCTCAAACTCCTGGGCTCAAGCGATCCTCCTGCCTCAGCCTCCCCGAGTAGCTGGGACTACAGGCATGCGCCACCATGCCTGGCTCATTTTTTTCTATATATTTTTAGTTGGCCAATTAATTTCTTTCTATTTATAGTAGAGACGGGGGTCTCGCTCTTGCTCAGGCTGGTTTCGAACTCCTGACCTCGAGCAATCCTCCTGCCATGGCTTCCCAGAGAGCTAGGATTACAGGCAGTGAGCCACCGCACCCGGCTCTATATCCACTCTTAAAGACAAGTTGAATATCAGTACCAGTGCTACTTCTAGAAATTCTGAAATTGCACTTGAGCATTCTGCCACGGGACAGCTAAGAAGAATATATACACATGCACACACATTCTGGAAACTTACCTCGGCCAGATAGATCACGAGGTTGAAGGTAGTATCTGAGAAGGAGTCGTGCAGGTATCTGCACACCACGTTGATCCAGTTCGAGCAGTCTCTGGAGTACGTGTGCGTGCTGTACAAGCTCATCATGTGCGCCAGGTTGACCAGCGTCGGGCATTTCTCTTCTGCACAGACCTAGGGGACAAATAAAACCACCTCATTATTATTCATCATAAGACAGTGACACCTATTTAAGTGTAAAATAGCAGTTATCGCATACCTTGTAGGGTTCACAGGGCAGGTAAAAGATACACAGCCTTAAAAACATTTGATTAGTTTTCATATACATTTTTATATGAAATTAATTATAAATAAATAATAAATTATTCATATAAATTTAATATTCAACAATGAATTAATGAATGGATTCATTGATTATTTCACCTAAGAGACACAAGTTCAAACTTGATTTATACGAAATGTATTTATTGAATGAAACAATTTAGATATATATTCTAACGTTTCAACGCATTGTATATTTCAATAGAGTAGGAAAGTTAAATAGAAGAGAAAAAAAGTATTCTTGAGAACAACAGCAGGTAGTGTGGAAAGAGGATTAATTAACATGTCAAAGACTTCTGTGGATAGCAAAATAGCAAATTGCTTCAGTCTAAAGATCTGTAAAGGTGTCTTGGGTATAAAAACCCGTGTTTGGTTTTGTAAACCCTAGACATCATTTTGGAACTGTTTTATGGAAGCCATAAGTGGTTCGGTGCACAAGTGCCTATACAGGCAGACTCAACCTGGCAGTTCTCAGGGAGGCTCAGAGCTGCTGAGCCGGGGAGGAAATGCTTTGGACTCCAGCTCTGTGCAAGACATCTCAGTAGACTGAGCAGTCCATTCCCAAGAGCCTCAAGATGTGTGATCGAGTCAAAGGACGCCATTGGGGGGGCTCTGATAAAACTCTGAGTCTTGGCCGGGCGCGGTGGCTCACGCCTGTCATCCTAGCACTCTGGGAGGCCAAGGCAGGAGGATCGCTCAAGGTCAGGAGTTCGAGACCAGCCTGAGCAAGAGCGAGACACCGTCTCTACTAAAAAAAATAGAAAGAAATTAATTGGCCAACTGAAAATATATAGAAAAAAAAAATGAGCTGGGCATGGTGGCGCATGCCTGTAGTCCCAGCTACTTGGGAGGCTGAGGCAGGAGGATCGCTTGAGCCCAGGAGTTTTTGCTGTGAGCCTGGGCAACAGAGCAAGACTCTGTCTCCAAAAAAAAAACAAACAAACAAACAAAAAAACCCAAAAAACAACTCTGAGTCTTGCATCTCTAATGGATGACAGTCTGCAGAGTAGACCCCAAACTGCTTGCTCTTCTGGAAATCTAAAGCGCTCAGATCCTTGGCCAATCTTTTAGAGGCCACTCCAAAATAGACTGACTTCTCAGGGTTTGTCTGATACAGTTCTATAGAATCTCAATGAACAAATGTTTGGGGGGATCTTATCGACTAAATGCACCTTCTTAGTCTGTCTGTTCCCTGGGTTACTGGTGAGGATGTTCCTTGGCCTCTTCCAAGAGACAGCTGAGCAATGCAGAACTGGAAAAGGGCCACAGCAATCTTCCATATCTATCTATCTATCTGTCTGTCTGTCTGTCTGTCTGTCTGTCTGTCTGTCTGTCTATCACAAAAGGCCAGCCACGTTGCAAGTTGTACTTTTAGTTTTTCTTTTTTCGCTTCCTTTACTTACTCTACCTTATTGCTGTTTCATATGTATTTTCACAACTGCCTTGAACACTTGCTAAAGAAATTAGAGTATTTCCTTTTAAAATATATATTTTTTTCATATTCTCTGACATAAAGATCGCTGGCTTTTACTTTGGTAATTCAGAACACATTTAATAGGCTCCGTTTGTCATTTGGGCATTACCACTGAATGGGCCCGGATATAAAGCTATGCAAAGACTGCAGAGACTACTCAAATAGTTCCTTGGAAGTTATTTTATAAAATCATTAAAAGCAGCTGATTTCATGCATCAGCCCTTTACCCATAAAACAGATAACAGAAAGAAGAAAGAAAAATTTTGTTGATATTTTCCAGGTTATTTGTATTTCAAAATGTTCATAATTTACCATATTGATGAAAATCACACATAAAATTTTAGAATTTTACAATAATTTGTTTAAATTCTTTAAAATACAAAAAAACTTTCCTGAAGAATAAAACATTCTTCCATTTGTTTCTAAAGAATGATTTTTGAAAACCTAATTTTGAAAAGGGAGAAAATTCCTTGGAACACATGCCGTGAAATTTTATAGAAAGCCAGCAACTTAGATTTAATTTGGGGATTTTTTTTAAATATTTAAATATTTATTTACTTTTTTTTTTTCCCCAGCAACTTGCAGTACTGCATAATTTTGGAATTTTTAAAACATCAGGTTAAAAATACAATTCAAAAAGAGTGTGTTTTATAAGCAAACTTTTTAGCCTATTTTTTTTTGCCATAATGAATAGCTAAAGAGAGCAATATCTGTCCAAAGTGTTGCCTCATTTTTGACATCACCCTTCTCACAAACAGTAGGACTGCGGGGGATTTTGCATAATGAGGAAGCACATAATGGCAGAAAATTACTCTCAACAGTTATGAGTGAGAGAATAATTAAGGAATCAATTTAATTCACATCCTGCAGGCTGCTAAAAGCATCCAGAGAAGGGACCTTTGTGTGCTGCCCAACGGGAGGAAAACAGACTTAAAAACAACTGATGAATCACAGGAGGCCACCTCTGATTTCTTAAGAACAAAAAAAAAGATATTTGTGAATTTCCTGTGCCCTTCTGAGCGCATGACGTCAGCAGCTGGGTACTCAGGGGCTGTGACATCCTTCAGGCCAGGAGGCTCCTTGGTCAGATTTCAGCTTAAATGCTTCAACCCCCCTTTCTTTTCAGGGGGTTTATACCTTTTATTTTTTTTTAATATACCTTTTATTTTCTTGAAATCCCAAATTACACCAATATATAGTTTTCCCCTTTTATTTTCTTTCTAACCCCTCATGTAAGGGGGAAAAAAAAATCCTTGTTTATAAAATTTTCCTAATGATGTGTCAATAGAATATAAAAGTGAAAGTCATTTTAATACATCTTACATTTTATATCACTTTAATTAATACCTTACTCTTACAAATGCATATTGGTTTTTTTGGGGCAAATCGTCATTTTCCAAAGACAGTATTTTAGTTCCAATAATCATAATTTTTCATCCTCTCTTGATATTTAATGTTCTATTGGATTCGTTTATGAAATAAAACCAAGAATCAAAGATAATTTTTGGCTCATCACCATTTTTCTTTAACTAAGATGTTGCCATTAGCTATAATAATGGCTCCTTTTTCAAAAGGTAAACTACAGGACAAAAAAAGAAAAAAAAAATAATGGCTCTTCTTTTGAAATACATGCTTTTAAAATGATTATGGTAAGAATCTCGCCATTATCTAATTTATTGAGAAATTTAATTGGGATGCAGTCAATAGCATAATTGTATTAGGTATTTGCCTGCCATTTATTAAATATTATCGGGATAGTGAAAAGGTTCTCACTCTTATTACTGTGAATGGGATTAATGGGGTTGGTAGTTTTGTTTTGTTTACTATGTTGGCACGCAGAGATAAATTTGTACTGCCAGTGTTGGAATCTGGGCCATGGAAAGTAGGTGTTTTTTTGTTTTTCTTTTTTTATATAATTTTTAACTCAAACTCACCAACACTGAGAAGGTGGGTGTTATTTGGCCTTCTTGTATCTGCTGTACTACTTGCCAAAGGAACCTCAGCTTTTAAAAAAAAAATTGCCTATCTAAAAAGCTCTTCCTTTGTATTTTATTTGCTTGTTCCCTTCTGTTGAAAATTTGTTTTTTCCTCCCAGTGCTTTACCTAGGTTCTCTTACTGACAATTGCTATTCACTCCTCTCCTGCAGTTCACCAGATTTCCTGTTGTACCTGTATTACCTGTAAATTTACATAACTCCTTCTTGTAACTGTCCACATTTTTAGTCTGAAAAGCCTTCCCCACTGCAAGCCTCAATATTTGACCCTGCTCCCCCAAAATTAAGGATTATATTTAAGTAGAAGGCAAGCTGTTTGAGAGTTCCTTATTGTTCTTGAGAGAGGAAATTATTAAAAATAAAATGTAAAAAATCATATTCTAAAATTAAGAGCCATAATATATATATATATATATATATATATATATATATATATATATATATATATATATATATTATTTATTTATTTTTGAGATAGAGTCTCACTCTGTTGCCCGGGCTAGAGTGCCATGGTGCCAGCCTCGCTCACAGCAATCTCAAACTCCTGGGCTCAAGCAATCCTCCTGCCTCAGCCTCCCGAGTAGCTGGGATTACAAGCATGCACCACCATTCTTGGCTAATTTTTTCTATATATTTTTAGTTGGCCAATTCATTTCTTCCTATTTTTAGTAGAGATGGGGGTCTCGCTCTTGCTCGGTCTGGTCTCGAACTCCTGACCTTGAGCGATCCTCCCGCCTCGGCCTCCCAGAGTGCTAGGATGACAGGCGTGAGCCACCGGGCCTGGTAAAAGCCATAATATTTTTAAACAAACATTATCAGATGATTTAAATAATCTGTACAGTGAGAATGGAAAAGCTAAATAAGGAAGAAAAAAAAAGAGTGAAGGGAGCAGAGAGAAGATGACGAGAAAGAGTGTTAAAAGGGAAAAAAGCAAACAAACATACAGGGAGAGAGACCTTTCAGAATTCCAACATACATTCTTATGCCCTTTCCTTCCTCTGGGCCTTTGCACACGCAATTTCTTCTGCTTGGAAAACTTCCAAACCCCTAGCCCCACTCTTTGCCTCTCATCCAGAGATCTTTCTTTGGTTATTCCTGTTCAGCCTTCGATTTCAGCTTAGCTATCAACTTCTTCCAGAAAGATCTTTGCTGTGCATGTTCTTACAGTATTTTGCCCTCCTATTGCTAAAATACTTACCAGACTCTGGTGACTGTCTATTTACTCAACTGCATTCCAAACCATGATAATTTCCACAAGGGTAAGTATTCTACCTACTTTGCAACACCTAACCCAGGGCTCAGTAAACACTTGGTAGCGAATAAATGAACGAAGGGAGACACTGACAGAGAGGTAGAGGATAAAGTTGGGAACACAGGAGCAGAAAAAGATGCAGACTCAAGAGGAGTGTCGCTCTTAACGAAATAATGTTATTTACTGTCATTTGAGCAGTAACTCACAGCATTACTGCATGACTCCTTTATATGCATAAAAAAATGAATGAAAAATTAGATGCAAAATTCACACAGGAAGCGACAGTAGAAAGATTTTTTTAAAGAGATCCCCCCCTCCCCTTGATAAACTACAGAGCAATTTCCCCGCAGTGATGTCATTATCTTTCGCCGTAACATTTGCTTACCTTTGCTATACGGCTAGCTGTTTCTTTGCAAAACTGAGTTGGGCTGTCAAAATGCTGGATTAAGTGAGGCAATAAGCAAAGGATGTTAAGAGGAAAGCCTATCAAAACAAAACAAAAAAAAAAGCAAACAATAACCAATTTAATTGCACATGATTTTAAAAGTTAAAGGCATTTTTTTTTTTTTTTTTTAAGATGGTTCACAGAAACCATTTTCATTTCCCAGGATACTCGAGCTTCTCAATTTTTATTTTTCATTTATTTTTGGCCAGGGGTCCTCAAACTTTTAAAACAGGGGGGGCCAGTTCACCGTCCCCCAGACCGTTGGAGAGTGGGGTGCAAACTTTTAAAACAGGGGGGCCAGTTCACCGTCCCCCAGACCGTTGGAGAGTGGGGTGCAAACTTTTAAACAGGGGGCCAGTTTACCGTCCCCCAGACCGTTGGAGAGTGGGGTGCACATTCCACGCATGCGCACTGTGGGCCCGGGGCTAGTCGGCCGCACAGCAGGACAAGCAGCGGCAGCAAAAACATGGGGGGGGGGGCCGGGCCGGATAAATGTCCTCGGTGGGCCGCATGTGGCCCGCAAGCCGTAGTTTAAGGACGCCTGCTTTTTGCTTTTACCAGATAATGTAAGCTACCCGACACATTAAAAAAAAAAAACCCGAATAACTCTTTGCAGAAAAAAAGCTGAGTCGACTCCAAAACAGAGGGTTAGTTTGCAACGCTTCGCTACCTAAAATGCAAGGTGTTGGGGGGTGGGGGGCAAGGGTGCCGGTGCCATCACCTGACAGCTGGGACGGGTCCACCAGGGCGTGCCTGGAGACAGAAATGAGCCTGCTGAGGAGGTGCACCGTCACCTCCTGCGTGGACGGCGAGGTGAAGCCCTTGAGGAGCAGCTGCTGCAGGCCCGGGAAGCTGCTCCACCTCAGCTTGCCCTGCACAACCTCGATCCGCTCCCGGCTCTCCGGCCTGTCCAGCGGCAGGTGCGCCAGCAGCTTGTTGAGCAGCCTGAGGGCCAGGAGGTACTCGTACTCATAGTCCGACTCCAGCAAGGACGTGGCTATCCAGAAGATGGTGG
Organism: Microcebus murinus; assembly: GCF_040939455.1. NCBI lineage: Eukaryota > Metazoa > Chordata > Mammalia > Primates > Cheirogaleidae > Microcebus > Microcebus murinus. The sequence goes on along the minus strand of NC_134129.1, from coordinate 17,469,938 downwards.
CCATCAGGCTGGCGGGCTCGGTGGCGCCCTGCACGCCGCCCTCGCCCTTCTCCCTGAGGGAGGACAGGCTTCGAGTCCTGGCCAGGCCGCCGCCGTGGCTGAGCCGCCCGTCCAGGATGTCCAGGGTGTTGCTCCGCCGCCGGTCGCCTCTTCGGTCGCCAGCTAAACTCAGCCTCAAGGAGCTGCTTCTCGCGCTGCTGTCGCCGCCCAGGTAACGGCCGCTGCTCATGGGACTCGTGCTCAGATTGAGCTGCCCGGTGCTCTTCCTGTTAGCTGCATACTTGTCTCCCATGACGGGGTCGTGGTACGAGGTTCTTGGAAGAAGAGAAAGAAGGAAGAGGTGACGAATGCACGCACACAGTGGCCTCTTAAGCCACGTTCATTCTCACTTTCCAAAACACTGCAGGAATAGTAGCGATGACCAGAGGGAAAGGATTTTTTCAGTGTGCCTGACTTCGTTGAAATTTCAGTTTGTCCTCCAAATTAAAACAACCAATTTCAGTTTGTCCTCCAAATTAAAACAGCAGTACCAGCCGGGAGCCGGTGGCTCACGCCTGTGATCCTGGCACTCCGGGAGGCCGAGGCGGGAGGATCGCTCAAGGTCGGGAGTTCGAGACCAGCCCGAGCAAGAAAGAGTGAGACCCTGTCGCTACTAGAAATACAAAGAAATCAATTGGACAACTAAAAATATACAGAAAAAATTAGCCAGGCACGGTGGCGCGTGCCTGTAGTCCCAGCTACTCGGGAGGCTGAGGCAGGAGGATCGCTTGAGTTGGAGGTTGCTGTGAGCGAGGCTGATGCCACGGCACTCTAGCCCAGGCAACCGAGTGAGACTCTGTCTTAAAAAAATGAAAAAAAAAAAAACAACCCCCAAAACCCAAAAAAAACAAAAATAAAACAATAGTACCCTTTCTACTGTGGCTATTTCTTTCTAATTGGGATAAGCTTTGACTTGCTAAGAAAATTTTGCCATAGCAATCAATGGCAACTTTCAGCTTTGGGATTTAGGCAAATGTCATGTCCAAAGCAGACCCCATTGGTCTCATCCTCAGACTTGATGGTCCTGATATTGCTATTTCCCTCCAAGGCACATTATTCTTAAGAGAACAAAGCTCAACCAATTATTTTTTGTTTTTCCTTCTCCCTCCCGTAAATCTAGTTATCATCGATTAGGAAACTATTGACCGAACGTTTTCTGCACATGCTAGCGGTATGCAAAAGGCTAGACATTTTAAAGTCCACCGTGGGAGGAGACAGATAAGCAAATGGATACATTCACAGCTTGTTAATTGCTATTATTAAAATATGAAGAAAACACCACCGTGAGAACCCCAAAGATGGAATAATGAGCTCTACTGTGGAAGAGTTGGAAATGCTTAGCTAGTAAGTGACATTTGGGGTAGGACTTGAAAGATTAGTGAATGCGGGGTTTGCAAGGCAGAGAAAATGGGAAGAGAGGCTACTCCAGAGAGAAGGTCCCATGTGTTAAGGGTGGGTCTCCCATGGGCCGGGCTGTCGGATTTTTTTCACAAGTCCTCATGGTCTGAGGCCCATTTCCCCACCATCCATCTGATTTGGGGGGTCTCATTCTCACAACCAGTATCAGAATGACATATTGTTATGGTTACACGCATTTAGCTACTGGAGTTCTGTGTACGTTATAGATTGCCTAGTTTAAATTCTTACTGCGAAAAGGCAGAAAGGAGATCATAATGCTTCATGGTTTCGGCCAAAGTATCAATTGCAGATTCCAAAGTGAGGAGAAGCTCGATCACAAATCCCTGGGGAGAAAAAGGCAGATTTTAATTACCTATGCTCTGGAAAAAAAAATGACAATGGATTTCCCGATGAGAGTTAAAAATAGAGCAAACTCCGCATTAATATCACAAAATGATTAAACTCTTGAGCAACATGATCTTGTTGACTGATGAGAACTCATCAAAGGAATGGTATAAATTGATTCTAATGGTGCCACAATTTACTCAAAATTTCCAGGTCAGACATCTAAGGAGCTAGCCTTGTTTCTTTCTTTCCTGTCTAAACAAGACTGGAAAATATTACTTTAAAAAATGTTAGGTCATTCAATACGAAATGTCTGATTTTGAACCAAAAGTTTAGTTCATTTTGTCTCAAACAAGAAGCAGCACAATTAATCAAAGTATGAGCCTAAACCAAAGACACAGTTTTGCCATCTTAAGGGTAGCTTGTTCATGAAATCAGTAAAGGCGTTTCCCATGGTTTGTTGAGAATCGCACATTTTTGTGAAATGTTTATGAACATGTTTATGAAATCGGTAAAGGAGATTCCCATCGCTTGTTGAGAACTGATCATTTTTCCTTGCATGAAGTGGTCCAAAGCCTGGCAGAAGTGGCAGGCAGTTGGCGCGAGGTCTGGCGAAGACAGTAAACGACAGAGAGTTTCCAAGTCCAGCCCGCGTAGTTTGAGCAAGGTTGTCTGTGTGACATGCGGTTGAGCGTTGTCTTGCAAAACGATCAGCCCGTCTCTACTGGCCAATCTCGGCTGCTTAATCACAAGCATCCTCATCGTTTCGTCCAAATGGCTGCAGTCGACATCAGCTGTAGTCGACTGACCAGGTTGCATGAAGCCGTGGTGGATAATTCCAGCGCTGGACCACCAAACACACACCATTAGCTTTTGTTGATGAATACCTGGTTTTGGACTGTGTTCAGCACTTTGTCGTTATCCAACCATTGTGCCCAATGCTTGCAATTGTCAAAAAGAATCCATTTTCTACACATAGCAATGCAGTGTATAAATGGTTTGTCTTTATGTTGTGACAGAGGAGAAAGGCAAGCTTCGAGATGATGTGCCTTCTGGTGCTCATTTCATTCATTTGATACCCATACACCCAAATCTTTACCTTAATGATTTGTTTCGAATGGTCCAATATTGTTGGAACAGGGACATCAAACCCTGCTGCTAATTCACACGTAGGTTGAGATGGATTCGCTTCCACTATGGCTTTCAGCTCATTATTATCCATCCACCTAGGTCTCAGGTCAGCCACGTGGCTCATTTTCAAGATTAAACTCACCAGAACCGAACTTCTCAAACCATCAATGGACTGTGCGTTCATCGGCCACACACGTCCCAAACACTTCGTTGATAGAATTTCTAACTCTCTGCACTGCGCTGGTTCCATGATGGAACTCATGTTCAAAAAAGACGTGAATTTTTGACTTATCCATGCTTTCACAAAAATTGCTCTAAAAAACAAAATATTTGGAAGATAATCACAAGCCAAAATGTGCGTTTGAAAGAATGAAGATGTATCTTCATACACACACAAAAAAACACAAAAGACAAAAACAACCCAAGAAGTTTCAAAGTAAAATGTCAGAGATATCAACTGTCAAACTTAGCACTTAAGGAAATCAGACATTTCATACTTAATGACCTAATATATCCTAAATCTGACCATTTTTCTCTACTTCCACACTTCCCTTAATCTACCACCACTGCAGCTGCGACTCTTACAACAACCTCCTAACTGATCTCTCTTGCTTCAGTGCTCAACCTCTCTAAGCCAGGGGTCCTCAAACTTTTTAAACAGGGGCCCAGGTCACTGTCCCTCAGACCGTTGGAGAGTGGGGGTGCACATTCCACGCATGCGCACTGTGGGCCCGGGACCAGTCGGCTGCTAAGCAGGACAGGCAGCGGTGGCAAAAACACCGGGCGGGCCGGATAAATGTCCTCGGCGGGCCGCAGTTTGAGGATGCCTGTCCTAAGGACTTCATCTAGATTGAGTTAAGAAAACAAATCACACCCATCACCCTCCTTCTCTAAAAAAAAAAAAATCCTCTGGGTGGTTTCCCATCAATTCAGAGTGAGGTCCCACCTCTCACCTGGGCCTGCTAGGCCTTACATGATCTGGATCTACCTGCCCGATCAACCTCCTGCAATCCCCTCAATATATTCCAGCCATGCTGGTTTTCCTGGTGTTCCTCAAAAAAGCCCATTGCTTCTGCCGCAGGGCCTTTGCACTTGTTAGTCTTATTGCCCTCCGCCTGAAATGTTCTTCCCGAGATCGTAACAGGACTCCCTTTATTTCAGCAAGTGTTCAAAAATCACCTTCTCAGATTATCACATATAAAAAATAATTCCCTCTCCCCCATCACTCTTTACTTCTTTACTCTAACTTACTATTCTCACGGCATCTATCATGGAGATAAATGAGGTTATATATAATTGGTGGACTGAATGCTTGTTTCCCACAATAGAATACGAGCTCCAAACTGCCAGGAACCTTGTCTTGTTCATTACAGTCTCCCCAGTGTCTAAAAGAATGCTAATAAAATCATTAGCCTGTATAAACTTAAGTTCTCTAGTTTAGTAGTTCACTTAATTTTCTGAAAAAAAAAAAATGAAATTCAACATTCCATTTTACAATTAAATTTCACTTCTCATCGCTTTTACTTTGTGGTCATTGCAAGACAATATCCAGGGATGTGTATATGTACTAGACAGGCACTAGACTTATTTAATTAGTGGGTTATTAAGTATTGATTCTAAAACTTAACTTTTGTCTCTTAATTCCTTGCCTGCTGGTGAACACCTGGCATTAACCATTCTGCATAACCACTATCTTGCCCTAGCTGCAGCGGTCTGTATTTGGCAATAAACCCTTGACAACCAGGATTGCTGGAAGAATGGAATCAAATACCTGTGCATCTTCTCCTGGATCTCCTACGGTTTCCACCAGTCTGGAGAGAACATCAGAAAGGGTTGTTGCAGAGAGAGGCTGCTTTAGGGCCCTGAAAATCTGAAAGGATCTCCCAGCATAGTGTCGAGAGGAACAAGAAAGTGCTGTTTGCAAAGCGACTTCACTAAGGTGGCGTTCCAAATGCATTCCTTCTGCGAAAACAAGCAGGAGGTACTAGTTTTTTTTAGAATACCGTGTAGAGGTTATGATCAGAAGCTAATCATGTGAAAGCCAAGAGCTAGCACACTACCTGGCCAACTAGATAGACACTCAGATTTTGCAAGTCAATGCTTTTTCTTTGATTAAACTCCATCTGCATTTCAGATGGCTCTTTTTTCTAACCTCTAGGGAAACAATCTTGGAGACCAGGCAGGGTTTCTCAAACTCGGCACTACTGACATTTTGGGCCAGATGAAGATGATTCTTTCTTGAACTGTACACTCCTGGGCAGTGTACGATGTTTACCTAGATGCCAGTAGCAACTCCATGTCCCAACCTGCAATTGGGACATAAATCTCTCCAGACATTGCCAAATGTCCCTTAAGGGGCAAAATTACTTCCCATTGAGAACCACTGTTCTAGACCAAGGGGTCCTCAAACTTTTTAAACAGGGGGCCAGGTCACTGTCCCTCAGACCGTTGGAGAGTGCGGGCACATTCCACACATGCGCACTGTGGGCCCGGGACCAGTCGGCTGCTAAGCAGGACAGGCAGCGGCGGCAAAAACGCCAGGCGGGCTAGATAAATGTGGCCCACGGGCCATAGTTTGAGGACCCCTGATTCAGACACATAAATTTTCATTAATATTATCAGAATGTGTTAAATTTGAGATCACAAGGGTTACAGCTCTTTTAGAATTTGTCTAGGAGGTTTTCCAGTCCTTACCAACCCGCCACCAAAAATTAACTAATTAATTAATTATAGATCACAGAAGCCTGTAACAATATAAAAGAGAATTTTCAAGTTTGTCACCTCTGTGTAACTTTTTCATAACATACAACTGTATTGTAGTTTTATGACCCTGTCATACACAACACTTAGAAGCCCAGAATCTCATAGATAGCACGCATATTTTTAAGTAGTAACTTCATTTTCTCCAAACAAAACTTACTTGTTATCATTAAGTTAAAAAAGAAAGACCATCTGAAACTTTCATTTAGACGCCTCAACTATCAACTCTTTGCTAACTAAGTATTATCAGAAATTGACATCACCTTAAGATACATCTCATTAAAATGTAACAGTATTCAAAACATTTATGAAAAGATACCTGAGCTTGACTGCTTAAAAACAGAAACCACATGTTTCAAAAACGTAGTTAGCTGCTCAGCACTCTTGATGTTGGGATTCTTAGGGGAAACGTCCTCATGGTTCCAAAGGGGTCCTCTTTTTCTGAAAACAGAGAACAGAAGTAACTCCCTTGGGTTTTTAACTTATTATTATGACAGTTGATGGCAGGATTTATTTATTTTATTTTATTTTTTGAGACAGAATCTCACTCTGTTGCCCGGGCTAGAATGCTGTGGCATCAGCCTAACTCACAGCAACCTCAAACTCCGGGCCTCAAGCAATCCTCCTGCCTCAGCCTCCCAAGTAGCTGGGACTACAGGCATGCGCCACCATGCCCGGTTAATTTTTTTCTATATATTTGCAGTTGTCCAGCTAATTGCTTCCTATTTTTAGTGGAGACGGGGTCTCGCTCTTGCTCAGGCTGGTCTCGAACTCCTGACCTCGAGCGATCCTCCTGCCTGGGCCTCCCAGAGTGCTAGGATTATAGGTGTGAGCCATCGCGCCCGGCCGATGGCAGGATTTTAAATGGCTAAAAACCAAAAAACAGTTGCACTCACACTTGCCTAATTGTGTACCTTTACAAGTAGAGAGGACAAAAGTTGAATAAATCAAAGATCAGAACACAGTCTGCTACTGCTATTTAGATACATGAATATGTAATGATCTACAGCAAGCAGAGAAGGGTCTAATTTCAACATCTACCAAATTCTCTCAGAGGGAGTAGGAAAAGATGACAAATTTTGCCAAGTGAGAAGAGTATTGGTTACTGCTTTTGTAGATCAAAACATGATTTGTGAGGCCAGGCGCTGTGGCTCACGCCTGTAATCCTAGCACTCTGGGAGGCCGAGGTGGGCAGATCGCTCAAGGTCAGGAGTTCGAAACCACCCTGAGCAACAGCGAGACCCTGTCTTTACTAAAAAAATAGAAATTAACTGGACAACTAAAAATATATAGAAAAAATGAGCCGGGCATGGTGGCATATGCGTGTAGTCCCAGCTACTCGGGAGGCTGAGGCAAGAGGATGGCTTGAGCTAAGGAGTTGAGGTTGCTGTGAGCTGGGCTGACGCCAGGGCACTCTAGCCCGGGCAACAGAGTGAGACTCTGTCTCAAAAAAAAAAACACAAAAAAAACCATGATTTGTGGAGGCTAGACTGTATTTAGATTATAATGCAAAGAAAATACTTTGCTGGTTAAATGCAGTGAAAACAATTTACTAGCTAAAACTATAGAGAAAGCATGGGACAGAAAAATGCCCCCTTGATTTTTTCCTTAAAATGTTTTTGCATTCTCAGGCTACCACTCAGTCAATCTCCTTGTTACCCGGGGCCCAAAGTGCTCTGAACCCTGCCCCCAACCCACGCGACTGTCAGTCTGTCCCAGCTCCATCTGTCCTGTGCACTGCTGTAGGGCCGATTCTCTCCCCCTATCAATTAATTATGCCTCACACCCTCCCCCTAGCTCAACGACTTTCACTGTCATCTACAACCTTATGGCCCGGGCTCCGTGGCCCTAGAGCTCTTCCAAGCCTTCTAGAACTGTCTAGACAGAACAACTGTCTTGTCTCAACATTACAGTAAGAGAGCTCACTCGCCACCTCCAAACACACTCCGCTTTCTCGTGCCCCTGGTGACTCTGGTGTCGCTGTGGAATGGCATGCCCTTTCTCCCCATTGGTTTCCCTTTTCTATGTACAGTGCCTTGGCAGGGAGCAGCTCATCAATAAATATTCGGTGGCTGACTGATAACACAGCTCATGAAAGCATGAAGAGCTATTCAGATAACACTGCCTGCTCTCTGGGCATTCGGTAACCAGACACGATGAAGGCCCTTGTCAAGCGTAACTGCGTTTGGGTACAAAAGGAGGTGGCCTTTGGGGACATCAGAGTTTTCAAAATATTCCACGCTAGAAACCTGTGTATTTCGATCGAATGGCGTTTCAGAGAACAGGAATATGGCTTACAACAGCTGATGGATGAAAGAACGACTTAGCCCCGACAGGGCTTGGGGGGGGAGGGCTGCACGTGGTACCTGGAGGTGATGAATTCCATGAGGGTTTTGACTTTCCCGTCCTGCTCCACCGCAATGTCGACCTCACTGAGGATGGTGGCGTGCAGGTGCGAAATGGCAGCGCTGTTGTTTCCTAAGCTGATGCTGGAAGAGGTAGAACTTGAGCTAAGCCCTGAGTCGGTCATAGGGGAGGGCTGGTAATCAGGTATAAAATCGTTAATGCCTGCTGAGAGAGAAAGGTGGACATAGGTGAACCCCACAAAGCACTTGACGATCGTTCCTTATAGACTCCTACGGGACACACGAGGAGCCCTGTCAGTGCTAGACGATGTGCACCAGTGGCTCTGGCGACCCCCATAAACACCAAAGTATAGCGAGCAAGTTTTGGGCAAGCACCATTTTCCCAGCTGATTATGAAAACTCAGGGATGTGGGTTCGCTGCACAGCTCTCTGCTGCCACCTGCTGCCCACAGTTGGAAGTGGCAGCTTCCTAATATTTTGTCAACATTTAAGCCAACGTTGGTACAATGCAAACTAATTTTTTATGGAAAATATTCTATAATTTTTGCTTCCTTTTACTTACAGGAAGACTATTTTAAAGACTATTTGTAATACGTATGTCAATTATTAAACACACCCCGTTAAAGGTTGTTAATAATGCCCATATTTACAAAAAGACAAAGGAAACCTTAAAAACAAGAAGCTACAGAATTTTGAATAAAGGTGCTTTCACATAAAAAAAGGCAGTAAACTTTATTTCATTTTTGTTTTCACCATAGTTTTAAAGGGTAATAAGTTTTTTTTTTTTTTTTTTTTTTTTTTTTTTTTTTTTTTTGAGACAGAGTCTCACTTTATTGTCCAGGCTAGAGTGAGTGCCGTGGCATCAGCCTAGCTCACAGCAACCTCAAACTCCTGGGCTTGAGTGATCCTTCTGCCTCAGCCTCCCGAGTAGCTGGGACTACAGGCATGCGCCACCATGCCCGGCTAATTTTTTATATATATATCAGTTGGCCAATTAATTTCTTTCTATTTATAGTAGAGACGGGGTCTCGCTCTTGCTCAGGCTGGTTTTGAACTCCTGACCTTGAGCAATCCGCCCGCCTCGGCCTCCCAAGAGCTAGGATTACAGGCGTGAGCCACAGCGCCCGGCCAACAACGTGGTTTTAAGTAAGTAACTTTAAAATTTATGAACTCATTATCTGACACTATATGATTAGAAAAAAAGGTAATTTTATTTTAATTTCTAAAAATTAGTATTTTCCAGATCATATGTCATTAGTCTGATGATACTGATGAATAGAATATTTAAGTTAGGAAAGAAGAAAATACAACTTACATAGTATAAAAAAAATGATCATTTTATATATTTTTATTTTTTTGTTTAAAATTTAAGAAAAAATTTAATTCTTTAAAAAATGTTTAAATAGTTTCCTTTCTCTTTTTTTTCCACAAAAGACTGGGTTTGCAAAAATAAAAATTAATATTGACAGTGAAATAAATTTTATATGACAGTCTCATTAATTGGCATCTCACGACTTCAAAATGTATATAACTTTTTAATGCAGTAAATATAATCAAATGAATAGAAAAATTTTAAATGTCTTTGTCAGTTTTCAGATCTTGCAAGGAGGTGAAATCTAATACACGTTCAACATCATTTTCATAATTAGTGCTCAATAAATTAAGCACTTTCATTATATCCTCAATTTACATATTCAGAACTTAAAATTTGTGTGAGAAGGATCCTTAAAGGCAATCAATATAAGCTTAGATACTCTAAGGTTAATTCCTTCTTTTGCTGTTTAACAAATAATATAAATGGTACTTAAAATAATACAACTATATTTTAAAATAATGTTCTCTAGCATTTTGACTTTTTTTTTTTTGAGACAGAGTCTTGTCTGTTGCCCAGGCTAGAGTGAGTGCCGTGGCGTCAGCCTAGCTCACAGCAACCTCAATCTCCTGGCCTCAGGTGATCCTCTGGCCTCAGCCTCCCGAGTAGCTGGGACTACAGGCATGTGCCACCATGCCCAGCTCATTTTTTCTCTATATTTTTTTAGTTGGCCAATTAATTTCTTTCTATTTGTAGTAGAGATGGGCTTTCGCTCTTGCTCAGGCTGGTCTCGAACTCCTGACCTCAAGCGATCCTCCCGCCTCGGCCTCCCAGAGTGCTAGGATTACAGGTGTGAGCCACCCACCATGCCCAGCCGCATTTCGACTTTTTTTCCAGTTGACTTTCTCTCGTGCGGGATTCCCAATTAAGGAAGTATAACTCTACTTTCAAATTGTACTTGTAAAGCACATACCTGTGAAAGTATAATCTAAGTGTGCGATCTGTTTGACAGTCAGCACCCTGGGCTCATTAAACTCCTTGTTCCTGAGAAGGACGGAAGCAACAGTTCGGATGTTATTGTTGGATCCCATTACTATTAATAAGTGCAGAAGCAGGCGTTTGCAATGTTCATACACCTCAGGGTGGCAGTGGTCAAACCCTAGAACGGACAGCAGAAAACATCATTAATAAAGAGAACTAATGAGTATCCTTTCTACCAAACTCATATTTTAAAGAAAAGCAGAGATTATATCTTAATGAAAGATTTCGTGGAAGATGATGCATTATAAAGTTTTTTTTTATTGGCCTAGAGCTCTTACACACTTTACAAGTAGCCTATTGTCCTACAGTACTAGGGAGAATTAACGTAAGTTTTAAATGTTCCATGCCTAAAATTTAGTGATCTCTTACAAATACATTAACACCAGATGGAAATGAAAATTTTTTAAAAAAGGCAGCCATTCTTTGTGCTTAGCATGTCATAGAAAGTCAGCCAATGTTTGCTTAACTGAAGGAACAATGTAATACACATGTAAATGAGGGTGCACATCAGGGAAACTGATAAGAAGATGGCTTAGAATAAGATGGCTGTCCTGACTTGCTCCAGGAAGTTAATCCCATAAGCATCGCAGGTATTCTAGATGTGCAGATCCAATGTGTTTGTTATGGGCGACACAATGGAGTTTCAGGAGCCATCATCGACGTCTAAAACTCAAATTCCTTGCTTAAGCACTTTCCAGTGGGGGGAAAAAAATTTAAAAAGAAAAAAAATATAAAAAAAATAATAATAAATAAAAAAATTAAAAATCAAATTCTTTTAGAAAATATTGAGAACTTATTTCCATTTCTCACTCTCTGTGTGAAAGTCTCCAGTCCCAGAGGTACATTATTAGTTTTACTCTTGCTAGCGATACAGAATTAAGAGTGTACAGGTGTATGTGTGTGTGTGGAGTGGGAGGGGCCATAGAATCGGAACCGGAACCCGGAACCGGAAGCCAGAGGCCGGAACCGGAAACGAGGGCGGCAGCCATGTTTGTGGTCAGGAGATATCCAAGGAGTAACTCCCCACCAGGCCAGCAGAATCGTAGTGAAAAGCATCACGGAAGTAACACACAGATAACAGAGACATGTAGAAACCGTTCTTTAAAACCATACTGCCATACAAATATGAAGCGAAGGAATTACAACCAGATATGTATTACCTATAAAAATTGCATGAAGAAGAAGATGGAGGTAGCTTCCCCATTCCACCTTCACGCTGTGATCGATGATTAGGTCGGTCAAGAGGATCACTGCTATGTTACACCTAGGACCAACGACAGTATTGTAAATGCTTTACTGGATCTGAGGAAACCTAGAGGAAAGTCTATACCAAATTCCTTGAAGACTGCAATATTGTATTTCACAGAAAAATACAACATATCAAGGCAAAAAGAAGAAAGACAAATATAGCCGAAGAACCCATCGACCACTAAGTTAAAGTGATAGAATAAACAGCAGGGTAAGGGCTCCTTGAAGTCTAGAGCCATATTTTTTTTCATCTTTCAACCTTGAGACCTAACAGACTGCTTGCCACATAGGTGTTCAGTATTTGTTCAGTGCGTTAACAAACTTTAAAAGAATGCAGTAATTGTTCTCTTGCGGTTTTGCTAAGTAGAATTCAGTTTAACACAACTGGAAATAATAGTGCCTATTCCAAGAAAGCCATATTTTTTCAGAGGTAGTAACTGGGTCCCAGAAAGGTCAAGTAACTAGGCCAGACACCCAGAAAAAAGCAGCAGCAGAATTAGATTTAATAATACTCATTTTATACAGTTCGAATTCTGAGCTTTTCAGATTTCTTCACATCTAAACGCATGACTCTCATGGGTTGTGGTAGCTCAATCAAGAAGATTGCTCTCGTTCTGTGTTGTTAGCCGGCATAAAGAAAGCTGAGAGTTCAGCAGCAACTCGAGTCGCAGAGATAGGAATGACGCTATAGTCCACCTGTGAAGAGGTAATCCAGGTGATGACGTTTCAGGCACGTAATCCACCAGTGGTGACCAGCAGCCTCCAGCTGGTGGCATGGGCAGTGGTTCTCCTTGGTTATGCTCCATCACTTTCAGTCGCCAATTAGAATAAAGTGGCATTGAATCACCTATCAAGATAAAATGATCTCATTTTCTACACCATCTAATTTCTGCCAGTATAAGCAAACTCTAGTAAGACACCAACTATTTTATAGCATTGGATTAAAAAAATTATTTCCCACTACTTTGACATATGTTTTGCTAGGAAGACCTGTGTATAGATTATTATCAAATTAAGCAAATCTGAGAGAGAGAGAGAGAGAGAGAGAGAGAGAGAGAGAGAGAGAGAGAGAGAGAGAGAAAGAGAGAAATTTAGGTTCCATCCTTTATATTGAAGCAAAACTACATTAGCATTTCATTGTGATTCATAATTGATGTCCAAGCCAGGAGACCACATTATAAGCAAAGTTGCCTTGTAACAAAAGGCCTTCTGGTAAGTCATTCATTCAGTTCTGAATTTCCTGCGATAGGGCCAACACAAATTAATATTGGAATGAATTCGGCCCTACCACAGCGGGGCTGCAGGGTGCAGTTTAAAATGACGTCAGGAAATACGAATTCTGTGTGACATGGGTAAGTCACTTAACCTCTCTGGACCTCAGTTCCATCATGTACAAAATGAGGAGATTGGACCAGATCATCTTTAGATTCCCTTCCCAGTCTGAAAGCTTGTGCTATTTACTACCCCCTACCTTAATGTTACAGTGAGACTTGGGTAGATTATCCACTTTGTCGTTGCAATGGAAAAACCTTTTTGGCAAAATGTGAATCCGTGTAGAAAGAGCAAATCTGTTCAAGAAAACCAGCCTGAGTCCCATGTTTGTTCTATGATGCTGCCTGAGAACCAATTTTTATGTTCTTTGTGATTTATCTAGAGGGAACCTGTTCTTTAAAAAAAAAAAAAAAAATCCCCCCACTTATATTGCTTCTTAAAATTGAGACATTTCTGATTACGTTGGAACACCATTAGTGGCAGTGAAATACTCTTTCTAGAAACAATTTACTCCAGCTGTCAGCAGTGCCAAAAAAAAACCAAAAAACAAAAAAACTGCTAGAAAAACTTACTAACGTTAACACAACTAACAGTACACCACACTGTTACAAGTTAGTTACATAAAAGACATTTGAAATTTATTACTTTTTTCTTCTTCGTAAGATCCTCCAGAGCTGCTACTGTATCGAGACTCCAGCCTGTGATGTTGACGATTCAAATGACTGTTCAGCCCGCCGTAGATGTCCAAGTGCACGTAGCTATGGGAACGATCACTGAAGTTAGTCACAGGTCACAGGAAAATGGCATTGTACTTTATGTTTCACTTTGTACATTCAAAAAACAACAAGTACACAAAGCACTAACCAAGGTTGACTATGATATGTATTCATCTCCACCTTATGATTCAAAAGCTTAAGCTTTTAGTCAATTATTTCTACCTAAAGATTTTCCCCACTCCAATAGGTGTGTGTGGTTAAGAATGTTCTGGTCTATAAAACAGGCAGAATACCTATTTAGAAACATCTAGAATTGTAAGCAACACAAAAAGTGGGTCACAACACTCCACCAATTCATCCATAAGAGCATGTAAAAAATCCTCCACGGCAGTAACTCTAATATTGAAACCATCAATGTGAAAAATTTCCAATACGGAAATATATTTCTTTACCGGGATTTCAACCCAACAAAATACACATTCCAATGCAGAAATTATCAGTTATTCCGATGACAATCGGTATGTGTGAAACTGAAAGGCTAATGAAGAACACAGGAGTGCTTACCTTTCTTCCATGTTCTCTTTGACAGGCTTATTATCAGGATTCCCGTCTGTGGGAGCCACCATGGTATTGCTACTGGAAGTAGTTCCTGGAATCCGAGACAGAGCAAATCTTGTCAATTTAAAAACCTGGAACAGGCCGGGCACGGTGGGTCACGCCTATAATCCTAGCACTCTGGGAGGCCGAGGCTGGAGGATTGCCCAAGGTCAGGAGTTCGAAACCAGCCTGAGCAAGAACGAGACCCTGTCTCTATTAAAAAGAGAAAGAAATTAATTGGCCAACTAAAAATATATAGAAAAAAAAATGAGCCGGGCATGCTGGTGCATGCCTGTAGTCCCAGCTACTGGAGAGGCTGAGGCAGGAGGATCGCTTGAGCCCAGGAGTTTGAGGTTGCTGTGAGCTAGGCTGATGCCACGGCACTCTAGCCCGGGCAGCAGAGTGAGGCTATCTCAAAAAAAAAAAAAATATATATATATATATATATATATATATATATATATGATGCTAAAATTTGAGACTGTAGCCCTCTGCATCCTTCTTACCCCATTGGGCTTCTAGAGGCTTGAAGACTGTGTGTATGAGTGTGACTAAATATATATAATCCATAGACACACACACACACACACCCTCTATTGTTATTGTAGGCAGGTGACTCGTATAGTTTTCTCTGGGGAGTCTGATTAATCCAGGAGAAAAGACCCACAGACTGATGTCACTGAATTCATCCTATAACAAAGGACACAGTTGACAATTTCCATATATACTTACAGAACTTACAAACTGTTAATACTCCACTCTTTAGCAAAATATAGATCTAGAATTGGTAAAGCTTCTCCTAAAACAAATCAAAGCACAGCTACTTGGAAGGCTGAGGCAGAAGGACTACTTGAGGTCAAAAGTTTGAGATGAGCCTGGGCAACATAGTGAGATCCCATCTCAAGAAAGAGAGAGAGAAAGAAAGAGACAGAAAGAGAAAAAGAAAGAAAGAAAAGAGACAGAGAAAGAAAAGAAAAGAAAAGACAGAAAGAAAGACAGAAAGAAAGAAAGACAGAAAGACAGAAAGAAAGAAAGAAAGAAAGAAAGAAAGGAGAGAGAGAGAAAGAAAGAAAGGAGAGAGACAGAGAGAGAGAAAAAGAAAAGAAAAGAAGAGAAGAGAGAAGAGAAGAGAAGAGAAGAGAAGAGAAGAGAAGAGAAGAGAAGAGAAGAGAAGAGAAGAGAAGAGAAGAGAAGAGAAGAGAAGAGAAGAGAAGAGAAGAGAAGAGAGAGAAAGACACTAAGCCAGGGCATAGTGGTGCATGCCTGTAGTCCCAACTATGCAGGAAGACTGCTTGAGCCCAGGAGTTTGAGGCTGCTGTGAGCTAAGATTGTGCCACTGCACTCCAGCCCTGGTGACAGAGCGAGACATAGTCTCTTGAAAAAAAAAAAAAGAAAAGAAAAATCAGCAATAACAATATAGAGAAAATGGGGATTTCTGTTGTGTGAAGAAAACTTTATAACTTTATCAGATACACAAAAAGATAGTCCAACATGAAACATGAATACGGTGCTATTAAAAAAATTATAATAAAAAAACTCTTTGGAATTAAAAACATTCTAGCAGATATGAAAAAATTCCATAGATGCATTATTAGACATCCCTTAGAAAGCAGAAAAGACTAAGAGATGAAAACAGATAACAAAATTATGAATACATAATTTAAAATATCTCTATTTATACAGATAACATTGTTATTAACATGATAAAAAACATTTAATATTGACTGCGTGACAAAGAGTTTCACAGAAAATTCATCTACAATAGCCTAGATACTGTACTGAATTTCATTGGAAGTTATTCTGTTAGGGACACAGTTTCTTTAATTAAAAATATTATTATAATAATTATAACTATATATATATAAGAATATATACTCATTTGATTATATATGATATATAAGATATATCCAAATAATTATAATGTGAAATTACACAAATAAATTTAGAAAATGTTTACTGTTGAAATCAACATGCTAATTATATTCCTTTAAAATTGCATTTGTTGTATAGGGATACATGAATTTACATTCCAGCTCTGAATAAGTATGCAAATATTATTTCCCTCTATAGTAATAGGATTCCTTACATTGTCGAATTTCTGTACTCATATGAGGATTTATAAAGTCTCTTCAAATTAATCACCATGAAAAACTTGCATTTGTTTTTGTTTTCTCCAATAATGATACTTAAAAGACACCACAAATGCTTGCTTAAATGAACAATGTCATAAAGCTTCTCTTTTGATATAAAGTAAGTTTTTTTTTTTTTTTTTTTTTGGAGACAGAGTCTCATTTTGTCACCTGGGCTGGAGTGCTAAAAACTCAGCCTGGCTCACAGCAACCACAAACTCCTGGGCTCAAGCGATCCTCCTACCTCAGCCTCCCTGGTAGCTGGGACTACAGGTATGTGCCACCGTGCCCGGCTAATTTTGTACTTCTATATATTTTTAGTTGTCCAATTAATTCCTTTCTGTTTTTTTAGTAGAGTCGGGGTCTCGCTCTTGCTCAGGCTGGTCTCGAACTCCTGACCTTGAGCGATCCTCCCGCCTCAGCCTCCCCGAGTAGCCGGGACCACAGGCAGGTGCCACCAGCCAGGTGCCTGGCTAATTTTTTCTCTCTATATATTTTGAGTCGTCCAGCTAATTTCGTTCTCCTTTTTTTAGTAGAGACGGGGTCTCGATCTTGCTCAAGGCTGGTCTCAAACTCCTGACCTTGAGCGATCCTCCCGCCTCGGCCTCCCAGAGTGCTAGGATGACAGGCGAGAGCCACAAATAAGTTTTTTTTTTTTTTAAAATAAATGTCACTGTGTACATGTGAGGCTTACAATATGACGTTGCAGGACACATGCTGCAGATAACGGTTACCATGACAAAACAGACCAACACGGCTAGTGTCTCGCATAGTCACAGAGTCACCGGCTGCAGCCACCTTCCTACCTGAGGTGACGGAGGGGGCCTTGCAGCTGGACGTGACGCGGTAGTAGGGCGGGTTGTCCGTGTGGGTGACCGCCGAGCTCACGGGGTCCGTCAGCTGCAGCTCGGCCACCAGCTCTTCCAGCAGCTGCATGGTCTTGTCTCTGCCCAGGTACACGATGACCTTCTTCACCTGTCCCCAAAGCAAGCGGTCAGAACAGGAAAAGCAGGGGTCGCACCCCATCCATTTGTCTGGAGGCAAATTTTATCAAAGTCCAGCGTTAAGTGGGGACGTGAATGAGCACGGTCTGATCTGAGCCTGCTGATGGTCAAGGAGACATTAATCAGCTTTATCGACACTGTCCCCCCTCGAAACCCCAATATCAGATCCCATTAGGATGATCGGAACGTTTAATGGGTCCCCCAACTTTATGCACCTCGTTTGCTTTTTTGCATTCTTTTTTTTTTTTTTTTTTTTTTTGAGACAGAGTCTCACTCTGTTGCCCAGGCTAGAGTGAGTGCCGTGGCGTCAGCCTCGCTCACAGCAACCTCAAACTCCTGGGCGCAAGCGATCCTCCTGCCTCAGCCTCCCGAGTAGCTGGGACTACAGGCATGTGCCACCATGCCCGGCTAATTTTTTCTAATATATTAGTTGGCCAATTAATTTCTTTCTATTTATAGTAGAGCCGGGGTCTCGTTCTTGCTCAGGCTGGTTTTGAACTCCTGACCTCAAGCAATCCGCCCGCCTCGGCCTCCCAAGAGCTAGGATTACAGGCGTGAGCCACAGCGCCCGGCCCATTCTTTTTATTTAAAAAAAAAAACAAAATAAAATAAATTAGCTTTCCTATAAAAATTTCTTTTTTGATGGAAAAGCTTTTCATTGGTATTGCTCTTGGATTTTCCTCTGATTTTCGGTCAGCCAGCCTTCAAAAACCCAGGATTTATCTTGCGTTCTGCCTTGCCCACTCCCTGTATTCATTCAACAAGAGTGGTTGTTAAGAGCGAGGAACTTGAACTTGAACTGCACTGCCCAGCCTGCAACGTGGATCTACCACTTACACTAGCTAGTGTCATCTGGGAAGTGACTCTCAGTTTTCTTGTTTGTTAAGATGGGGACTGTGTCAGCACCCGCTTCATTGAGCCGCTAGGACTACATGAGTTGAGATTTGTACTGTGAGTTTTAAAACAGCTAGTATGCTATATGAATGAAGTGGAAAAACATCATTTTCTTTTGAGACAGAGTCTCACTCTGTTGCCCAGGCTAGAGTGAGTGCCGTGGCGTCAGCCTCGCTCACAGCAACCTCAATCTCCTGGGCTCAAGCGATCCTCCTGCCTCAGCCTCCCGAGTAGCTGGACTACAGGCATGCGCCACCATGCCCGGCTCATTTTTTATATATATATTTTTAGTTGTCCAGCTAATTTCTTTCTATTTATAGTAGAGACGGGGTCTCGTTCTTGCTCAGGCTGGTCTCGAACTCCTGATCTTGAGCGATCCTCCCTCCTCGGCCTCCCAAAGTGCTGGGATGACAGGTGTGAGCCACCGCGCCCGGCCAGGCTGGATGACATTTGTTCAAGGAATCAAGGAACAAATCCACGTGCTACCTCCTTCCTGTCTGTCCTCATGTCCTGCCTTTGTCTCACCCCTGCCGGGCACTGCTGCCCACGCACTGATACGACATTTGGTAAATATATGGTTTTTATATATTATTTAAAAAAAAAAAAAAGCTACATGAACTTGAATACGCACGTAAGGCAAGAGGCTTGGCTCGCTGTTCACCCCGCAGATGCTGATCAAAAAGTGCAAAATGATCTTCAGGTTCTTGGGCCAGCCGTCCGCGAGTGTGGTCCACACGTTCTCCACCTCCGACCAGGCCAGCTCGTCGCCGTACTGGACGCAGGACACAAGAGGGACGTCAGGAGGGACCGTCTACTAAGGACCAGACTCGCCACACGGCGAGACGTTAGGCAGCGACGCTTTCACACTTAGCTCTAATTTTTTCCCACACTTTAGAAGGGGCAATAACTTCTTTCAACATATCTAAAGGATAAATATCACCCATCATGTATGTAGTAAAAATAAAAAAAGAAAAGAAAAAATGAAATTTTATGTCTAATGAGTTGTTTTATTTTTTTTTCAATTTTACATTTTTATAAGATATATTAAAATTTATAAATATATATATATATATATTTTTTTTGAGACAGAGTCTCACTGTGTTGCCCAGGTTAGAGTGCCGTGGCATCAGCCTCGCTCACAGCAACCTCCAACTCCTGGCCTCAAGCGATCCTCCTGCCTCAGCCTCCTCCCGAGTAGCTGGGACTACAGGCATGTGCCACCATGCCCAGCTCATTTTTTCTATATATATATTTTAGTTGTCCAATTAATTTCTATTTATAGCAGAGACGGGGTTTTGCTCTTGCTTAGGCTGGTTTCATACTCCTGACCTCGAGCAATCCTCCTGCCTCGGCCTCCCAGAGTGCTAGGATTACAGGCGTGAGACACCGCGCCCGGCCTATTAAAATTCATAAATATATTTTTATAAACTCTTTTGTTTCTTTTTTTTTCATCCCAATGAAACAGATCAAGAGAAGTTGTTTTATTTATTTATTTTTTTGTCTTCAACATTTATTTATTTTTATTAACTGGGTTTTTTTTTGTTTTTTTTTTCCGGCATATTATGGGGGGAGAAGTTGTTTTAAAGTGAGGAATGTACAATGCAATTTTGTCTGGTTATGGCAGGATCATCTGATCTCCACACTGGTTTCCAACCGGGTTTAACTCCTAACTCGCTCATTCTGGGGCGGCAACAGCAAACACAAAACCCAATTTAACTTTACCTTTTTGCAAATGTATAAAGCTTAGCTGATGCAAGGAAAATAAATAAAATAAATTATAAAAATAAAAAATAACTTTACCTTTGCCGTCATGTACATGAGGTTGTTCAGGACCATGGCCGTGGCCTGGGGCGACCCCCAGCCTTCTCCCCGCAGCCAGCGCCTGCTCGTCACCATCAGCTCTCGGTCCTTCAGGGCGTCGTCCTCGTCGTCCTCGTGTCGCCTGGGGGAGGGCAAGGGCCTCGGGTCCACGAGCTCGATGTTGTTCACCCAGGGCAGCAGGTAGTGCAGCATGGCCTGGCGCCCGGCGGGCTGCGCCGTCTGGATCCTCTGGCTGACCTCTGGAATCACATGCGCCCCACGACAGGCCTGATGTCACCGCGGTGCCCTGTCCTCCGCGATGAACTTCCACTTCCTCTCCTCCTCCTCAAAGACTGGGAAGCCAGATTCTATTCCTATGCTTCGCAAGTAGGAGTGCTGTCTTTCTTTCTATCGGTAATGCGTTTCGCCTCCATGACATCATCAAGAAAATCAACAGCTGCCATAACTATGATCCCAGCAACCCTACTTTGGGGCATACAGCTAAAAAGCACTAAAAGCAGAGACTCAAACAATATACTTTGCAATTACGAGTACTATCTTTCGTTTTATTGATAATAAATTTCACCTCCATGACATCATCAAGAAAATCAACATCTGCCATAATTATGGTCCCAGCAATCCTACTTTGGGGCACACAGCTAAAAAGCACTGAAAGCAGAGACTCAAAAAATATACTTTGCAATTAATTAATTAATTGATTGATTGAGACAGAGTCTCACTCTGTTTCCCAGGCTAGAGTGAGTGCCGTGGCATCAGCCTCACTCACAGCAACCTCAAACTCCTGGGCTCAAGCGATCCTTCTGCCTTGGCCTCCCGTTGTAGCTGGCACTACAGGCATGCACCACCATGCCCGGCTCATTTTTTTCTATATAGTTTTAGTTGGCCAATTAATTTGTTTCTATTTTTAGTAGAGACCGGGCCTCGCTCTTGCTCAGGCTGGTCTCGAACTCCTGGCCTTGAGCGATCCTCCTGCCTCGGCCTCCCAGAGTGCTTACTTAGGATGACAGGCGTGAGCCACCGCGCCCGGCTTAAAGATAGTTTTTTTAGGAAACGATTGGTAAAGAGGATCCACTGGGCAGTTCCCGGGTCATACCTGAGAATATGGCGAGAGTGAGCTCAGGGTACGCGCGTGCCAGCTCCTCGGACAGCTGGTAGTAGGACACAGAGTACAGGTGCGGCAGAGGGGACAGCTGGCTGAGGACCCCGTCCGTCCTGTGAACCTCCAGCTTGTGAGCATAGCGAAACAGCTTCGGCTCCAGGACCTACAGGAACGCAATCCCGTCGACTTAGCTAGGGTTCCATGGGCCCTATAAAGTTCAGCTATAATTTAAAGCCAAAATAACTTCTGCCCCCAAATATTCCAGTTTAAAAATGATATTGTTATGTACATCACAGAGTATTTCGCTGTGTTAATTACTAATTCCAGGAAGTATTTGCAAAAGAGCCCGTAACTGTTTAAAAAGATTTGTTACATTTGTACCCCCATAACATGCTGAAAGAAAAGAAAAACAAACATATACAGCTATGGAAGAGTGGTAAAAAAGAGGAAAAAAAAAAAAGAGAGAAAACAACAAACAAAAAAATTAATAAAAGAAAAAGAAAGGAAAGAAAGAAAATAAATGAAAAAGATTTGTATTCTTTGCAATGATCAGATTAGTAACATGGCCTGAAAATAACTTCAGCAACTTGATACACAATTATTTGAAAATATATCCATGCTTGGTAAATTAAGTTTCTGAGCTATTTATATCAGATCTAATAAAGGAAAGTTATAGGAAGATACGATAAAAGAGCTACTTTTGTATATTAAATAGCTCTCAAAAATATTTCAGCTACCATTATTCTCATCTGAATATTTATATGCACACATAGGCTCTAACCATTCAATATTTATAAATACCCTCATAATTCAATATTTACAAGTACCCTCATATATATACGCACACATTAATATACATAATCCTTCCATATGGTACAATTCTCAATGGTTTATATTATTCATAGATTTAAATATCTGTATTACCTTTGCCTTTCATTTCTAATAAGAACCAAGACTTGATATCGTAACTTCACTATTAAAAATAAAGCTAAATATTAATACTAGTATGCTTTGATGGCAAGAAGAAATTATTGGGTTTCATTAAATCCTGAGTAAAAAAAAAATATTTTAATTAACATCTGTTTACAAACCTGTAAAAGTTGCATGGCAACTTCATAGATACTTCTAGAAGAATCAGCTGCTTTAAACAGTATGAGATTTAGAAGCATCACTGTGTCACACTGATAATCCCTACGAATAAATTTTACATGTTAGGTAAATAAAAATGTTTAGAGGCTTTCCCACCAGTTAATAAACATGTATTAAGTATCTTCTAAGCCTATGAGATGATTTTTTTCTTTAAGGCAATAGGTATAACATTATCCTTATTTTGGTTAAATTCCATCAGAGCTTAAGGAGAATAAATACAATCTACGGGTTCTACATCCATGGCTCCAATCAATCATGGATAGAAAGTATTTGGAAAAAAAAAAAAACTGCAAGTGGCCAGGTGCTCACGCTAATCCTAGCACTTTGGGAGACTGAGGCTGGAGGATAGCTTGAGGCCAGGAGTTCGAGACCAGCCTAAGCAACATTGTGAGAACCCATCTCTACAAAAATTAGAAAAATCAGCTTGGCATGGTGGCACGTGCCAGCAGTCCTGGCTACTCGGGAGGCTGAGGCAGGAGGATCGCTCGAGCCCAGGAGGCTGAGGTTGCAGTGAGTTATGATGACACCATTTCCCTGTAGCCTTGGCAACTGAGAGAGACCCTGTCTCTAAAAATAAAAAAACAAAACCAACCTGCATCTGTACTGAACACGTACAGACTTTTTTTTTCCTTGTTCATTATTCCCTAAATGTAGTATAGCAACTATTCATAGGGCATTTGCATTGTATTAGGTATTAAAAGTAATCTGGAGATATTTAAAGTGCATGGGAGGATTGGCGTAGCTGAGATGCAAATTCTGTGCCATTTGATATAAGGAACTGGAGCACTATGGATTTGGGTGTCTGAGGACTTCCTTGAACCAATTTCCCCAGGATATACAGGGCTAATTAGACCAGTTTCTTAATATTGCTTTTTTATTTTTTTTTTAATTATTATTTTTTAAAATTTTATTTTAATTTATATTTTATTTTTTTTATTTTCTATTTTCTTAACAGATTGTCAGTGCAGAAACCTTAGTATGTCTGAATTCAACAGGAAACCCTTTATTTTTTTGAGACAGAGTCTGACTGTGCTGCCCAGGCTCGAGTGCCGTGGCGTCAGCCTAGCTCACAGCAACCTCCAACTCCTGGGCTCAAGCGATCCTCCTGCCTCAGCCTCCAGAGTAGCTGGGACTACAGGCATGCGCCACCACGCCCTGCTAATTTTTTTTTCTATGTATTTTTAGTTGACCAATTAATTTCTTTCTATTTTTAGTAGAGACAGGGTCTCACTCTTGCTCAGGCTGGTCCCGAACTCCTGACCTCGAGTGATCCTCCTGCCTCGGCCTCCCAGAATGCTAGGATTACAGGCATGAGCCACCACTCCTGGCCAAGGAAACCCTTTCTTTTTCTTTTCTTTTTTTTTTTTTTTTGAGACAGAGTCTCGCTCTGTCACCCAGGCTAGAGTGAGTGCCGTGGTGTCAGCCTCGCTCACAGCAACCTCAAACTCCTGGGCTCCAGCGATCCTCCTGCCTCAGCCTCCCGAGTAGCTGGGACTACAGGCATGCGCCACCACGCCCGGCTGATTTTTTCTATGTATGTAAATAGAAAGAAACCCTTTCTTAGAAACAAAAACAGAAGCATAGAAGGAGAACACCTCCCTAAGATAGAAAAGACGCATCCCCAGGGTACCTGTTCTGGAACACGTTAGCAATGGCTTTAAAGCAGCCGGCGGCCACCCTCCTGGAGCCCGTGTAGCACCGGTCCACGGCCCAGTACAGGAGGTTGCTCTGATCCGGGTTCAGCTCCAGCAGGAGCGTGACTGCCTCGCAGCCCAGCTGATGAACCTGCACCGAGATTGCAGACCGCCCGGGAGAGACAAAGTTATGCACCACCTGTTTCCCTACATTGTTTTACTCAAGTACTATACTGCATGCACGCACATGATCGACAGATGCAGCCTCCTTCTGTTCGCCTCCTTCCTAGGCCATTCAACCAGCAGAAAAAAAATAAAATAAAATAACACGGATGAATTATCCTTGGCCTCTTGTTTTTTTTTTCTCCACCAGACTCTTTAGAATGATTCTCTCTGCCAACAGAGCCCAGAAGGCAGCCGATGAATATGAATAGTGATTAAGTGCTTTCAGAGAAATCAGTTATTAACCTCCCTAATTATTTTTTGTCAAGCTTTATTCTTGTTTTCGATAACCCAACAGAAAAATTATTCGGAGGGGGGAAAATAAATGTAAGTCTTATTTTAAATCATGAAGTCTGCATGTGTACAGTATGATAGTAAAAAGGGCAAGAAAGAATGATTCATTGGAAGGGGTCAAAAAAAAAAAAAGAAATTAAACGTAGCAAATAACATTTTTGCCACAGAGCTCAATATATTCTATATTAATATATATATATATATTTTAATTATAAATATTTGTCTTTTCTTTTTTTTTTTGGAGATGCTAATAAGGCAGAGATTCTTTTTTTTTTTTTTCTTTGCCGGTATTTAGCCTTGGATGGAGTTTGCTATGTTAATACTTTATCTATTGACTCAGAACCCTAAGTTCTAAGGAGGAATATATACACACTGCTGTATTCACCCTATGCTATAAAAGTGAAATTAAAATTATTCAAATGAGTAGCGAGAATTAGAACTTTAATTTTACATAACAGGCTTTTTTGCATGTAATTCCAACCTATTTTATTAAAAAAAGAAGATTTCTTTTCAGTGGGCCACACATTAAATCCAAATGCTGCAGTGGCAATCAATGGATTATGAGCTTTTAAAGAAACTGTCCTAATTACCTTTTTGTCCAGAGAGTCCAAGATGTTATCCAGCCACTTGTACAAATAGCCATCGGACGACAGTCCCACATTATCTGCAACAGGGCCACAACAGAGTACAGCGGACATAGCCTTCGAACGACAATATTAGGGTTACATTTAAAACGTTTAAGAGGTTACAGTGTTGGCTGCTTAATGAGAAGAGGCAGTATATTTTCACGCATGCGGATCTAGCCATAATACATGGATGTTTCTAGTTGCAAAGGAAAGTACCATAATAATTATTAAAACTAAGAAATTTATTGTAAGTAAGTATCACGCATGATTTACCAAATTAGACATGAAGCTTGAATGGTACTGGAAGAGAAGATAAAAAAGACCAAGAGAAAGTACTTAAGTAGGAATAAAAGTAGGTATTTCTTTGAGCCAATCCTCAGTTCTTTAAGAAAATGGCGATCAAATGTTGGTAGATTCTGTAATTTTATTTTTTTTTTTGAGATAGAGTCTCACTCTGTTCCCCAGGCTAGAGTGAGTGCCATGGTGTCAGCCTAGCTCACAGCAACCTCCAACTCCTGGGCTCAAGCGATCCTCCTGCCTCAGCCTCCCAAGTAGCTGGGACTACAGGCAGGCACCACCATGCCCGGCTAATGTTTTTTCCATATATTTTTAGTTGGGCAATTAATCTCTTTCTACTTTTAGTAGAGACGGGGTCTCCCTCTTGCTCAGGCTGGTTTCGAACTCTTGACCTTGAGCGATCCTCCCGCCTTGGCCTCCCAGAGTGCTAGGATCACAGGCGTGCGCCACCGTGCCCAGCCTGTAATTTTAAATAAACTTATGATTTAAGTGTTTGAAAATGATAGACAAATATATATATATATATTTATATATATATATATATAAATATATATATATAAAATATATATATATATTTTAATACTCTCAGGTTCTCTGAAGAAATTCTTATCCTGGTTATAATACCGGTTGCAGAGAAACATAAAAATATTTAGCTCTGCTCTTTTTTTTAATCTTTTTTTTTAAATTCTCTTATTTATCAGGTGTCAGGAGGGTGGGTGGGGGGAGGAGGGGAGGGGTGTATACAACCACAACGAGTAAGATGTGCAATGTTTGGGGGATGGACACGCTTGAAGCTCTGACTTGAGGGGGGAGGGGGGCATGGGCAATATATGTAACCTTAACACTTGTAACCCCAAAATACGCTAAAATAACTAAAATAGCCAAATAAATCCAATAAATATGTTAAACCAAAAAAAAAAAAAAAGAGAGAAAGAAATCAGCTAAGTCAATACCTTTAATGCACAGTATTGATGTCTATTAATTTGCATATTTCTGTCACTGTATCGGTCCAAGGGTGTAAACATGATGCTAAAAGGGCCCGCCCAGTGACTGAACAGCATGAACAGGCTGTGACGAAGGCTCTGTTGAGGGAAAATACTTCTTCTCTGGTGCACTGCAAATAAAAACAAAACAAAACGAAATGGTAGAAAAAAAATTCACTTCCATTTCTTTTTACATTAACATGCATGCCAGCTTATTTGTTCTTGAATACATGATGCTGTAAAAAAGAATGCGGAAGTTTTCATTTGCAACTGCCAAAAACCCTCTGCAGTAGCAGACGTCGTTTGCATGTATATACAAGTCGCAGAAAAAAAGTTTGGGGTGCAGGAGACACAGGAGCTGGAAGGCAGGCAGAGGGGTGGGGACAGGAGCCCGCCTGTCCCTGGGCTGTCCCCGGACTGTCCCTGGCTATGGGGTGACCTTGGTTCGCTGCAAAGTGAGGGCTTTGGACTAGATGAGTGCTTTTATTTAGACTTTGCATTTTTTTTTTTTTACCAGGAAAGGTGCCTTTACAAAAAGGAATGTTCCATGGAATCTTGATGCTCGAAACAGGTGAAAGGGGCAGCTCGTCTAAGTGGAAGTGGCACGTGAGAGCTGATGTCCAAAGCCATCCCCCTGCCACCTGCTGACGGCACCTGGGAACCCCAGGGTTCGGAGAACCAGCAGAATTTGAAAACCACTGGTTTTTCAATGCTCCCCAAGGATTTTTTTTTTTCCCATTTTGAAATTCTACTGTACAATTTCTCGACGTGGTTCCTTGTTGAAGAAACTCAACTGTATTACGATAAACCAACGTGGAAGGTGTAGAAAAGTGTTTAGTAGCAGACCAAATCATATCTTCAAATGAGTGAGCTTCTACTCGGTAAATTTAGGGGGAAAAAAGCTCTTTTCCTTTAAATAGCATCGTTTTCCTTCCAAAGATCGAAGCAGGGCTCCCTAACTCGTAACGAACGTACCTCACTAAGTGCTTAAGTGACCCTGTTATAAAACACAACCCATGCTTCTTTAAACATCAACTGTTTGCAAATACCAGTAAAGTAACAATTTTGTCTTGCAGAATGAATATGAAACATTTATATTTACATTGTAATCCAAAGGTTATAGTCACATTTTTGTCTTATACTTGCAAAGAATTTATGACTTTTAAAAATGCAATTGTGTAAACTAATCTTCCTAGCACCTAAACCAGTACTTGCCAATACATTAATAGTACCTGCTCAATAATCAATCAATTACACAAATAATGAATCAATTAATTAAATGAATCAATTAATAGCACTATGTCCTTATTACATTATGTATCTATGGCCTACCCTGTTCTCCCAATACTCAAAAGTATCTTGTTAATTTTATTCTCGGTTATTAATTGGAGCATTACACTTTTAGCTCATTGCATCTAGAATAACCTTATCCAAAGAGCTTATTCCATCGATTTCTTCAGACTTTTGTGTCAATGCCTTGATTATTGCTGAAAACCTGTGCTGACTTGCTTTTTAATTTCCATTCATTCACGCCAATTCAAAGGTAAAACAAACTCCAGAAATCCATGCTACCATGCTATTTTTGCAGCATGTTCACAAACTGCTTTATAAACTTAGATTAGAAAAACTCAGGGGAAGAAAAGCTATGACGGTCCCTTAAATACTAAATAATGCTTTAAGAAGTGGAAAATCATACCTGGAACATTCTGAATGATATTCGCCACTAAGGCACTAAAATGGCATCGGATATCTTTCAGGGTGTCAGAATCTTTTTCATTTTCTGCCTCTAGCAGTTGTCTGGTTAAATCAACATACTCCAATAAAGTGTTGTTGAGGAAATGGGTTTCACTATCAAGGCCACCACTTGCACTGAAAATATCGGAGAAAATAAATGACAGCATGTGACTTTCAATTGTAATTTAAATCAAAACAAATTCCCAGTAATCAAAATCAGAATAATACCTATATAAGCTTTGCATGTTCGTGGGAGTTTGCAACTTAGCATACCAGAATGAAATGAACACGATTTTGACTTACTCAAATATAAAAATAGACGGTGCTTCTTAATCAAGAAACTACTAATGCAAGCTATATTACTCAATGCCACGTCTAACTTTAATCAACTATTCTGAGTGCTAAGTGTTATTATTCCCTGTCAGAAGATACAGATTTTTAAAAAGGATGCATTTGGGAGGAGGAGGATGAGTTTAGAGAGGCAGACAGAGGACAGATCAGTTCTATTCATTGTCATCATAGCCATGCCTATTATTAATAATAACATTAATAATAATTAATATTCAATATTTAGAAAGACTATAAATAACTAGAGGAAAGGTAATTCCATATACTAATATGATGGAATTAGCCTAGCAGCTTTTGAAAGTTATAATCTAAAATCTAAAATTATTTGGGAAACCACAATGAAATAGTGAAGGATTGTTCTGTACTTGTTGGTGTCTTCATTTTTTATTCGGAAAAAAAATTAATAATTAATAGTTATGTTGATATTAATAATGTGTTACTATAATATTAATAACATAACTATGATACTAATAATTAATAACAATCATCATCATCAAATATCCATAAGTTACTTGTTCCCAGAAAGATTCTCTTGGTATTATCAGGGATATAAAAATTTAAGAGAATTCCAGCAAGAATGAGGGAGAATGCTGGATTTCAAATCTTTCTAGACCAATGGAGTTGCCTTAAGAATCTAAGCAGTGAGATTCTCTTTGAAGCAAGGGATTTGTGCTTGGGAACCACTGACTGACAGGGGGGACATTTGGTTCTTGGATTCCTGTCTTATTTCATCGGTCATTAAGCGTGCAGCCAGTACCTACTTTGAATGTTTTTGTGAGAATATAAACAAGTCACTGCAGATGAAGAGGCTTAGTAAACAGTAAGTGCAACTTAAATGATTAGCTATTATTATACACTCAAATCTATTTAGGTCAGCTTTTCCTTGTTATATTTGAAAAGGACTTCTAATGTATATTGTTTTAAAAGAATATTTTTTCTACTAGTTGTGAGTAGCTTTTTTAAATTATATTTTCT
The DNA here is from genome assembly GCF_040939455.1 of Microcebus murinus. NCBI lineage: Eukaryota > Metazoa > Chordata > Mammalia > Primates > Cheirogaleidae > Microcebus > Microcebus murinus. Next base: position 17,440,504 of record NC_134129.1, on the reverse strand, counting down.
TTTTCATTTGTATTTTTCTGTTCTTTCTTCTTTTCCCAGAAGCCATGGCAATGAGTAGCTTTTTAACCTACATTCTAAACCCATGACAAGAGTAAGAAGTTTTCAATGCTACTACAATATATTAAAAATATCAGCATACAAGAAAAGACATGTGTTGAATGAATAAATTTAAGAGCAAAGTTTTTCCTTTATTCCTTCTATGAGTGTTAAAATTCTGGGTCATGGCCTATCAGTGGATGGAAAACTGATTTAGTGGATTGTTACCTGCACCAGGATAAAACATTCCTTCTTTTAACAAATACTCATTGAATATCTACTACAAATCACGCACAAGGAATCCACTGGGTGAACAAAACAAAGACACTTGCTTTCTTGGCATTTAGCACTCATTTTTTTCCTTAACCAAGGAAAGAAAAATATCCATATTTGTGATAACTTTCTATTAATTTCTCTTCAAAGAAAAATATCCTAAAACAAAATATACAACTGTTTTAAAAAATCATTGCTACTCAAAAATGAGTATAGATTTTATAGTTAATTTTAAACATACATTTTTCATTCCCCAAAATAGTACCAAAGATTCTTCACTCACTAAAAAGACATTAAAAGCAAACAAAAAAGAAAAGATTCATAAATGTATTAGAGGTGTTAATTTTTTGCATCAAGCTCCTATGTGTCCATTTTACTTTTCTTAACTTCTAATGTTTTATTTTTGTGGAGGACAGAAAAGAGAATGAGGTTTTCATTTGCTTTTTCATTTGCTTTTCACTTACTAGGAAAGAAAAATAAATGGTTTAAATTCTCTTTGATTAAAGCACTGTTCTGAAAGTACTTGTCAAAAGCATCCAACATGGCCAGGTGCGGTGGCTCACGCCTGTAATCCTAGCACTCTGGGAGGCCAAGATGGGTGGATCGCTCAAGGTCAAGAGTTCGAAATCAGCCTAAGCAAGAGCGAGACCCCATCTCTACTATAAATACAAAGAAATTAATTGACCAACTAAAAATATATATACAAAAAATCAGCCGGGCATGGTGGCGCATGCCTGTAGTCCCAGCTACTCGGGAGGCTGAGGCAGGAGGATTGCTTGAGCCCAGGAGTTTGAGGTTGCTGTGAGCTAGGCTGACGCCACGGCACTCACTCTAGCCTGGGCAACAGAGTGAGACTCTGTCTCAAAAAAAAAAAAAAAATGCATTCAACATTAAACATGAACGGTATTAGGTACACTAAGAAATACTCAGGACAAAAGCTAAAGTAACAATGCTATGCTGTGTGCACAGTTACTCTATTTGTTTGATTATTAATGCTTTTATTCCTTAAGAACTCTTTTTCAGAGAGTGATGCACACAAGTTTTTTGTTGCAAAGGTGCTTTTCAACACTTTTTTTATGCATTTCAGGAGAAGAAAAGATTATGTTCCCTCATCATTCTAGAGTTTTAAAAACCCGAATCCAATACTGACCTGTGACTAATGACACCAGCATCGGCCAGCAGTTCAAATATTCGTACCAGTTGTACTCGTAAAATGTCTCGGCGCCTGCGCCGTTTCATATTCTGTTTGAAAGATAAAAGGACGTTATTTAAAAGCCCTCAAGTAGCCGGGCCCAGTGGCTCACGCCTGTAATCCCAGCACTCCGGGAGGCCAAGGCTGGAGGATCACTCAAGGTCAGGAGTTCGAAACCAGCCTGAGCAAGAGCAAGACCCCGTCTCTATTAAAACAGAAAGAAATTAATAGGCCAACTAATGTATATAGAAAAAATGAGCCGGGCATGGTGGTGCATGCCTGTAGTCCCAGCTACTCGGGAGGCTGAGGCAGGAGGATCGCTTGAGCCCAGGAGTTGTAGGTTGCTGTGAGCTAGGCTGACGCCACGGCACTCACTCTAGCCTGGGCAACAGAGTGAGACCCTGTCTCAAAACAAAACAAAACCAAAAACAAGCCTTCAAGGAAGTTGATACGAAAACTTGCTGGTGTAATTTAGAAAGAATATTTCGGCTCATCAAAATTATCTTGCTTGTGCAGTGTAGACTGGGAGCACTTTGGCAGCTATTTCTTCAAAGGTGTATGTGTGGGCCAGGCACGGTGGCTCATGCCTGTAATCCTAGCAATTTGAGAGGTCAAGGCGGGAGGACTGCTTGAGGCCAGGAGTTCAAGACCAGGCTGGGCAGCATAGCAGACCTCGCCTCTACAAAACATAAAAAAATCATTTGGCCTTGGTGATGCGTGCCTGCCTATTGCTGTAAGTTTTATTGCAAAACACCTACACCCAACTGTTTATGCAGTCTATTTTTTTTTTTTTTGAGACAGAGTCTCACTGTGTTGCTCAGGTTAGAGTGGCATGGTGTCAGCCTAGCTCACAGCAACCTCAGTCTCCTGGGCTCAAGCGATCCTCCTGCCTCAGCCTCCCGAGTAGCTGGGACTACAGGCACGCGCCACCACGCCTGGCTCATTTTTTCTATATATTTTTAGTTGTCCAATTCATTTCTTTCTATTTTTAGTAGAGACGGGGTCTCACTCTTGCTTAGACTGGTTTCGAACTCCTGACCTTGAGCGATCCTCCCACCTCGACCTCCCATAGTGCTAGGATTACAGGCGTGAGCCACCATGCCCAGCCTGTTTATGTGGTCTATGAAACCTTTCATGCTAAAAAGGCAGAGGTGAGTAGCTGTAGCACAGAAAATACAGTCTGCAAAGCTGAAAATGTTGACTATCTGACCATTTACAGAAAAAGCCCACCAACTCCAAACTATCCTGCTCTCACTTAAGCTAAGACAATTTTCATCAGTTTTACGTTATGGACTTGAGTGGGAAAGGGAAGTCTGTGCCTTAAAAAAAAAGTTGATAAATACACCAGCCAATCTCTCACTTCATTTTTAACTTTGGTTATTATATGTAGAATATAGCAGAAAATAAATGTTTAATAGGCCAGGTGCAATGGCTCTCGCCTGTAATCCTAACACTCAAGGAGGCTGAGGAGGAAGGATTGTTTGAGGCCAGGAGTTTGAGACCAGCCTGAGCAAGAGCGAGACCTCATCTCTACTAAAAAGTAGAAAAATTAGCCGGGCATGGTGGTACGTGCCTATAGTTCTAGCTACTCGGGAGGCTGAGGCAGGAGGATCGCTTGAGGCCAGGAGTTGGAGGTTGCTGTGAGCAAGGCCGACGCCAAGGCACTCTAGCCTGGGCCACAGAGTGAGATACTGTCTCAAAAAAAAAAAAAAAAAAAAAACAAAGGTAAACAATAGAAAACTGCAGAACACAGCTTACCTCTGGCCTTCTTTCAAGTGCTTCTTTAATTATGGGATGTAATTCCTCTATTAGTTCCCTAGAAGAAAAATAATATATGTTCTATTAATAGCTAAAAGATATCATGTGACAAATGCAAATATGTAAACATTAATATACTGTGCAAACTGTCAAGTGTTAATCCTAATCCTACTGTTTTAAACATCATTTTTATTGTTTTGGTCATAAAATAACATATTATAGGACATTTGGACGCTAGAAAAAATGGTATAGGCCACTTATTTTAATTTGTAGAGATAAGTACTATCAATATTTTTATTTAATCAGTTTTGCAACCCACATACATTTTACATAGTTGAAACCCTATTATATATAAAATAGTATCCTTTTTCTTAATAGTATCCCAGCACACTTGTACATGCCATTAATTAATTCATAATAGTCTATCATAGGGTAGCATGCCATGATATTCCTAACCATTTATTACTGAATTGTTACAATTTATCCAATTTCTGTTACTGTAAATACTGCCTCAGTGAACAACTTCATACATTTATCACTGTCTTTATTTCTGATTATCTTTTTTTTTTAATTGCCAATTAATTTGTTTCTGTTTTTAGTAGAGACGGGGGTCTCGCTCTTGCTCAGGCTGGTTTTGAACTCCTGACCTTGAGCGATCCGCCCACCCCGGCCTCCCAGAGTGCTAGGATTACATGCCTGAGCCACCGGGCCTGGCCTGATTATCTCTTTAGGATTAATTTTACAGATTAAATTAATGCGTCAAAGGGCAAAAGACTTTATGAAAATGATACATTTTTCTCTATTTATATTTTGATTTTAAATCACAAATGTACCCATGAGAAGATGGGGAAAATTCTTAAAAGCCTAAGAAGAAAATCAAATCCATCCACAATTTTGTCATTTATAGAAAAGCCCTGCTATTTCAAGTATTTGCCTCCATGATTTTTAAGTTGAGATCACTTTTATATCCCATTTTTTCAATTACCACAATAATATATTTATCTGTCATAAAACAGTCTTCCAAAACTTTATTTGTAATGATAAATAACCACGCCTATAGATACATCACAGTTTATTATCCTATTCTCTTGTTGCTCACATTGTCTCGGAGACAAAACACCAAATATCACCTCATATCAATTGAGAAAGTTCTCAAAAGAGATCATTCAGGGCCCAGCAGGCAACAAAGCAAAACCTCAGGCAAAAATTAAGCATTTGCTTCATTTATATCAAAAAAACATCAAATATCAAAACATGACATAAAATGTGTCTATAAATATTTCCTTGAAGCACACTCTGATCCTCTTGCATAATAAGAAGGGGAGAAAAGTGGAGTTTTAAGCACAAGACCAATATTACACATTAACAGAATCACTGTGTAAATGAACCGAGTAGGAAAACAGTACAGATTTATATGACATTTTAACATTTTTATTATATATATATTTGATTTGTCATAGTAATGCTGTGAGGAAAATAGGGTATATCTTAACCAAAATGAGGAAATACAGGCTCAAATAAAGTAAATGACTTGTTAAATGTTACAAGACTAGTTAACTGGTAAAAGTCAACACTAGTATGCAACTGGGCCGGGCGTGGTGGCTCACGCCTGTCATCCTAGCCCTCTGGGAGGCTGAGGCCCGGGGATCGCTCAAGGTCAGGAGTTCGAGACCAGCCTGAGCGAGACCCCGTCTCTACTAAAAAAAAAAAAAAAAAATTGAAAGAAACTAATTGACCAACTAAAAAAACACAACAACAACAACAACAACAAAAAGAGTAGCACGCAACTACCCTAGTAAGTACTCTGCCGGACCCTGCTACATTCTAAGTAGCACATGTATCATGTTAGCGCACAGAGGAAACATGAGAAGGTAATTACCTAAAAGCTCCTGGGTTGGTCCTGCCAAGTCCCAGAACGAGGGACTCCGTGATTTCCATGCTGTCGGAACGCATCATTGGAACGATGTGCTTAAACAAGGATGAAGGGGACGGGATTCCAATAATCTGGAAAGAAAATGTTGCATTTATAGCAGCCACTAAGGACACTGCCACGTCCAGTTAAACAGCTTCAGATTCCAACACTCTTTGGTCAGTGACAAATGGGACAGACGAAACTTTCAAATGAATGGGGCGTCAAAATTCACCCACGGTGTACACAACCTGAAAAGGAAATGATCTGTCTCATGGCTTAATGCAAGGCCATGAACAGAACTAAGGTCTCTCGATTGCTTACAAATACCGTGTTTCCCTCAAAATAAGACAGGGTCTTATATTTAGTTTTCCTCAAGAAGACACCCTAGGGCTCATTTTCAGAGGATGTGCTATTTTTTTTTTAAGTACGGTACAACCATCTCCATTGATTCAAACAGAGTGAAGTCGTCTTCTTCTGGAACATCATCCTCACTCTCCAAACCCTGAATCCCATCCTGAATGTCTTGCGACTCTGTTTCCTTTAGAACCACCGGCCCCGATCTCTCCTGTGGAGCACTAGAGCTCTCATGGGGCAGATGAGAAGGGCTGCTCGTGTTCTTTCCCACTCCGCGACGACACGCATGGGTTGTGCAGATGCGCTGCGCAGCCACGCCCCTCACTAGGGCTTATTTTCATAGCCACGCCCACCACTAGGGCTGATTTCCATAGCCACGCCCACCACTAGGGCTGATTTTTCATAGCCAAACCCACCACTAGGGCTGATTTTCATAGCCACGCCCATCACTAGGGCTGATTTCCATAGCCACGCCCATCACTAGGACTGATTTTCATAGCCAAACCCACCACTAGGGCTGATTTTCATAGCCACGCCCATCACTAGGGCTGATTTTCTGGGTAGAGCTTCTATTGAGCAAATGCTTAGAAATCCTGCTGTGGCTCATTTTATGGGTAGGTCTTATTTTCGGGGAAATACGGTACCATCATATAATAGGCCCACTCCATCATATATTCTATATCTTTAGATCCATGCATATGAATAAAACAAAATTACTTCTAAAATTGTCCTCAGTGTTAAAGTCAGACCCCGGTCTTAAGTTTCCTAAGTTTCCTTGAACCACTGCATAATGTCTTGTGTCACATCATAAAGACTACACAACTGTTCTCATTAAACAGCCTTTGCATCGTTACATGATTTAGGAAAATTCTAGAGAGGCACTTAATTATTTAAACAATTCCTTTTGGGGTTTGAGAAGTGTGAGAACTATAGGAGCCAGAATAAGGGAAAACAGGCACGATGACTTCTTTAAAAACATTCATTACGATGAATTTAATGAGCCTTTATTTTCAATGAAAAACTATAGATGGATTATTGATTCCAAGTACGAATCCATAAAAATAGTGGTGGAATCTCTTTAAGTATTTTCACTTTTTTGGGGTTTTTTTTTTGAGACAGAGTGTCACTCTGTTGCCAGGACTAGAGTGCCGTGGCGTCAGCCTAGCTCACAGCAGCCTCAATCTCCTGGCCTCAAGCGATCCTCCTGCCTCAGCCTCCCGAGTAGCTGGGACTACAGGCATTGCACCACCATGCCCAGCTAATTTTTTTCTCTCTATATATTTTCAGCTGTCCAAGTAATTTCTTTCTATTTTTCAGTAGAGACGGGGGTCTCGCTCTTGCTCAGGCTGGCCTCGACCTCCTGACCTCGAGCGATCCTCCAGCCTCAGCCTCCCGAGTAGCTGGGAGTCCAGGCATGCACCACCACGCCCGGCTCTTTTTTTCCTCTCTCTCTATTTTTAGCTGTCCAAGTAATTTCTTTCTATTTTTCAGTAGAGACGGCGGGGTCTCGCTCTTGCTCAGGCTGGCCTCGACCTCCTGCCCTTGAGCGATCCTCCTGCCTCGGCCTCCCAGAGCGCCAGGATGGCAGGCGCAAGCCTCTCACTGTCAGGGTCAGGGAGTCACACCCTTGTCAAGCAAGCTTTGGGGTTTGCTGCCCGTGAGAAGGCAACGGCGGCACAATGTCCCTTTTCGGGGGGCCCGGGGGAGCCCCAGTGCCCTCGCGGGGCGGCTTACCCTGGCGTCGAGGCCGTAGCCGCTGTCCGGGGTGGAGGCCAGCGTCTCGGGCGGCGAGCAGCGCGCGGAGCCGGCGGGCGGGGCGCAGGCGGCGCTGCAGCACAGCAGCAGGTAGTTGCGCCACAGCGCCAGGTACGCGTCGCCGCCCGCGCTCGCCTTCTTGCCGCACGCCGGGCTGCGGGGCAAGGGGACAGACAGGTGAGCGGGCGCGGCAGGTGTGAGCAAGGGGACAGGTGAGCGGTCGCGGCAAGTGTGAGCAAGGGGACAGGTGAGTGGGCGTGGCAGGTGTGAGCAAGGGGACAGGTGAGCGGGCGGGCAGGTGTGAGCAAGGGGACAGGTGAGCGGGCGGGCAGGTGTGAGCAAGGGGACAGGTGAGCGGGCGGGCAGGTGTGAGCAAGGGGACAGGTGAGCGGGCGCGGCAGGTGTGAGCAAGGGGACAGGTGAGCGGGCGGGCAGGTGTGAGCAAGGGGACAGGTGAGCGGGCGCGGCAGGTGTGAGCAAGGGGGACAGGTGAGCGGGCGGGCAGGTGTGAGCAAGGGGACAGGTGAGCGGGCGCGGCAGGTGTGAGCAAGGGGGACAGGTGAGCGGGCGCGGCAGGTGTGAGCAAGGGGACAGGTGAGCGGGCGCGGCAGGTGTGAGCAAGGGGACAGGTGAGCGGGCGCGGCAGGTGTGAGCAAGGGGACAGGTGAGCGGGCGCGGCAGGTGTGAGCAAGGGGACAGGTGAGTGGGTGCGGCAGGTGTGAGCGAGGGGGACAGGTGAGTGGGCGCGGCAGGTGTGAGCGAGGGGGACAGGTGAGCGGGGACGCCTGTCACAGCTCCGTGTCACAGGCCGGAGCGCAGAAAATGCAATGCACGTACATATATATGTGTGTGTGAAATTATATATATATTACATATGAATATATATGTGAGATGTTAATTTAGATGAAACAAAAAGAACAGACATTTTTATAGCTCGATGTCAGAGGCTAGGAACAGAAAAAATGCAATATATATATATATGAAAAAAATGTATATTACATATAAATATATATGTGAGATGTTAATTTAGATAAAACAAAAATAACAGACATTTTTTATAGCTTGATTTCACAGGCTAAGGATAGAGAAAATAAAATACATATAAAAATATATATAAAATATTAATTTAAATAAAACAAAAATAACAGACATTTTTTATAGCTCGATGTCAGAGGCTAGGAACAGAAAAAATGCAATATATATATGAAAAAATGTATATATTATATATAAATATATATGTAAAATATTAATTTAGATAAAACAAAAATAACAGACTTTTCTTATATAGCTCAATTTCAGAGGCTAAGAACAGAAAAAATAAAATATATATATAAAAATATATGTAATAGATATAGATATATATTTAAATATATATAGCATTAATTTAGATAAAACAAAAATAACAGACGTTTCTTATAGCTCGATTTCAGAGGCTAAGAACAGAAAAAATAAAATGTATATATATGAAAAAATATATATTATATATGTAAAATATTAATTTAAATAAAACAAAAATAACAGACGTTTTTTATAGCTCAATTTCAGAGGCTAAGAATAGAAAAAATAAAATATATATAAAATATTAATTTAAATAAAACAAAAATAACACATTTTTTACAGCTCAACTTCAGGGGCTAAGAATAGAAAAAAAAATATATAGAATATATACAAATATATACTTAAATATATATATAAAATATTAATTTAAATAAAAACAAAATAACAGACGTTTTTAAAAGTTTGTTTTCCTTTTTTTTTTTAACCACTGCTTTAAATCTTTGTGGGGTGCTATAGATGAATAAAGTATTACACTGAAAGTTAAAACATTAGAGGATCATTTTAACAGAATGTATGACAAAAGTTAATATTTTATTGAGCCACACTTTATTACTTATTATCGAGGCTCAAGGTAGAAAGAACATAAATGAAAATTATCTTTAATTTCACACCAAAATAAGCACTGGGTATACTACACATTTTCAAGTTATACACATGTACTATAAATACAACTCTTTTAATTTATAAAAATTCAATGTTTTGTTTTGTACTCACTGTTTAGACTTACCACGTATTTTTCACAGCTTTCCATGTAAATTAACGTATGTCCATGACATTATTTTGACAACTGCACGCCAAACTTTCATTGTTTGACATCTTACTTATTTAGCTAACAGCAATTTTTTCCTATTATGCATAATACTATGCATTTGAATATATGCTTAATTATAACATGTGTTTAATTATTTTCCTAGGTAATTCTTGAAAATGAAATCTCAGAGTTGAAAGAACACCCACATTTTATTTTTTTAAGGCTTCTGCCAAGTTTCTGTCTTGAAAGAGCACACCAATAAACTATTTTGAAGCCATTCCATAAATCTTTTCGACATACTAAAAATGCTACCAGGATTACGGACTGAGGGCAAACCAAAAAAAGGAAAAATACTGACACACAATCCTTGCCTTCAGCGGGTTTTGTAATATGTTGAGATACATAATGCATACACGTCACTTCATTCATTCAGCAATAGTGTCTTAGAACGGTGTCATGGGACAAAAATCATTGCCCTCATGCGGGCCGGGGAGACATAAAAGAAGAAAGAAAGAAATTAAGCAATATCATATGGTGCTGAGTTTGAATAAGAAAAGAGCAAAAAGCAGAGATGGAAAATGCTGGTAGAAGAAGAAGTTATAATTTAAAATACCATAATTGGGGAAGACGATTTAAGACAAGGCCATCAGTGTCACTTAAGGCGGCCAATGTCAATCTTTATTAAAAAATATTATCCAATACACAATACCTGAGAATCTATACACATATATAATCAGCATGTGCATATAGAAATAGCAAGAATATATACATGCAAATGGCAAAAGGAGGAATGATTATTCTGGATAGGAGGAGTAAGAGAAGGTTTTAGAAATAAGGTAGAATTTGAGCTATGTTAGATATATAGACATGCAGGGCTAGAGCAAACAAAAGGCATTCTAGGCTGAAAGTGCACAAAAGCTCTCGAGTGGAAACTGCAGCCCACATATGGGGAACTTTGAGGGGTTCATTTGGTTCTAACATTAATGTCACTGATGGAAAGTATGGAAAAAAGGAAAGAGTGGAGTCAGGACGAAAGAGCCTTTAATGTGAGCCTAAGGAGTGACGCCGGTCCACGTGCTGGGTTTACATGGGCCAGTTATGACGCGGGGACTCATTCCATTCATCGTGATCAAAGGCACACTAGATAAGGGAAATCAGGAACCCCAAACTCAGGTTTGAAACTGCTCTTCTAGATTTAAGGGTTAGGGTTAGATTTAAGGGCAAAAGGAAATTAACTGACATTTATAAGGACCTTGGTCAACTCTCCATGTCGTTGTCAGTTACTCCCAAGTGTATACCAATATCCTCAAATCCACTACTCAATGCATTGTTCCCACTCCCCATCAGGACATGCCCTCCTTTCTAATGCCATCAGGAAAAATGAGACCACTGAACTTAGTTTCTCTCTCTGTCTACCTTTTATCTACAAACTTAACCATACTCATCTCCAGATCCCTTCCTATTTCTTTCATTTAATACATATTCATTGGACACACACTATGTTCCAAGCACAGTGTTACTGAGTAAAACTAACAATTAAAATTTGGTGGAAGCGATGTATGAAAAGGATGAAGGGGTTATGGGACTGTATCCTTGGATAACTTCTTGCCCCTCATTAAGACACTAACACGGTATGGCATATTGTTGATGGGAGTTCCAATTTGTAGCACTTCCATAGTTTGCAAATCCGTATATTATGAAAGCTGACAGTCTATACATTTTTAAATTGGCACTACTTAAATTTTTAGATTAAATATAAAATAACTCACTTTATATCAACCTGTGGAGACAGCACCTGGAGTCTTGTGTATGCGAACATCCAAGCGTAGCTCACGGCTGCAGAGCAGTGTTTTGGAAGGTTTTCTTGCTTTAAAAAACTGGAGAGACTTATAATCCATGGATCTTGGCCCTGGGTCACGTGTGCAAATATCCATATGTGGGAGGGACTGATCACATCAAACTGGTGGCTGATAGGGGAAGAGTTCCATTCTGCTAATGTTTGCAAATCTATTGAGCTAGGGCAATAGAGCAAAGTGGTCTGTGTGCAGAAAAGAAAAAATTGGTTATTGCCCATTTCAATAACTTTCAACATTTTGCCACATAAATTGCTGTAAGCTGAAAGTGGTCTAATTGGTAGTTTCTAGAACAGGAGAATATGAGGTTCAAGGTAGGTTTGAGGGAGTGGTGAATTCCTGACATCACATGAAATTGCTGTGTATGTGTATACATGTATTTTGCTGCAGAAGGATTCCATAACTTTCATTATTCTCAAAAGGATCTATAAATCAAAATAGTGAAAATAGTAAAAACAAAATAATTATAAGTGATTCTTATATGACTATGCAACTTTCATGGTACATGGAAGCTGCTAGAAAACTAAAAGTGAACCATTCACTTCCATGCTGATCTGCCCCATCTGTGCACGGATGGAACAGACTGGAAAGGGGAATCCTCTCTAGGATATTCTTAAGTATTTGTTCGATGGTAATCGAGCTCTTACACTGAAGCGAGAAAGATTTACCTATAGAGCAAATTATATTCATTAAGCACTGATTTCCGCACTAGAAGTTAGTCATCCATTACTCTCTTGGCATAACTCATGGTTAATAATCTAAAACAAAATTCTTTAAAACTGTACAGATTTCTTAAATAAAATAGCTGCAAGAGAGGCTTCAAAAGGTTCTTACGACAAAGAAATCATAAATGCATGAGGTGACAGATATACTAACTAGCCTGACGGAATCATTACACAACATGGATATGTACGGAAACATCGAATTATACCCCATGAATAGGTACAATTAAAATATGTTGATTAAAACATCAGTAAAAGTTAAATTTAAAAAGTTTGGGAACACAAGGGGGAGAATTGTACAGATTTTTAATAATCTTTTAGGCCTATAAAATTTTATTATTCGCCCTTGGTTGTATACAACTTGTGAGTTATGAGTCAGGTGTTTTGCAGAAGGCACATAAACCTCTGATGCATGTATTCCCAAATAGGAGGAAAAAAATTTCCAGTAGTAATGTTTGCCAGGTAGTCTTACATCAACACTGGAATCTTGATAAGTGACCTTTCTCTAATCCCAACCCAAATAAGAAAATTTGCATAAGCTTTCTTAGTGATGTGTTTGTTGACAAAGTGTTTCTCTCCATATTAATGACTCAATTACATATAACATGGGCATAGAATACTATACATCCTTAATCCACTGCACTTAAATTCATGTGATTCCTGATTCAAACAAAAAACATTCACTGGTCCAGGCGCAGTGGCTCACGTCTGTAATCCTAGCACTCTGGGAGGCCGAGGCTGGAGGATTGCTCTAGGTCAGGAGTTCGAGACCAGCCTGAGCAAGAGCAAGACCCCGTCTCTACTAAAAATAGAAACAAATTAATTGGCCAACTAAAAATATATAGAAAAAATTAGCCACGCATGGTGGCAAATGCCTGTAGTCCCAGCTACTTGGGAGGCTAAGGCAGAAGGGTTGCTTGAGCCCAGGAGTTTGAGGTTGCTGTGAGCTAGGCTGACGCCACGGCACTCACTCTAGCCCGGGCAACAGAGTGAGACTCTGTCTCAAAAAACAACAACAAAAAAAAAACCATTCACTGAAGAAGCAGAATATAAGATTTGCTTTTAATTTCAACATTTTAACCAGTATCTCCATGACAAGAATACTATAGGCCATAATAAATAGCAAAATAGTGGTCCAAATTAGCATTAAAAGAAAACTTTTTAAATTGGAAAGATTAGAATTCTATAAAGATAAAATTATTTTTATTTCTATGGGGAAGAGCGCTAAAAACAGCATAAACGAGTGCCACTTTTTAAATATGTTTTAGTTTGAAAGCACTTCATAGTTTTTAAAAATATTTCCTGACAGATTACATTTGTTAAGGAAGTTGATTCATGCATATGTGTGAATATGCATGTATGTGTCTGTCTTAACTCTCAACACAAGACCGAGCGGCATGAAACCATCACTGTTACCTGATCAGCCCCAGTAAGATGTATGAAGCTCTCGAGAATGGACGGGCTCAGTCTGTCCATCACATCTATGGCTAATTCATCGTCACCCTATAAAAAAGATACCATATGTCTAAAAACATTAGCAATGTTTAAGAAAAGCAGCCAAACCCAGGAAAACACTGACAATGCACTTTGGCATTATTTGTTACAAATGGAATCGAGGATGGGTGGGTACCGTGTTTCCCTGAAAATAAGCTCTACCCATAAAAGGAACCCTAGCAGGATTTCTAAGCATGTGTGCAATAGAAGCCCTACTCCGAAAATCAGCCCTGGTAACGGGCGTGGCTATGAAAATCAGCCCTAGTGATGGGCGTGGCCATGAAAATAAGCCCTAATGGTGGGTGTGGCTATGAAAATCAGCCCTAGTGATGGGCATGGCTATGAAAATCAGCCCTAGTGATGGGCCTGGCTATGAAAATCAGTCCTAGTGATGGGCATGGCCATGAAAATCAGCCCTAGTGATGGGCGTGGCTATGAAAATCAGCCCTAGTGATGGGCGTGGCTATGAAAATCCACCCTAGTGCTGGGCGTGGCTATGAAAATCAGTCCTAGTGACGGGCGTGGCTGCGCAGCACATCTGCACAACCCATGCGAGTCGTCGCGGAGCAGGAAAGAACATGAGCAGCCCTTCTCATCTGCCCCGTGAGAGCTCTAGTGCTCCACAGGAGAGATCGGGGCCAGTGGTTCTAAAGGAAATAGAGTCGCAAGACATTCAGGAATGGGATTTGGGGTTTGGAGAGTGATGATGATGTTCCAGAAGAAGACAACTTCACTCCATTTGAATAAATGCAGATTGTTGTACTATACTTAAAAAAAATAACACATCCCCAGAAAATAAGCCCTAGGGTGTCTTCTTGAGGAAAAATAAATATGAGACTCTGTCTTATTTTTTGGGAAAACACGGTAGTTTAGGCCTGGTGGAAGACACTTTGTTATAAAATAACTTACACCTCCATGGCAGGCACAGAAATAGCATAAAAATGGACAAAGGGATAGCTCGTAAGCACTCTCATTAGATAACTTAAAGAAACAGCGAATCTTACCTTAGGTATTTCCAAAAGTGCAAATAAAGCCCGTACTTCTCTAAGGACGCTGACGGCTAGCCTGCGAGTGGCGGGTCGACTGCTACACAGAATGACAAGAGCAAAGCCTTCGACGACATGGAACACGCTGGAATACAGGCTCCTTTCCAGAGGAGGGGGGTGAGAAGCTCCATCAGCTACGCCGTGCTTGAAAAATAAATCAAAGTTAAAAATAAAATAGAAAATACATATGCACAGATAATTCCAGAAAAACAACTGCTAGAGAGTAAAGCAAATCACAGAAATCATGGCTACAGGCCTGCCTCAGCCCAGGCAGTTTAAATACTGGTTTTAAAAATATAATATGGGCAAAGTGAAGAAAGCATTTCGTTGGCAGTCTAACAATGAATCCTGTCCCTAACATGTCATCTTCTGACTACTTTATATGTCCTTGGAGCTGACACTCACTATGAGGCTTAATATTCCTTTGCAGGAAAGGAGGGGATAGGATTGTATCTTTCACACTCAGAGTGTGGACCAGCAGCCTGTGGCCACAGCCTGGGAGCTTGTTAGAAACTCTTTCGCTGGGTCCGGTTGATTTCCACGCTCACTAAAGGTTGAGAAGCTAGGTACGGCTGAGATGGTCCAGCTCTAAAATTCCAGGGTTCTGTGACTTTATACATTATGATCAATCAATAGTTTGAACACCTTTTATGATTAAGGAGCACAAATACTATCTTTGTGAAACAGGGACTTAGTGCCATGGTGAAATAACCAAGTAACCGAAATGGAAGACTACCAACATTTTTTATTATTGTATCAGTTTTATTTTATTTAAAAAAAAATTTTTTTTTGTAGCTAGTAGAATTTAGCAGTAGGGGGTTGAATACCAACTTCAGTGACATTAATGTTAATAAGTTCTGATAACCCACTACCATCAGACCAGCCAGGATCAGTTTTAAATATATTGGAAACAACCTAAATCTGAGCCAGACTGATCTCTACTTTCTATGCTTATTAAAAAACTAATTGTAACCAAGGGAAGAAGGTTAGAAAGGTTAGGTACACAAACACTATAAATTTAATATATGAACTATAGAAAAGTTCAGTTTAAGGGATTAAGAACCTATTGAAAGTGAATAGAAGAAAACTTTTAGTGTTTGAGAAAACATCGATATTAACATTATTATTGTTCATTTACTGCTGACCACAGAGACAGGAACAGAAGAATTTGGTACCTGTGAGTCCTGGTTTTTGTTATGCATTTGGGCTGCTTGTTTCCACTGATTTATTAATTGTACCAACATCTTCACGGCGTTATCAAGAAGTGTGGGATGGACGTCGGTCACTTCGCGAACAATAAAATAAACAAACCCTGAAAGAACATCCTCCCGCCAATCTGGAAAATCAAGCATTAATGCCAGCAGAGTATTGAAAGCCAGACCACGCAGTTCTTCATCCATATGAATTGTGAGCCTACCAAGAACAAAACGCCATTAGCAAACCTCAAAACCTTTCAAAGAGTTTTTAATCATTTGAACCTTAAAACTAGGAACTTAAAAAAACATATATATCTTCTTCTTCTTGTTTTGTAAGAAGCATAAAGATAGGAACCAATGTTCACTTTTCTGTGCTACATTCAACCTTATGCTTGTCTATATTTATTTGTTTAAATTCACACATAAATCTATTAATATTAGTTGATTAATCTATTACTATCAGTTAATCTATTAATATTAATCTATTAATATTAGTTGATGTTTTTACTACAATTTAGAATAAGTTTGATCTTAATTCAAATGAAGAACTTTAGAAAAGAATACAGATGCCATAAACAGAATTCAATTTAAAAGTTCTTTAATCCTTGAAATACGTTATCCTATAATCAATCCACAATTATGTCTAATCATATAATATCTTAGCACTATCTCACGTTTATTTAGTCCTTTCCTATAGCTCAAAGGACGTGACTTAGCCATTCCTTACTCACTGCTGAGATTACAGTTAAATATGAGCAGGCTGATTGTGAAGAAGGAAATACAATAGATTAAGGTGGGATCAAGTTAACGGAAATAATTCTTGAAGGTGAGAATGAGAGTAAATTTAAGAGTTACATCATAAATAGTGTATGCCTACCAAAAAAAATGAAAAGACGATGTGTTAACTCAACACATAAGGCCATAAAGAGAGTTTAAGTCTAAATAAATTAGGAAAGAGGCTATATAAAGTTACTTTTCAAAGACATCAAACCAATATGGGGCTCTCACCATAATTATAGAATTTTACTAAAACACAAAAAAGAGAATGATAAGCAAGAAAAACAATGATGAACACGACACAAAATGGCTGTAGCAGTAAAGCCACCAATACATATATAATAATGCTATAGGGGTATGAGTTTATGATTTGGGGCTGAATAGGATTACTTTAATAACTGCCATTAAAGACAAATACATAAGAGTTAGAAATAGTCTGAATGCATAAAATAAGTAGGTAATGTTTGAAATACACCACAATGGCATGCTTGGGAAGCAAGCAAGATGGAGATTTATCCACAATGACAAGAGGAGGGAAGTTGCATGGTTAGGAGGAAGAAGGTATCAGTCTTCCTCCTGCTGAATTCAGACTTCATGAAGCCAGATTTCAACTGACAGTGAGACTAAAGAGAAGATTTACTACAGCTAGGGAGATTCAGGCGTAAGCAATGAAGCTGCAGTAGTTATTTCTGCACATTAGAACTAAACAGGGCCAGATTAAACATCTCTAGCCCAGCATCCTGTCCCTGACAGCAGCCCCAGGGAAGGTATCGTGGAAGGGGAGAGTGACCATCCATCCTCCATAATGCTGACTTAAAGGTTATTCCAACATCCCGTAAATCTACAAATATGTAAATATCTATCTTATACCCATCTGTGCGATTTTGGGAATATATATATATGTGTATATATATATATGTATATTAATATACAAGCTAACTGCTCAATGTGCAGAGAACAACAATGCAGTCTGGCTAATTAAAGGCAGCGGAATTAATTAACTTTCCTTACGGACAGCAGATGGGTCTACACATTTACAATGCATCTTTGTTTTATTTGCTGCTTGATTTTAAAGTAAATAAGAATTAGACAGCACAACTCCAGATGATAGGGGTGGAGGACCAAACACAACAGACCCTGGGATCTTTGTGTCCACTGAAGTCAATGAATTAGTCAATGAGTGTCACAGGGGGGAGCAGCAAAGTGAACAGCGAGCAAACTGGCACCCACTATCCAGTTGTTTCCCGGAAAATAAGCCCTACCCACAAAATGAGGCCCAGCAGGATGTCTAAGCATGTGCGCAATAGAAGCCCCACCCCGAAAATCAGCCCTAGTGATGGGCGTGGCTATGAAAATCAGCCCTAGCGGTGGGCGTGGCTATGAAAATCAGCCCTGGTGATGGGCGTGGCTATGAAAATCAGCCCTAGTGGTGGGCGTGGTTATGAAAATCAGCCCTAGTGACAGGTATGGCTGCGCAGCGCATCTGCACAACCCATGCGTGTCGTCGCGGAGCGGGAAAGAACACGAGCAGCCCTTCTCATCCGCCCCGTGAGAGCTCTAGTGCTCCACAGGAGAGATCGGGGCCAGTGGTTCTAAAGGAAACAGAGTCGCAAGACATTCAGGATGAGATTCGGGGTTTGGAGAGTGAGGATGATGTTCCAGAAGAAGACGACTTCACTCTATTTAAATCGATGTAGATGGTTGTACCATCCTTAAAAAAAAACAACACATCCCCTGAAAATAATCCCCAGGGTGTCTTCTTGAGGAAAAATAAATATAAGACCCTGTCTCATTTTTGGGGAAACACGGTAGGCTCCCTTACACTTGCCCCTCAAAGGTGCAGTTTCATTTCAGAGGGGAATGCGGGTGACCTCTTTGTGATCACTGTCCACAAAGATGAACATCTGTGAGTCAGGCTCAAGTCAGAGGTGTAAGAATTGAATAGCAACTGTTTACTGCTCTCCAAATCGTGCGATAAATAAATCCTTACTGTTTGTTTCTACTTTCTCACACTCACATGAGCCTTGTACCTTTGTGCCCTAACCCACAGCAGAAACGAAGAGGCAGTGTGGGAAGGGAATGCATTTATCTTAAGGAGCAAAGTGACCCCTTTTTCTCATTTATTTATTTATTTATTTGAGACAGAGTCTCACTGTGTTGCCCAGGCTAGAGTGAGTGCCCTGGCGTCAGCCTAGTTTACAGCAACCTCCAACTCCTGGGCTCAAGCGATCCTCCTGCCTCAGCCTCCCGAGTAGCTGGGACCACAGGCATGCGCCACCATGCCCGGCTAATTTATTCTCTCTCTATATATATTAGTTGGCCAATTAATTTCTTTCTATTTATAGTAGAGACGGGGTCTCATTCAGGCTGGCTTCGAACTCCTGACCTCGAGAAATCCTCGAGCCTCGGCCTCCCAGAGTGCTGGGATGACAGGCGTGAGCCACTGCGCCCTGCCTCCCTTTTTCTCATAATCCTGGCGGGAGAGGAATACCATTCCATCTCTGATGGCAGCCGCAGCAGGTGCGGAAAAGGCAGTGCCTGGGTGCGGGAAAGGCGAGGCGTTTTCAGTAAGGGGGCAGAAAGGGCTGCTGGGGCAGTCTACTGTTGCTTATTCACTGTGGATTTAACTTACACCTTAGTGATAAACACTCGGCGGCGGCGGTATCTTTCAACGTAGCCAAGCATGGCTGGTCTGCTACAGATGTTGTGCTTGGTTTTCCATCCGGGACCAAGGCCAGCCGGCTGTGCCTCCCCTGGCCAGACCCTACCAGAGTGCAGCCATGCGCACTCGTCACCCACCGTCTCTGGCTGCTTTTGTACACAAGGTTCGAGACCAGTATCTGTCTGATTTATCTTTTTATTTTTATTTCTTTTCATTAAAATTTTTTTTTATTATTTATATTTTATCTTTATTTTCTTTTTTTTTCCTCTGGCAAAGGATAAAGACTCATCTCAAATGATTTTTTTATTATTATTTTTATTTATTTTTCTTTGAGACAGAGTCTCACTGTGTTCCCCGGGCTAGAGTGAGTGCCGTGGCGTCAGCCTCGCTCACAGCAACCTCCAACTCCTCGGCTTAGGCGATCCTCCTGCCTCAGCCTCCCGAGTAGCTGGGACTACAGGCATGCGCCACCACGCCCGGCTAATTTTTTCTATATATATTAGTTGGCCAATTAATTTCTTTCTATTTATAGTGTCTCGCTCTTGCTCAGGCTGGTTTTGAACTCTTGACCTTGAGCAATCCGCCTGCCGCCTTGACCTCCCAGAGTGCTAGGATTACAGGTGTGAGCCACCACGCCTGGCCTCTGTCTGTTTTATTGATACATATGGATATTCATATTTTCAGGGCACATATGATAATTTGATACATTCATATAATTGGTAAAGATCAAATCAGGGTAACTGGGATATCCATCACCTTAAATAGCTGTCTTTTCTTTATGCTAGAAACATATGAAATTATTCTCTTCTAGCTATTTTCAAATGTGCAATAGATTATTGTTAAACTATACTCACCCTACTGATCTATCGAACGCTAGGCCTTCTTTCTTCTATCAAACTGTGTAGCTGCACTAATTTAATAAACCTCAGAGATGAGTATTTCTGATGAAGACTTAAGCCCTGCAAACCCTAAAAAAATTTAATATCTGATCCTTCACAAAAAGAAAATTGCTGACCTCTTGTTGAGGCAATCTCTAACTGCATCAACAAAACAATTCAACAGGCCATCACCGCAGCTTAACACTAGGAGCGATTATATAAATTTGGTTGTCATGTTATTTACTCCTTTTATAGAGCTATGGCATGCTTAATAGAAGAGGGAAAGAGAAAAACGTGCATGCTATGGCTCTGCCATGGGGGGGGAGTGCAGATGAGACCTAGTTACAACCTAGATATAAAGAAATGATTGTAGGAATAAGCACAATTATTGATGGCCTAACTGGGTTTTTGGTTTTTTTTTGAGACAGAGTCTCGCTTTGTTGCCCAGGCTAGAGTCAGTGCCGTGGCGTCAGCCTCGCTCACAGCAACCTCAAACTCCTGGGCTTAAGCGATCCTCCTGCCTCAGCCTCCCGAGTAGCTGGGACTACAGGCACGGGCCACCATGCCCCGCTAGTTTTTTCTCTATATATTAGTTGGCCAATTAATTTGTTTCTATTTATAGTAGAGACGGGGTCTCGCTCTTGCTCAGGCTGGTCTCGAACTCCTGACCTCGAGCAATCGGCCCGACTCAGCCTCCCAGAGTGCTAGGATTACAGGCGTGAGCCACCTCGCCCGGCCCCTAACTAGGTATTATTATACGCTGAAAATGCCGTATGTCACATAAACCCCAGGAAATATTACTAGGCGGAAAAATAGGGAATTGAAATATAAGATTTGTGGGGGAATCCAGAAGAACTTGAGAAGTTAAAAATGAGCAGGGAGAATGTGTTTATCAAAAAAGTAAAAGACTAAAAGAGTTTAGACTGTAATCAAATAAAGGATTAAAAATAGCTCCATTCCTGCCTTTGCAGTGATAATAGTAACAGGTGCATTAGAAATGTAAAAGGGAGAGGAAGAATAAAAATGAACAGAGCAAAGAGGAATTTTCATTTACCTTGCTAACAACTCAATGAGGTCAGTTCTGCTCATGCCGTCCGGAATCAACCTGGGAATGGCCGCGATACAGGTTCTAAACAAATCTATCTTGGGCTTTCTTTCCCCCCTGAAAAATACATCGCAACAGGATTTGAGAAGTATATTACATATGTCAGACAATAAAATCAAACTTGGAAAAATAGTTACAGAAAGTAGGAGTCCCTCCAAGTCTAACGTATTTGATTTAGAGAGTGCATACAAATTCAGCAGACAATTATCAGTCTCCGAATGGACAAAAGAATACAGAAACAACTCAGAAAAAAAAAAAAAAGACACAGCTGGCAAAGTAATTAGAAAACAAGCATTGCAACTATTATTAAATAACACTTTTTAAACAAATCATAATCATTTCAAATATTAATAAAAATATTTAAATGTTATTTAATATTTAGACTTCTATAAATGTTAGGTAATAATATTGATATTATTAAATAACTAAATATTAATTATTATTTGGGGCCTATAAAATTAACCAAAATTGGTTTCATTTAATATTCTATACTAATAAGGATCTTAGAAACAGACATTTCATATTATTAGTCAATGTATAAATAATACATAATATTTGTTCTTGTTCTGTTTGTGATACATGTACATAAATATACATATTTAAAACTTTTATGTAATAAAATGAGCCAATTGTTGAAAACCCTGGTTCCTCCAGAGGTTTATTATACAATTTTTGTTTGTTTGTTTGTTTGTTTTTTGAGACAGAGTCTCGCTTTGTTGCCCAGGCTAGAGTGAGTGCCGTGGCGTCAGCCTCGCTCACAGCAACCTCAGACTCCTGGGCTCAAGCGATCCTCCTGCCTCAGCCTCCCGAGTAGCTGGGACTACAGGCATGCGCCACCATGCCCGGCTAATTGTTTCTATATATATTAGTTGGACAATTAATGTCTTTCTATTTATAGTAGAGACAGGGTCTCGCTCTTGCTCAGGCTGGTTTTGAAATCCTGAACTCAAGCGATCCTCCCGCCTCAGCCTCCCAGAGTGCAAGGATTACAGGCGTGAGCCACCGCGCCTGGCCTTGTTATACAATTTAACTACATTTTTTTCTAGTCATTCAATGATTTTATTTCTTTATTTTAAATGTCTAATCTCTTATGCTGGTTTTTATTTTGGTCTATATTCCAAGGTGAGACCTTTTAAACTTATTTGTTTCCAAACCGTTGCCCAGCTGGCCTAATAAAACAATCCTTGTGTAGAAAAGAATCTGGTTGTTCTAAGTGTTTGGGGCCAGCTTTCATTATAGAGGCAATGGCCTTGCTACCTCCTTTTAGAGATTTCATATCGTCAGCCCTCCCTTTGGATGGTTCTGAAATGCATGAATGTCAGTTACCACAATTTAGCTAAACAAACACCAGTCTCCAGTAACACAGTTCAAACTTAAGGTACCATATATTATAATAACTATAAATAAAGGCATCAACAAACTTTGCTGTTGGCTCTTTTTTTTTTTTGGAGACAGTCTCACTCTTTTGCCCGGGCTAGAGTGAGTGCCATCGCATCAGCCTAGCTCACAGCAACCTCAGACTCCTGGGCTCAAGCGATCCTCCTGCCTCAGCCTCCCGAGTAGCTGGGACTACAGGCATGCACCACCATGCCCGGCTCATTTTTCTATTTTTAGTAGAGACGGCGTCTCTTTCTTGCTCAGGCTGGTCTCGAACTCCTGACCTTGAGCGATCCTCCCGCCTCAGCCTCCCAGAGTGCTACGATTACAAGCGTGAGCCACCGCGCCCGGCTGAGAACATACAGACGCTTTCTAGCAAACAAAAGAAGCTACTGCCATAAAATACATCTCCCTGAGGAGGAAGTCGTCCCTAACGATAAGGGAGGAAGGTGCTGGGATGACAAATGATGACAAGGCTGGGCTGGGACGGTGGGGTGGGATGCTGTCTCCCAAGAAACTCAGACACTGTTCTCCTCTGTGGCCTGGTTCCCAGGAGACAAAAATATCAGAGGTCAGATTTTCAGGATTTTGTTGTTGTTGTTTGTTTATTTTAAATCAGGCCTCTGGAAATAAGAGCATCCGTTTGATTGAATGAAGCAAGCATGCCCGCACACATCTGCGGGTCCTAGGACTCATGTACCACGCGTGGGGCAGGTGTAGGGGTCAGGCCTCGTCACGGACAGCAAAGTAGACTGGGACCCGGAGTGGCTTTTGCCACCTAGGCCAGCTTGACAGCACTTTAAACGAAGAAAGCTGAGCCCCTGCAAGGAACCCCTGCATTGCAAACCGCAGCAGGTGGCAATACGGGGAAAGCTCTAGAAAGAGAAGGCAAGGCAACAACAGGTAAACAGGAATCAACCACCCGCGCTCTCTTATGAAAAGCGAGACAAGCAATGACGAGGGCAGTTGGCTACGCACGTGATCATGTCTTCGGGCTCCTTATTAGACATCTGCACACTCGTCATGCACATCGGCCTCCCAACCTCTTTGTCCAGATGTCTGAGAATGCTATCCAACGCTTTCCTGACTTGAGGATAGTAAACTGACATTCCTAGGAGGGGGCGGAAAAAAAAACAACCTCCTGATTATAAAATATCAGAGATTATTAGATAAAGAATGCTGACAGTTGCTGTCCGGAATAAAAGCCCATCCATCTGGAAATAATATTAGCTCATCGTTGTCACGAAAGAGGGAATTTCGACTGTGACACATTCTTCCTGATCATGAGCTATAGCACATCGCAGGGACTGGAGAAACCGTGTGAAAATGACGCAGAAAACTCAAACTGATTGGAAGAAAGGATAAAATGCAGTGAACGGTATCCTTTAACCGGAAGACCCTTACCATCAAGATTTATAACTATTATCGAAACTGTATTTTTATTTATTTATTTATTTTTTGTGAGACAGAGTCTCACTCTGTTGCCCGGGCTAGAGTGTCACGGCGTCAGCCTCGCTCACAGCAACCTCAACCTCCTGGGCTCAAGCCATCCTCCTGCCTCAGCCTCCCCAAGTAGCTGGGCCTACAGGCATGCGCCACCACGCCCGATTAACTTTTCTATATATTTTTTAGTTGTCCGGCTAATTCCTTTCTATTTTTAGTAGAGACGGGGGTGTCGCTCCTGCTCATGCTGGTCTTGAACTCCTGACCTCGAGCGATCCTCCCGCCTCGGCCTCCCAGAGTGCTAGGGTTATATAAAAAATGTATGATCGCAGTGGCACATACGTGGAATAACCACATGAGGCCCATTTCTGCATTTCAGATCTGATCAACGAGTGTTACAGAAGCACATTAAACTGTTTTCCAAAGCAACTTATGTACGTCAGCCGACACTAACCTATGACTTTTGCTTCTTCATCTGTCAAGGTTTTATTGAGGAAGATTTTCTTCACGCGCAGAGTGTTTCCTGAGGGGAGGATGACCCCCGTGGTGGGCATGGGAGGCTCCCCGTCTTTCTGCTGCAGGCTGTCTGCGATCACCAGGAAGACTCTGAGGCCGATGTTCATTCTCTTCAGAGAAAAAAAAAAAGAGTTTCCAAAGGAAGAAACCAGAGCGTCACAAATTATCTTTTGTTCGTGTTAGAAACAGCTCATCAAATAACACTGGGGGGGGGATGGGAGGAAGGGGACAGAAGGAAAACTAACCTTTCTGTCCAGCATATTTTAATTTTATTTTAATTTATTTTTAGTAGAGACCGGGGTCTCACTCTTGCTCAGGCTGGTCTCGAACTCCTGACCTCGAGCGATCCTCCCGCCTCGGCCTCCCAGAGTGCTAGGATGACAGGCGTGAGCCACCGCGCCCGGCCTGTCCAGCATTTTTAACCAGTCCATTAGAGTTTGTGTTAATACCAGATTCCCAAATGCCACCCTGTCACTTCTGAGGGTGGCTGGCTCTCTTAATTTCTCCAAGGCTTATTCACCCCTCCTTCCATCCTTCCTTCTTCAACGCTCTTATCCTCCTATGGTCCCCTCCTGTCCCTAACTCTCTAGGCAGATGCCTTGTCTCCTACTCCTCAGAGAGGAAAAAACCCATCTACTTTCCTCCTTCTCTCATTATAAATCACACTCACCTATTTCTACCTTTCTCTCTGCTCCCTCCCTTTGGCTCTTGTCACAGGGAGGGGCTGACGGTCTTCCTGGCTGTTGGAATCCCGTCTGTTCTTGCATTTTGGGGGAATATTACACCGATTATCCCTTCTCTTTCATGCATCTTCAACATTCCCCTTATAACTGAATATATCCCATTTCTCTTAACTATACTCATTATTATTTTTTTTTTGAGACAGAGTCTCGCTTTGTTGCCCAGGCTAGAGTGAGTGCCGTGGCGTCAGCCTCGCTCACAGCAACCTCAAACTCCTGGGCTCAAGCAATCCTCCTGCCTCAGCCTCCCGAGTAGCTGGGACTACAGGCACGCGCCACCACGCCCGGCTGATTTTTTCTATCTATTTTTAGTTGGCCAATTAATTTCTTTCTATTTTTTAAGTAGAGATGGGGTCTTGCTCTTGCTCAGGCTGGTTTCGAACTCCTGCATTTGAGTGATCCTCCCGCCTCGGCCTCCCAGAGTGCTGGGATGACAGGCGTGAGCCACCGAGCCCGGCCCATAGTCAGAATCTTTTTTTTTTTTTTTATTTCTATTATTTTTTTTTGATTTTTTTTTTTCGGCATATTATGGGGGTACAGATTTTAAGGTTTCAACAAATGCCCATTTCCCCCCCTATACTCAGAATCTTAATGGAACAAACCTTGCCCACAACATTTACCGGGAGCAACTCTCACTCATCTGTGACCATGTCACTTGCGGTAGAGGGCGTTTTGCAGCAGCCTGGACGCTGTCGAGTGTTCCTTCTCTCCTGAAACGCTCCCTCCCACTGCTACCTACCTCTGTGTCACCCGGGTGTGTCATCTCTACCTGCACTTCAGGCTCAGCCTCCTTTCCACCTGGCTTCCCAATGTCAGCCTGCTTCAAAGCCAGGTCTCCTACGCTGCCGTCTACTTTTGTCACGTCTTCACTTTCAAAGCAACGTCATCTGTTGACATGGCTTCAAGCACTCATGCCAACGCACCCCCAAACGTCAAGCCTGGCCTCTCCTCTCAACGCAGACCCTCACACACGTCTGATACGAGTCCTTAGAATTCTAGAAGATGCCTCGGGTTAGACATGATCAACCCACATGCGTGACCTTTGCCCCAAACTCCATTCCTGCTCAAGGTTCCTTTTCTCAGTGAATGGTCTTCTGTCTGTGCCACCACCATGTCCGCCCCAGCTGTCCTTATCTCTGACCTCTGACCTCTCAAGCAAGGTACATGTATCCCAGTGAGTGAGCAAGACAGTTCACCGGCATGCTTAAACACGCTGAAAACACTACTAATTAAACTATGCATTCAAATGAACATTTGTACATGGGCTGAGAAAACAAGAAGAAAAATTATAATTAATTAAAAAACAAAAACAAAAACTATGCAGCCAGCCATCACAAAAATGAAGTCATTTATCCAAGATCACATTAGCGGTAAGAAGCAGAGCTGGGATTTGAACCTAAGAGTTTCGATTCCAGAAACCACGCTGTAAAAAGGTAAGATAACACAAATAGTATAGGATAGTATATATATATATATGACTACTTCATAATTCTTTTCTTTACCTCTGGATTAATGGTGAAAGTTTTAGCAGATTTTCCAACACTGAGAAGATCAAATATGATTTCTTTCATTGCAAAATCCAAACGTTCCTAGAAAAAGGAAATGAATAAATCCTTGTAACTTGCTACTACTACGTGTTAGGCATCATGCTAAGAATTATAAATATAACGGCAAAGACACAGGTTTGTGCCTATAAAAAGTTCATAAATCGAGATGAATACAAGCAAAATGCACATGAATGAAGGTTTAAACATATGATTATGAATTCTATTATTTAATTATCAAATGATATGTTTAATACCCAAACTAAGAGGACAAAAATTCCAAACATTCATTCACCAAAATCATATGCAAAATCTAAGTGAAATTAATCCAAGAATGGGAACTAGAGGAATCCTAAGACAACAGCCAAACAGCGGACTGAGAGAACAGTGAGTTCATACTGGGTTGGGAAGACTAGGACTCCAGGAAAGAAATCTCCAATGGGGGGAAAAAGTTAAATAATAATATTAACTGATGTTTAAGGAGTTTGATAGTTTTAATGGAGTCTTGGAATGAAGTGATCAATCCAAGAAAGTACAATTCTAGAAAAAATTCACTAGAGTGAGTGCCATGGTGTCAGCCTAGCTCACAGCAACCTCAATCTCCTGGGCTCAAGCGATCCTCCTGCCTCAGCCTCCCAAGTAGCTGGGACTACAGGCATGCGTCACCATGCCCAGCTAATTTTATATATATATATTAGTTGGCCAATTAATTTCTTTCTATTTATAGTAGAGACAGGGTCTCACGCTTGCTCAGGCTGGTTTTGAACTCCTGACCTCGAGCAATCCTCCCGCCTCAGCCTCCCAGAGTGCTAGGATTACAGGCATGAGCCACCGCGCCCGGCTCATAGTTTTTTTTTTTTTAAACTATAGTCCAGCCCTCCAACGTCCTGAGGGACAGTGAACTGGCCCCCTGGTTTAAAAAGTTTGAGGGCCCCTGCATAGATTAACCATTTAAACTTACTTTGTCACGAAATCATTAGCATCATTTGTTACTTCTAAAGAATACTTTTGTTTTTCGCTACTTAACACATACTTTATGTTTTTAGATTTATAAAAATTTTAAAGCTCCAACTTATTTTTTATTTATTTTATTTATTTATTTTTTTTGAGACAGAGTCTCACTCTGTTGTCCTGGCTAGAGTGCCGTGGTGTCAGCCTCGCTCACAGCAACCTCCAACTCCTGGGCTCAAGCGATCCTCCTGCCTCAGCCTCCCGAGTAGCTGGGACTACAGGCGTGCGCCACCATGCCCGGCTAATTTTTTCTATATGTTTTTAGTTGGCCAATTAATTTGTTTCTATTTATAGTAGAGACGGGATCTCGCTCTTGCTCAGGTTGGTCTCGAACTCCTGACCTGGAGCGATCCTCCAGCCTTGGCCTCCCAGAGTGCTAGGATGACAGGCGTGAGCCACCACGCCCGGCCAACTGCAACTTATTACAACAGATAACTCTTGCAGTTTGCACACACACGTGTATCACGAGGTGAAGGACTCACCTGAGCAATGAACTGGATAATCTTCACAAATATATTGAGAGGCGTGTCACGGGGAACCACGCTGCGCGAGCCTTTTGGAAAAAGTGCTGACACTATGCTCATGAGACGACTACAGGGAACAGAGATTTAGTCACAATGAGGTTATCACATTAACAGCATATTAGTTAAAAACTTCTTCCTATTCTTCATAAGGTATCAAAAGAATTCATATGCCTTCCCAAGTATTTATGATGTTTACTAAAATTCCACTAATGTGGCTTTTGAAACATTTTATCTTAAATGCACTTTTATAAAAAAAAAAAAAGGGTACTCACCTTTGAGTTACAGTGTTGCTTTCACATTTTATTCTAATTACATAAACCCACAACAATCTATACAAAGATTCCAGTGCAACTCGAGACATTTTAGGGTCTTTATTCTGTTTAAAAAACAAAAGAGAATAAAAATAGACTTATTAAAATACTTGCAATCATTTAAGATCAAATACATTCTCTGTTAACAACCGAAAGCCTCCAACTTTCGTTTTTGTATTCAATGTAAAACAGGTTTAAATACGTAGGTACATATTTGATATATGGTAAGTACAGATGGGCTCAAAAGTAACCATTAATATGGAAATTCTGAGCCCTTCCTTGTTCTCCCCTACCCCCCAAAATACTAAAACATAAGCATTATATTAATATTTCTAAGGACTCCAAAATTATACACATACCAACTTACCTGATAATAAATAGTCCACACTATAATATTGAAAGGACTGGAAAAGAATTACTAATTTTTGGTATAATTCATTGATAGCCCATCCACAACACAGTTAAAATTTAGAACATTAAATGATATTATTATTTGCATTTATAAAATAATGCAAACATTGAGTGGAGAGAATATGGAAAAGTAGGGTTGAGATCATGAGCTCTGGTATTAGGAGCTAGGATTAAATCTAAGCTCCACCCTTGGCGATTATTACATCACTCCAAGCTACAATTTTTTCTCCTCGCCAAAATGGAAACCATATGGTGCCCACCTCACGGATCAAGAAAGTCAGTATCTGTAAGGCCCTTGGACCAGTGCCTGGCACGTGTTAAACGTTCACTGAGTGTTAAGTGTTATATCTTTCATTTTGACTTAGAATCAGAACATTATTTAAAGTATTATTTAGAATCAGAAAGTTATTCCATTTCAATCACAAATCTGATCAGCAAACTTTTATCTTCATTCCTCCTGTTACAAAAAATACGGCTCTCCAATGACCACACTTGAGTAATGAGATGTAACTGTCAATTGTGAAAAATATAGCCCATAATCTCCCTTATCAGGAGAAACTCTTTTTACATACATCTGTTGACTGGTTGTAGGGTGCATTGATTGCTGTAAATTTACACTTTAAAAAAAATTTGGTTGTAGGATGCACTGATTGCTATAAATTTACATTTAAAAAAATTTTGGTTAGGCGGGTTTCTTATCGTTAAATAATTATTTTATAAATAGCAACTGGCAAAAGGTGGTTTTGTAAACATTAAGTAATTTAGCCATTCTATTTTATGTTTTCTTAAGAAATAGAATAACGGACATCTATTACATATGACTAAAAGCAATGCAAAAAGACAATTATGTTCTTTAAAAAGACTTACCCACTAAAAAGTATAATTTTTACACATCTATCTAGATGAAAGTTTGATATGATTAAGACTGGAAAGGTCAATCACTCTGCTGGTTATAGTCTGAGCCTTGATCCTACCTCTCCACTGCCAGATCCACAATGATCCCAAATTTCAAACATATTCCCAAAGTAATTTTCTAATGTATTTGTTCTAATGTAACTAAAGTATCATATAATGTAACTAAAGTATCTTATAATGTATCATAATGTAACAACCAAGCTTTTGGTAGTAATGCCTTTAAGAAAACCTAACTTTCCTTCCTATCATTCCAATCCTAGAGACCAGATATCAAAATATGAGGTCAGCCAGGGGTTGGGAAGGTAGGGAGAGATGAATAGGCAACAGAGAATTTTTAGAGTAGTGAGAACACTCTATGTGATACTATAATGGCAGATGTACGTCATTATACATTTGTCCAAACCCATAGAATGTTGAACACCTAGAGTGAACCTTAATGTAAACTGTCGGCTTTGGGTGATAAGAATGTATCAATATAGGCTCATCAATTGTTAACAAATGGCACGGTGGCTCACGCCTGTCATCCCAGCACTCTGGGAGGCCGAGGCAGGAGGATCGCTCAAGGTCAGGAGTTCGAAACCAGCCTGAGCAAGAGAAAGACCCCTGTCTCTACTATAAATAGAAAGAAAGTAATTGGCCAACTAAAAATATATAGAAAAAATGAGCCGGGCATGGTGGCGCATGCCTGTAGTCCCAGCTACTCGGGAGGCTGAGGCAGGAGGATCGCTTGAGCCCAGGAGTTGGAGGCTGCTGTGAGCTAGGCTGACGCCACAGCACTCTAGCAACAGAGTGAGACTCTGTCTAAAAGAAAAAAAAGAAAATTGTAACAAATGCTTGACTCTGGTGGAGAATACTAATAATGGGGAGACCAGGCGTGTGGCAGGGTGGGGGGGTCTCTATGGGAAATCTCCATGCCTTCCTCTCAAGTTTGCTGTGAACCTAAAACTGCTCTTAAAATAATAAAGTCTTTTTTTTTAAAAAAAGTTCCATTAGGTTTTTATGCACACATCAGATACTACTTTCACACGAATAAATTATATTTTTTAAATATTAATACAAATGATACATTGAAAATATTTAAGTTCTCTTTTACATAAAAACTGTTCTCATAAATGATTAACTATAAAAGTATTTGAATGATCTTAAGTGATGAGGTTATCTGGCATGATTGATTTTCAAATGTGCCAAGATGGATTGCTATTTTACAAAACTGGCGTTGGCACAATGCCAAGAAAGCCAGATGACAAATGATAGAAATCAATTATTAATTATGTTTTCTGGTCACTACTATATATATATATATATATATATATGTATATATATGTATGAATAATAAAACTATCCTAAATTGATATGAGCCTTAAACAAAGAGATATAATTTCCCCCATTACATTTTGGTCTAATTTGAATAATCAGATTATTACATAAAAGATCTAATGACATTAATATATAACGAAGTTTTGATATGTGAGTCAAATATGATCTTTGGCAACAATCATTTTCATATGTTTCTTCCCTTTTTTCTACTGTATACCCAAAAAAATGATGCTGAAAACCCAAACCAATAGGATAAGTTTTAAAAATTCATTCATAAAAATTGTATTAAAAATCTAGGCTACTATCTTTTTAATTTCATTGGAAACTTATTTGCAACATTTTCATTTATAACAGCTAAATGATGGAAATTAGACAGAATATTTAATTTAAAAACTAAATTAATTTTTTCAGAGATAGGGTCTCCCTCTGTCACTCAGGCTAGAGTGATGTGGCCCAATCATAGCTCACTGGAATCTCAAATTTCTGGGCTCAAGCGATCCTCCTGCCTCAGCCTCCTGGGTAGCTGGGACTACAGGCATGCGCCGCTACCCCCAGCCTAAACAGAATATTTTTAAAAATTGTGAATTTTGGTGATGAATCAGCATTTAGGATCTCTTCTACCTCTTAAAATTCATCTCCTTTGAGCCACATTTATTTTAAACCTTCTGAAGACTTTTATTCCTGCTGTGTTACTCTTTTTTTACGATACTATAAGCAAGGTCAAATAAATACATTAGACGTGCAATGCAACCATGGTAAAGGGAAAAAAAAAACAAATGCCAGGCTTAACAGAAATAAAGCAATATTTCAGTTCGTAACGTCAACACGACTCACCTGGAGGGTTTCTATTTGTTTTCTGATACTGTTGTTAGATGGCATCTAAATAAAGCAATGTAAGACAGCAAACATAAACATGAGATGCAGCACATGCATGTTAGATGAAAATAAGCACAAAACAAGACAGCTCTTCACCAAGGTCTCTATTTAGAAGAAATTTGAATTTTCCAAGACAGTGGCCAGAAATACTAAGAAAAAAAAAAATCCCACAATTTGGGCATCACTGGATATACCTACAATACTCAAACTAAGAGAAAAACAGTTACAATTTTGACTCCCTAATTTTAAAGTTCTTTAAATTTTTAAAAGAAAATAAGCATAGACTGTAGGGGGTGGGGAAGGATCTCCAAATTATTTTTTGCATAATATTTTCTCTTATCATTCACCTATCTCTCTTTAATAATTCTTCACAAATTTTAAAATCACTTTTAACATAAGCACCTAAGTGGATACAAAGAAATGGGAAACGACCAAATTCTGTTTGGGACAAAAATAAAGGATTTAACTTTTCAGTGAAAATAGACACTCTTTTACTTGCTATTTATGGGCATATAGGCTTAAAGCCCAAGTCACAGCCATCAACTTAAAAAATTGGCATGGTAACTTCATATGTGCAGTATCTTAAAGCACGTTGAAATTCACATTTATTCTTATGGCTCGGGAAAATAATGACTTTAATATCCCAGAATTATAGCCAAAATATTTTCTGAAAAAATATTCTTGAAATATTCAGCAATCCAGATTCACGCCTGCAATCCAGCAACTCAGAAGGCTGAGGCAGGAGGATCACTTGGGGCCAGGAGTTCGAGACTGGCCTGGGCAACATAGTGAGATCTTGTCTCAAAAAAAAAAAAAAAAAAAAAAAAAAAAAAAAAAAACATAAAAAGAAGAAAAGAAAAATTAACTAGTCCTGGTGGCACATGCCTGTAATCCCAGCCACTTGGGAGGCTGAGGCGGGAAGATCGCTTAAGCCCAGGAAATTGAGGCTGCAGTATTCTATGACCACACCACTGCACTCCAGGTGGGCAACAAAGATAACTCATCTCTTAAAAAAAGAAGAAGAAAAAATCCAGTACATAAACAACCCTTATATATAGTATATTCAAAGGTAAGCTAGCAGGCCAGAGGAACCACTTATAAAACTGCATGAACCTAGACACAAATGTACCTCTGTCATTTACTACATCTCTAAACATGGGATACTTAATTTCTTCCAGCCTCAGATACAGTGGCAATCAAACGAAATACGGTATTAGAGAATATAGCATCCAGTAAAAATCAATAAAAAATCAGTCATAAGAAGTAGTGGACCTCATAAATGGAAAATTGTTTTAGATTTATTTTGCTATCAAGAAATTACTGGAATCTCAAAATAAAGTAGGCAAGTCCTTTATTTTGGACCAATTTTTCCTACGCATAAAAAAATTCTTACGACAGATAACTGGCATAGCCCTTCCTTGCATGTTCAAACTCCTTACCTCAACTATTCAGAACAGCCACATCCTCTAAGACTTAAGAAACGGAAGCCAATTCATAAAATTTCTGCTGAATAGAGCCTTAATGTAAGTTAAGGGTTAATGGCCAAGACAACTATGTTCCAAATATTCCAGCTAGCTAAGTGGCTCTCATCTCCCTTCAGCCTGGCAGATTCGCACAGCCACTAATGAAAACGAACAATATGCCAGACATATTTAACAGGAAGTAATGGGGTCAAAGAAAACAGGGCATTTAAAATATAAGCCTTAAGACAAAAAAAAAAAAAGTTAAGGTACTGCGAAAGTATTGCAAATATGTTAGGTGAAAACATATATATATATATAAAAAAAATTCCAACAAGCAACAGAAAAGCATGAACTGTTATGAAACCAAGCTATCTTCCAGAAACAATTAAATGCATGTCTTAAAAATATTTTACTCAAGAGTATAAAAAAAATACTATCCAGAAAATGACCAATTTTTCTTGTAGTACCTATATCTGTAAGAATTATCAAAATAAGGACAGAAATAAGTATAATGTATTGATGTAATTAATTAAATAAAATGTATTAATTAAATAAAAAGTATTAATGTAATTAATTGAATAAAATGGATTTCCTCGGTTGCATGATATAAAGAGCTTAATCAGCTTGATTTGGTCCTAGGAATTTTCATAAATAAAGCAAAGGAGGTGTGTGTGTGTGTGTGTATATATATATATAGATATAAAATTCTCATCCAAATATGAATAATACCAATATTTATCTAGGAAGAAAAGAAACAAAAATGTTTTTCAAAGACAAAAAAGAACCAGTTCTATTTCTCCCAATACCACAACAAGCTGCATGGCCAGAGAGACAAGTCATTTTATAAATCTGTGCCTCAGTTGCACTATCTTCAAAAGCATAAGGTTTTCAGTCTCAAATCTACCTTAGAGGAATGCCAGGAAATGGAACGTCATGTTTGCGATGTTTCTATAACTCATAAACAAATATTCAAATAGATTCATCTAACAATATGTCAAAAAGAATATTCAAATCAAGCTTTCACATGCCCTGCACATGAGGGTCATGCCCACATTTGGAGTCAGAACTGTGTTCCTAGCCAACGAAGAAAAGAGCATCCTGCTGGCAGAGGGGAGACTGGGAAGAAAATAATCCTTCCACCCCTGACGGTTTTATTTTTAGTACCATGAACTGACTGAACATGGACACGCCAAACAGTGTTAGTAACAAGGATTCCCTTCATTCAAGTCAGAATCACTTCGGGAGTTTTTTACATCGTGTGGATCCAGTTCCAGACTTTGCCTCTTGCCTGGGCTCACTTACATAAAATGTGATTTCAGTGATTATTTTGTCGTCAGAGCTTTTTTCATATTGCTTTGGCTTGAGCCAACATTACTGAGTTTTCTCAAAACACGGAATAAGTACCTGGAAGGTTGTGTGAGATTAAGCAATATACTCTGCAATCCTAAAAGAATTTATTTATTACATATTCTTAAATCTAAGATCATATAAATAAGATTCGTTAAAAATGTATTATACGTTTGCATTCATTAGGACAAATGAAATTTTCCAACAAAACTTTATTCATATTTATACATGATTACCCTAGAGAAGAAACAAAGTATCTATCATATAAAAAGAAAAATGTAGTCATGTATTACTCAAGTGTATCAATAGTAATAAAAATGTTATTTTAGGCTGTCCAATTTATATGCATAAATAAATATATCACGGTCAGTATTGACAGGTCAGAAATGTGATTATGTCTTACCTTTAAATGTGACAAACAGTTCTGTAGGAAAATATGCCAGTTATTTAAAAAAAACTGTTTCTGACTGACACATAAAAGGCAGGTGATTAGTGGATACAAAGCCTACAGGAGACAGAGAAAAGAGAGAATTAAAAATTTTCATGGAAAAGCACTGGACTTGCAAAACAAGCACAGAAACAAACATACAGAAAATCTAGGCCGGGCGCGGTGGCTCACGCCTGTAATCCTAGCTCTCTGGGAGGCCGAGGCGGGCGGATTGCTCGAGGTCAGGAGTTCGAAACCAGCCTGAGCAAGAGCAAGACCCCGTCTCTACTATAAATAGAAAGAAATTAATTGGCCAACTAATATATATATAAAAAAATTAGCCGGGCGTGGTGGCGCATGCCTGTAGTCACAGCTACTCGGGAGGCTGAGGCAGGAGGATCGCTTGAGGCCAGGAGTTGGAGGTTGCTGTGAGCTAGGCTGACGCCACGGCACTCACTCTAGCCTGGGCAACAAAGCGAGACTCTGTCTCAAAAAAAAAAAAAAGAAAATCTATTACACAGTTTTCCCATTTGCATTAAGAAATATGAACTTATAAAACAATGTAACAAAGAATTACAAAGGGAAAATTTTCTTGAACCATCCTACCTCCCTGAGTTAGAACACGCTATGACTGTGACTGTCAACGTAAGCTCTGGGGTCAGAGGGCAGACTGGCCTTCTAGTTCCCAAGTGGGTGACTTAGAGAGGCTGCATTTAGTGCTCTAAGCCTCTCTTTCCAAATACATAAAGTAGAGGACAAAAATCACAATATCCTATGGGGCCGTGAGGCTTAGAATACGACAAAGAACGCAAAACACTTAGTCCAATGGCTGCCACGATCAGTGTTTATTATCACTACATCTCTAGTTTAGATGGTCAACCATGGGCCCAATTCTCCAAACCATATATATTATGTCAAGTGGATGGTTAAGTGGAAAAAAATGGCCTTTAGGCCAGGCATGGTGGCTCACGCCTATAATCCTAGCAATCTGGGAGGCTGAGGCAGGAGGATCGCTTGAGCTAAGGAGTTTGAGAGCAGCCTGAGCAAGAACGAGCCCCCGTGTCTACCATAAATAGAAAGAAATAGTCCAAACAACTAAAAATAGAAAAAATTAGCAGGGCACGTTGATGCATGCCTGTAGTCCCAGCTACTCGGGAGGCTGAGGCAGGAGGATCGCTTGAGCCCAGGAGTTTGAGGTTGCTGTGAGCTAGGCTGACGCCACGGCACTCTAGCACAGGCAACAGAGTGAGACTCTGTCTCAAAAAAAAAGAAAAAGAAAAACTTGCATTTAATCTCTAAATAGAAAAAATGTAATTAGACAAGAAAATGGTTGCTCAAAATCTGATAGTTCAGAATACAACCTATCATGATGTGAAACAATTTATGCTTTAATATAAGTCTACATGAAATCTCTCTCATATTATAATACATAATTTAAAGCACTTGTCAAGACAAGTAAATACAGCCAGGTAAATACATGATGACATTTCAGTCAATGATGGACCACATGTACTATGGTGGTCCCCTAAAATTATATGTTTTATTTTTATTTATTTTTTGTTGAGTCAGAGTCTCGCTCCGTTACCTGGGCTAGAGTGCCATGATGTCAGCCTAGCTCACAGCAACCTCCAACTCCTGGGCTCAAGCGATCCTCCTGCCTCAGCCTCCAGAGTAGCTGGGACTACAGGCATGCGCCACCATGCCCGGCTCATTTTTTTTTTCTAGATATATTAGTTGGCCAATTAATTTCTTTCTATTTATAGTAGAGACAGGGTCTCGCTCTTGCTCAGGTTGGTTTCGAACTCCTGACCTCGGGCAATTAGCCCGCCTCGGCCTCCCAGAGAGCTAGGATTACAGGCGGGAGCAACCACGCCTGGCCTAAAATTATATTTTTATTGTACCTTTTCTATGCTTATATGTTTAGATACACACACACACACACACACACACACACACACCACTGTGTTACAGTTGCCTGCAGTATTCACTACAGTAACACACTTATAAAATTTGTAGTCTAGGAGCAATAGATTATACCAGATAGCCTAGGTGTCTACTAAGCTGTACCTCTAGGTATATGTAAATATACCCTGTGACGCTCACTCATGGATTAAGCTGCCTGACAACACAATTCCCAGAGCAAATCCCTGCCATTAAGCGACCCATGCCTACCCAAGAGGAAATCTGATAACCCATCAAATGCAGAGCTAGTAAAATTTTGAAAGTATAAAGCAAAGCAAGAGAAAAATACACATGTAACATGTGCCCTTGTGTCACACTTTGGGGACTGTCCAATTTCCGACCTTGCAGTTCTCTTAAACCTCCACCGGATCCGTAAATCAGTTACTAAAGCTGTCAGGGGGATAAGGAAAGGTTTCGAAAGGCATCTTCATACCAACGAATGCTTCTTTCTGGAGCTCAGTTCAAAAGTAGTCTGGTAGAGCATCTCCACAAAATTTTTCAAACAGGGAACATTCACTTCATTCTTAACAGCCTAGGGAAAGACAGGGTGCAAACGATGAAAACGATTACAAACGCTGAGCTACACAAGGGTTGCAGGAACGTTCTGGAAGGTTTGAAATTAGTTAATAATTCACTGGGATTCTCACTTAAGTATTAGAACTCGCCAAACACTAAGTATCAAGCACATAAGGTAAACCCGGTCCCTATCCTGAGCGAATTAGGGCAGATACAGGCAAGTAAACCTGTACAGTCCGGAACAGTCTGGAACATTCTGGAAAAGTCTGGAATAATGACTGCACAGTCTGGAACAGCTGCTGTAAGAGCAAAATTCTCCATGCCCAGTGGAGCACACAGAACGGGCCCGTAGGGAAAAACTCAACAATAACAACAACAACAAAAAGAGTGAAACCCTCTCTATACTAAAAAATAGAAAGAAATTAATTGGCCAACTAAAAATAGATAGAAAAAATTAGCCGGGCATGGTGGCGCATGCCTGTAGCCCCAGCTACTTGGGAGGCTGAGGCAGGAGGATCGCTTGAGCCCAGGAGTTTGAGGTTGCTGTGAGCTAGGCTGACGCCACGGCACTCACTCTAGCCTGGGTGACAGAGCGAGACTCTGTCTCAAAAAAAAAAAAAAAGGTTTCTCTCTCTTCCCAAAACCTACTCCTTTTGATGAATTTCCTTAAAAACTAAAACCTTTAGATTTCTATGAAAAACAGATTATCAGACAAAGGGAAGAAGTGCAAATGACAATGTGGGATAGGTGAGCAGTAATTCAAACCACTTCTAGAAAAAGAAACCGAAGTGCATGTACTAATGACAATAGACTAGAATTGACATGGTTTTATAGACAGCAGCCTGTTTTCTTTTTGATAAAATGAGCCCAATTCACATGGCTAAAAACTGGCATGAGGAGCTATCTGACTCAAACTACTTGCAAACCTTTAGTCCGTGACTTCTGTCTGTCCCCACTAAAAATGAATTTTTCAAAATTTCACCTTTAAGGAAATATGCAAGACAGGTAAAGCAAAACACACATTGAATCACTGTCAATATTTTAAAGGCTTCGCTTTTCTTACAATTGTCTGTTCCCCTTTTCGAAACATGCAAACCAATTCATACAAATACACAGGTCGCAAGCCAGTGAATCCAATGTTTAAATATGAAAGCCCAAACCATTCTATCTCTTAACATATAATAATAAATATCTTCATTTTATGAAATTTTGGATAGAATAAAACCTCAATAAAAAGAATGTAATGAACTTCCATTCCTAGCCCAGATTAGAGTAGAGGGGGCTGGATTTATGCTACCATCTGAACCAACCAACAAAATATATAAAATGATCTGCAAAACACTGTACACCAGTCGACAAAAGAAAGTAACACCCAAGTACTGGGAAACA
Source organism: Microcebus murinus (assembly GCF_040939455.1). NCBI lineage: Eukaryota > Metazoa > Chordata > Mammalia > Primates > Cheirogaleidae > Microcebus > Microcebus murinus. The sequence goes on along the minus strand of NC_134129.1, from coordinate 17,401,313 downwards.
AATGAGATGAGCCCTCCCACGGCCCCAAGTCACTGCAAGAGATAGTTTTCAGGGAAGAAATGGAAGTATAAGGTTGTAAGGTTCGTATACAACACATAAATCGTATTAAAATAAAATATACTCACAGCAGCTACAGGGATAAGAATCTCCACAAATAAACCAGCAAGTGCATGTTTTATATCTTTATCTTTTACTTCTAAGAAATACTGAGCACATTCCTTGAAAGGAAAAAGGTATACTTTGGTTAACAAAAAAAAGAAAAAGGTTAAAGAATTTGTAATATCACGTTAATTTTGTGAACACTCTGCCCTTTCATCAAAAAAAACTAAGGTCAATCAATGCATCTTCAGATCAAAAAAAAAAAAAAAAGCTAAAGTCAATCCACACATGCGACAATTTAACACTTGGAATAAGAAATTAATGATGATGCCATTGGTTTATGCGTATTTTGATTCTTTTTAAAAAGTCATAAAGAGCAAGATGGGATAGGCTAACTCTGTTTACAATCACGGAGAAGTTATTTCACCTGCATAAACTGAAATGATGCTTCGAAATCTTCTACAGGATACATTTTTACTCGAAAAAACTTCATTCCCATTATTAAGCTGATAACGCTTTGTACCACGTGTGGGCTCTGTTCCTTCTGTCGCAGTTCTTTCAATTCTGTCACAAACTTCTTTCTCACAGCCTGAAACCTTTAATATACACGGAGACATCATCTGACCTGAATTAAAAACACTAAAATTTCCCACATGATATTTAAAGGTAAAATCAAAAACTGTGTTACCTAAATATCATCTTTCTCCACCCTCATCAAAATTACAAGAAAAACAGAGAGGAAAAGAAAATTGTTATTCTGAATTGGCTGTTCATTTATTCTAAAATTACAAGTTCCTGAAGGAGAAATAATAGGATTTCTTTATTCATGTAATATCATCAATATAGCGCCATTACCGTGTAGTTAATAATCACAGTAAAATATCATATAACCTACCCATAAAACACCTCCATATAATCTGTATCTCTGACTTTTAAGATTGTTTTTTTTTTTTTTTTTTGAGACAGAGTCTCACTCTGTTGCCCCAGCTAGAGTGCCGTGGCGTCAGCCTAGCTCACAGCAACCTCCAACTCCTGGCCTCAAGCGATCCTCCTGCCTTAGCCTTCCGAGTAGCTGGACTACAGGCATGGGCCACCATGCCTGGCTAATTTTTTCTATATATATTAGTTGGCCAATTAATTTCTTTCTATTTATAGTAGAGGTGGGGTCTCGCTCTTGCTAAGGCTGGTTTCGAACTCCTGACCTTGAGCCTCCCTCCTCGGCCTCCCAGAGTGCTAGGATAACAGGTGTGAGCCACCGTGCCAGGCCTTAAGGCTCTTTTTAATAAGGTCTGAGATTAGAGTCATATGGACAGAAGATTGGAGACTACAAATTTGTTCAAAGAGATAAACCACCCTACTGTAGAGTACTAATTATCACTTAAAATCAAGATCTTGTTATACTGTAGAAAAATAGAAGAAGACCAGAGGGCAAGAACTGGTGAATAAGCCACAGAATCAAAATACTTTTGAAATGTGAGCACCATGCTAGACTTCAGTGACCACAATTAAGGCTAGTAAATTTTTCATTATTTGCATTTGAAAAAGACAGTTAATAGTTTATTAACTACAAACTCATGTTAATCACGTATTATGAAACAACTAAAGATTTTACTGTTCACGTTACTTGGGAAACCAGTTCCTGAAAGTTAAAATAACCTCGAATGAACATGCTTTCCAAGGGTCACTGGCTACAGTGAGGGGAAAAAAAGAAAGTAAGTATTAAGGAACTATGGATACACAATGAGAAGTGTAACATCTATTTCCATTTGAACTTCAGAGACTAGGATGTCATTTTGCATGGAAGTATTCTTCAGCATGTCAATTAAGAAAATTTTTATCAAGTAGATAAAAATCCACTGGAAACTAGGATCGAAGGGTTTTTAATTACATTTCTCATAAAAATCTGTGACTAAGGCTCATGCCTGTAATCCTAGCATTCTTGGAGGCCTAGGCGGGAGGATCGCTCAAGGTCAGGAGTTCGAAACTAGCCTGAGCAAGAGTGAGACCCCGTCTCTACTATAAATAGAAACGAATTAATTGGCCAACTAAAAATATATTTAAAAAATTAGCTAGGCATGGTGGCACATGCCTGTAGTCCCAGCTACTCGGGAGGCTGAGGAAGGAGGATCGCTTGAGCCCAGGAGTTGGAGGTTGCTGTGAGCTAGGCTGACGCCACGGCACTCTGGCTCGGGCAACAGAGTGAGACTCTGTCTCAAAAAATAAATCAGTGACTGCAATCTAAGAAAACACACAGACAAGATTCGAATGCACCCCAGCTTTCCCCCATCTCCCCCTCTCCCACGCCAACCCACCCCTTAGGTGCTGTGGGTTAGCCCGTCCACACCGCCTCCCATGCTCAGTTTATGTACGAGTGGAACACCCCTCAGTATTTGCTCGACGGTGGCATTTCTTTTACAACCATTTCTTAGTGAGCTTAGCAGCATTTCATAAATTTACTCGCTATTTGGACTTTCTCCTGGATCCGACTTGCTACTGTATTCGGAATTTCTGTTCTATATTCCTGACATGGAAATTCATTTCTGATAACGTTAAAAATAGCATTAACTACTATGCCATAAAGAGAAATACGGCATTGCTCATATCTGTTTTTGTGTTTATATCCTCATTTAAAGATTACTGATTAAATATAAGTGAGATATTAAGTAAGATATTATTGCCTATGTCGAAATCATTTAAGATATTTAAACTAGATGTGCACACAGTAGCTCATGCCTGTAATTCCTAGCACGCTAGGAGGCCGAGGTGGGAGGATCATCACTTGCGGCCAGGAGTTCAAGACCAGCCTGAGCAAGACAGTGAGACTTTGTCTCTATGAAAAATAGAAAAATTAGCTGGGCATGTTAGCACATGCCTGTAGCCCCAGCTACTAAGGAGGCTAAGGCAGAAGGATTGCTCAAGCCTGGGAGTTTGAGGTTGCAGTGAGCTATGATGATACCACTATACTCCAGCCTGGGCAACAGAATGAGACACTGTCTCAAAAAATAAAAATAAAATAAAATACTCAAACTATGTTTTAAGTTGTATAGCATTAGTTATACAAGGGGCCCCAGTGTATTGCAAAGGATAAAAAATATACTACATAAAATATATTTCTGAATATTAAAATGCTAACTACTGAACATTAACAATTGTGCTTGCCATCTTAGAATTTAGAAAGGTTGTTGTGTGATGATTTCAGGGCCAAAAATTCTTTAAAAAGCATCCAAGAAAATATAAATTGATATTTTTTTCCTTGTAAGTTTCTCAGTAGTAACAATGGAAATCTCAAATCTTCCATAGTTTTTACAGCAACCACAAGAAGCTAAAGACAAATAAATTTTATTGTTTACTAGAATGATGGACCATAATCACAAGTCACTAAACTATGGACTATGTAGGGGAAAAAGCAGTAGTCATTCCTGTTGTTAATGTAATTATTATTATCAGAAAGCTAGAAAGATACTTATACAACCCAATGAGTGATTCCTAATGAGTAACAATTTTAATGAAGCAATCTAGTATCTTCTATCTTTCCTTTTTGGGATATCTTCTACCTATTCAAAATTCTGCTTAGTATTAAAACAAATAAGATGATTAGAAGACATTTGCTTTTCTATGTCAGAAATGAAAGTACTCATCTGGAAAGCAATTAAAGTAATTATTAGCTCTGTAAAACAGAGTTCTAAAAGAGATTTAAAAAAAAACGCTTCTCATAGAATTGTTAAAACTAAGGAATAAGTTAATGTCTTGACTATGCTTAACAATTTCTGACTTGCTAGATTCAGATATTCATGGAAAACCCCAAGTAAATTAAAAGAAGTTGGGAAATTGAGGTCTAAGCGTTCCTTAAAGAGACTGTAAGGAATTGAGCAGAAAGTAATAAAAGGTGCAAGAGACTTAATGACAACTCTATGACAAAAATGGTGGCTCTAAGACTATCCATATCTATTATATTAAATTAGTAACGAAGCATCCTAAAACATTAATCAAAATAAATGTTTCATAAAACTTACTTTGATTGAGCAAGAACCCCAATGACCTCCGCATATAAATCTGCAATAATATGAACATTCCCAGTGTTGGTTCCTGAATAACTAAAAAAATAAAATAAAATAAATGATTAACATAGAATTTCATTTAATTTTTCTACAAACTTTTTCTTCATAAATTTTAAAATTCCTTATCAGAGTATTGCATAACCACATACATTTTATTTCATCCCTAGATTTTAGTTTCTATAAAACTTAACCTCATGGTTTTTTTTATAAATCCAATCTATGGTGTTAAGAATTATTTTTACAAAATCTTTCCTCTAAGCCTTTTGCATGGATTCAAAGGAAATGGGAAGATAATTGCTTTGAACTCTAAAAACAAATGATCAGTAAGAATTCAAATTATATTTAAATGGTCTAATTAATGGATTAAATGGTCTATTTAAATGGATTGGTTTAGAAAAACTGAACAATCCCAAGTTAGTATTTTTACTTACCCTTCCTTATGTTTAAAGTGCTTAAAAGCTAAGTTTAGAACTTCGTGAACTAAGGGATCGGGTACAGGATGAACAGGAATCTAGAATAAAGAAGAATTATCAAGTAAGAGGTAAATAAGCTATTAGTCTTTTATGAGTAGTCTCATCATTTCAACTAATTAAATAACCAATTTTAATTTTCACGGTGTGATCTATGACTAATCTGTCGATCTTCCTTTTGTCTGAGAATCTCATTTTCTTTACGAATTTTGTCACTCATCACATTTCATACAATTCTAAATTTAAGAATATTAGCTTCATAATCATAAGTCACCAAACTATGGACTCTGTAGGGGAAAAAGCAGTAGCCGTTCCTGTTGTAGTTAGTGTAATTGTTACTGTCAGAAAGCTAAAAAGATGTTTATATGTACCTCCATGTAACACCTACAGAAAAGTAACCTTTGTAATGAGCCAGCCCCGCATCCTATAAAGTCTGATTTTCTACCAAAAGGGATACAATCTTTTCCAACAACTTCAAACTATTTATAGGTTTATTAGAAATCTGTCATTTAAATATCCCCATTTTAATTTTTTTTAAAAAAGCACATGCTGGTTCCTATTACATAAAAGAAACCAAAATATTTAAACCAGTAAATAAAATCCCTGCTGCTCTACCACATGTAATCACTGTTAACAGCTTCGTGTAAACCCAGACTTTTTCCTACACAACCCTACAAACACGTGCACGTGTCCTTGCCTTATTTTACTTAACAGAATGAGGCAGCTTCCTTGGGTCAGCTGTTTTAGAGCTCCTCCTTATGCTTTTTAGCATACACATAACACTCAGGACGTATTAATATTTATGACAATTTAATGAGCTCCTTAGTAGTGAACATTTCACTCCAGATTTTCAATATTCAAATATCACTACAATAAACACCTTGTACCTTTCATGTTATATATACTTCAACAGTTGGTTTCATGGGAAAGAGTCCAATAAGAGGAACTCTTGGGCCAAACAGTATGCAAGTAACTGCTGATGTATAATCTAGTTCTACAGTCGTCCCTTGGTATATGGGGGGGGGGGCTGGTTCCAAGACACACCATGAATACCCAAATCTGTACATGCTCAAGTCCCTTATATAAAATGGTACAGTATTTGCATATAATCTACACACATCTTCCTGTATGCTTGAAATCCTCTCTAGATTACCTATAGTACCTAATACAATGTAAATAGTTGTTCTACTGTATTTTTTCTTGATGGGTTTTCATTGTCGTATTGTGATTATTTATTTATTTTTGAGATTTTTCAATCCAAGGTTGTTTGTAGCCATGGATACAGAACCCATAAGATACAGAGGCAGAACTATGTATGTAAGAGTCTGTTTTTGAGCTATTTTATTCCATCGATCAATTTATGTATGTCTGTACCCAAACTATGCCATCTGAATTTTCAGAGCTTAATGATAAGTTCAGATGTCTGGGAGTTTCAAGTCCTCTCTTTACTCTTCCTCAGAGATAGCTTGGCTATTTGCGGCCCATCATTCTTCCGTTATTCAATTTACAGTCATTGTCCGAGCGTGGTGGCTCACGCCTGTAATCCCAGCACTCTGGGAGGCCAAGGCGGGAGGATCACTTGAGCTCAGGGAGTTCGAGGCCAGCCTGAGCAAGAGCGAGACCCTGTCTCTACTAAAAATAGAAAGAAATTAATTGGCCAACTAATATATATAGAAAAAATTAGCCGGGCATGGTGGCGCATGCCTGTGGTCCCAGCTACTCGGGAGGCTGAGGCAGGAGGATCGCTTGAGCCCAGGAGTTGGAGGTTGCTGTGAGCTAGGCTGACGCCACGGCACTCTAGCCCGGGCAACAGAGTGAGACTCTGTAAAAAAAAAAAAAAAAAAAGATTTGGATTTTGGAGCACTTTGATTTTGAATTTTTTGATTAAAGATGCTCAATCTGTAAACATACGGTTTGGTACTATCTGAGATTTTGGGCATCCAGTTGGAGGTCTTGGCATGTATCCCCTGCAAATAAGGGAACATTATTGAATTTCCTCCAGTTATGCCTGAAGTCCCACAGTGACAGCCAGGGAAAATACTTACTCATGCTGTGTCCTCTTTACAGCTACCCTGCTACTGCTACCACCAACACCATCAGCACTTTTACCTGTCTGTGTGCCAGGTACCAGTTATATAATGGATAAAAAGTACATACTACTGGCCAGGCACGGTGGCTCACGCCTGTAATCCTAGCATTCTAGGAGGTCGAGGTAGGAGGATTGCTCAAGGTCAGGAGTTCAAGACCAGCCTGAGCAAGAGCAAGACTCTGTCTCTACTAAAAAAAATAGAAAGAAATTAATTGGCCAACTAAAAATATACAGAAAAAAAAATTAGCTGGGCATGGTGGCACATGTCTGAGTCCCATCTACTCAGGAGGCTGAGGCAAGAGGATTGCTTGAGCCCAGGAGCTGGAGGTTGCTGTGAGCTAGGCTGACTCTATGGCACTCTAGCCCAGGCATCGGAGTGAGACTCTGTCTCAAACAAAACAAAACTTTCATTCCATTTTATAAGGTAATTTCACCTAATTTCTTACCACTGATTTTGCCAGTGAGAATTTATTTTTATCATTAAAGGGAAAAACCTTGGAGGAAAAAAAAGAAAGAAAGAACTTTATGATCTTCAGCAAGTCACTATAATTGAGAACATTTCTTCATCTGTAAAATAGAAATAACAGATAACACTTACTGAGGATTTTTCCATGCACCAGGCATTATTTTATCTAATTCTCATGATTCTACAAAAATGACACTGTTATCATCCTTTTTTTATAGAGGAGGAGTTAGTAATAACTTGCCCAAACTTACACAGCAAGCAAGATGGCTGGGATATTAATAATGCTTGCTGTGACTGTCTCCCAGGGTTTATTACAATGGTCAGTCAGCAGAAAGGATATAAAGTCCGTCATGTATTGGGAAGAGTTCTAAACACGTGTGATCGTTATTAAAGATACAACAAATTATTCAAGGAACAAATAATTTATAATATAGGAAGTCAAGGACTAAGCTACAAGGAATATTTATTCCTGCTCAAGGCTGAAACTACCACGTATCAACAACACTCCAATACTCTGGGTTCTGTCCGTCTCATCAAGATGAAATGGAATCCCATTTTAATATAGGTATTTTATGTGGAGCAAAAGTAAAAGTCCTATTAAATTCAAGATATATTACATTGATTGCTCTCTGGATCTGTTAAACCCCGTGTCATTCTGATGGAAGAAAACTGGGTTAGTTTGTCATGATATTTCAGAAAGCTCTATTGATTTTTATTTCATTTTCAGTAGTTTTATTCATTTTAGAGAAGCTAAAAAGACTTGCTTTTTACTGGGGAGGGGGGAATCCCTATATAGGATTTTAGATAAATAAAGTATACCTACGTTCTTGGTGACATATTTTCTCTTTGATGGTTGCATGTGAATCATGAGATGAGGACAACAATAAAAGAGGAGGAAGGGTCAGAGGAAAGGTTACAGTAGGTTGGAATAATACGGTATCAGAATGAAAGACAAAGATTAGCTCTCAGAGCAACTGTATTTCTCCTTCTCGTACTTTAAATCCATGAGAACTGTGGTCAGAAATGATTTTGTGCCGTGAACTTGGAAGATGAGCCCTGCCTTTTTTGTTACAAGAAGCCCATTTGACATTGAAGGTGTCAATGGCATCCATTTAAATATGTAAAGTAATTAAATTTACATATTTAAATATGTAAAGCGATCCTCCTGCCTCAGCCTCCCCAGTACCTGGGACCACAGGCATGCACCACCATCCCCGGCTAATTTTTTCTTTTTTTTTTTTGGAGACAGAGTCTCGCTTTGTTGCCCAGGCTAGTGTGAGTGCCATGGCATGAACCTAGCTCACAGCAACCTCCAACTCCTGGGGCTCAAGCGATCCTCCTGCCTCAGCCTCCCGAGTAGCTGGGACTACAGGCATGCGCCACCACGCCCGGCTCACTTTTTCTATATATATTAGTTGGCCAATTAATTTCTTTCTATTTATAGTAGAGATGGGGTCTCGCTCTTGCTCAGGCTGGTTTCGAACTCCTGACCTCAAGTGATCCTCCCGCCTCGGCCTCCCTGAGTGGTAGGATACAGGCCTGAGCCCAGCCTATATGTATTCTTATGCTGATTTTGAGTAGTAAAGGCGATACCCGACATTATATAACCATATCTCTATCATTTATTCCACTCAGGAATGAGCTCACGAGTGCAGTTTCTAAAGTAATACCAGTGCACAGTAGGCATTCTCATATTCAGTGAATGAATAAATGTACATAATTTATGATCTGAGGAATTGTTCCTTGTCAGAAAACCATGTGCACTTGGCAATTCAATGTCACCCTTATCAAATCACCCCCATTCCAACCATAGCTGCACAATTCTTACAGGTTGGAAGCCAGGCTGGAGGGTTTAGGAAGAGAGATTTAAGTGGAAGTAAAAAAAGGGATTAAAGCAGCTAGACTGGCAGGCAGACTGTATTTACAGTGAAAAGCCCATACGCAACACAGTTGCCATTCAGCTCCATTTTGCCACCAACATTTCATATCTGTCGGATGGCAAAGGAAGGTGAAAAGAACAGAGAGTGACAGACAGGTACCGAGCAGGAAAGCCCCAGGCAACGGAAAGAAGTGTAATTAAATTACAGGGATCTAGTCTATGTGGGCCAGGACTTTAGACCTAATCTCCTAAATAAAATAACTGAGACATCACGAAGGCACGGAAAGGCAAAGAATAAGAAATACAGACTTTGCAGAAATAAAACAGCTTACCTGCTTTAGAACTTCAACTAAAACTAAACAAAAAATGAAATCTACTGCTAAGTCTCTCCTTTCGAGAAGGTAATCTCTTTCACGTTGCTGTTCATCCCTGAAACAAGAACCCCAAATCAGCACTGCATTATGACTGTAAGTCTTAAGACAGCTAATGGTTAGTAGTTCATGTTGCTTACTCTGTTCCTACAGGTACAGTGTGCTATAGTGATTATTAGTATGAGGTCTGTAAATAATCCAATGCATATATTACACGTTCTCATGTTCTTTCTCTTTTTATACATCAGGCGTTTATACACACATTTCATTATTATATCTGTCAGTAATTAAACCGAATCTAAAAGAATTAGTAAGAGAAAGAAAGTTTCATCTAGAAAATCTAGCATTGCTCCATATTTGACTACTAATTTTTATATTAAGAACTGAAACAAAAGTAATAAATCTCATAGATGAAAATACAACGCAAGGTTAACCTTTTCACAAATCTACAGCTGAAACATCACAAGTGGCACTTACTAAAGCCCAATATTAAACCATGGGCAATCACCTGGCCACAGGTAGATGTTATATGTAATGCCAGGATCTCTCTGGGAGATTAGAAGGAGGAGGAGACAAATTCTAGGATTTGAGCAGCAAATAGAGTATCACAGAACTAGGACAACACAGGGATTTCCCTGAAATGACGTACATTCATTATGTATCAGTAAAAAAAAAATTACAAAATCTTTATGATTCAAAAAATAATAATAATAATAATACAGGGTTTTGGCAATCTTCCTGTATCAATCGCAATTGCTTCCCTTCATAAACCACACACAGAGAACCTTCTTTGAATATTAACTTCTTCCGTGACTATTAAAGCTCCTCACTGAACTGCTGAAATGACACTCCTGAAACTCACTTCTGTGACCTCCACCCAGTGACGAGTAATGCAGGACCACACCTCGGTTTCCACTGGTCCCTTCTCTTGTCTCAGAGTCCCAAGTGTGATGATCGACCCTTGCCCCCTTCCTCCCAGTCCTTTGCCGCTTAGGAACCAAACAATCACAATAATCCTCAGTGGACGGCATCACCAGCACCGGGTCGCTGGAAGTGTTTCAGTTCCAAGAAAAAAACAAGGTGGCAGACCGGCCACTTACCCCTTGGACTTTGTGCTGGACCGAGGCCTGTACTCGTAGGACTCGTCCTCAGCCCCGTTCTGGCGGCGGTACCAGTCGAACAGCGTGCGGAGTAAGGAAGGGAGACAGTGCTCTGCTACTGAGCTCATAGAGCTTATCAACTGGCAACACAAGAGATCACACAAGGCAAACTGTCACATCGAAAGCGCCAACCACACTCTTTTTTTTTTTTTTTAATCTATTACAAATGTCATGACATATTCATAAAGTAAAACTGGTTTACAAAACAGAGAGCAAGTGAGAAAACAAGAAAAGTGCGGACTTCAACATTGCACCTAAAACACAGGAAGATGTCCACTTTACGAATGAGCAGAATTAACTACATTCTTAAAATAGTTTTAGTGCATTGCATTTTTAGAAAAGGGGAGTATCCCAACCCCCAAGAAAAGGTTCCTGAAACACTGAACAGTTTGTGTGACTATTCTAATGTGACCACCTGTCTGCTACCAAACCCCAAACTGAGAATAGTGAGACCTCTCGTGCTGTGGGCTACAGTCACCAGATCAACTTGCAAAGGTGACTCTGGCGAAAGCAAAGCACTCTGCTCTCTGCATGCAGAAAACAAACTGCATCAGCCATAAGGCCACTTCCCGCCTCCGTGGACAGTTCTTGTGCCTGCCAACCACACCCTTAACGCTATTAGCAATCATTTACAAATGAACAGACACAGTGACTCAGGTGCAGTAAATGTGTATTAGGTCCCCCTTTGAACAAATTTTAATGACCCTTATAAAATCATCTCCCTTAACTACCTACTAGACCAGGTGTCCTCAAACTACAGCCCGAGGGCCACATGTGGCCTGCCTAGGACATTTATCCAGCCCGTGTATTTGCCACCGCTGCCTGTCCTGCTTAGCAGCCGACTCGTCCCGGGCCCACAGTGCGCACTCTCCAACGGGCTGAAGGACAGTGACCTGGCCCCCTGTTTAAAAAGTTTGAGGACCCCTGGACTAGACCTTGTGATTTGTTTCCCAGAAATGGTGGATTTTCTGCAAGACAAAAAAGCTGAGATGCTGAAGGACTCTGGGCAGACTTCTGACACCAGATTCACCGCCCCCACGACCTGCTCTCCTTAGTTACCCCGTGACCTGCCCCAAGGCACCTGTGACCTGCTCCAAGTCCCCTGGGCCCTCCTTTAAAAGCCCATGATCTCCCTTGGTGCAGCTGGAGTTGAGGCAGCTTCTCTTGATGACGTCTAGCGCATAGCTCCTCAAACTTTTTATTTACTTATTTTTTAAATTAACTACATTTTTATAGTATCTTTTTTTTTTTCATGCATCATCATCTTATGTTTCTAAACTCAAACTTCTGAAAGAGGGGGCCAGTTCACTGTCCCCCAGACCATTGGAGAGTGCGCACTATGGGCCCAGGATGAGTTAGCTGCTAAGCAGGACAGGCAGCGGTGGCAAAAACAATGGGCAGGACGGATAAATGTCCTCAGCGGGCCCCATGAGGACACCTGGTCTAGAGTATTAAAAATTCCTTTCTTCCTTGAAAGGAAGCCTTCAACAATGAGACAACACTGTTGTCTCAATCATCGGCTCTATGTGCAAGAAGTAACTAAACCTAGACCAAAACCCCACTGGGGTTTTGACAACAAATATGTTTTAAAATTAAAATAAGCATCAGGCCAGGCGCGGTGGCTCACGCCTGTCATCCTGGCATTCTGGGAGGCCGAGGTGGGAGGATGGCTCAAGGTCAGGAGTTCAAAACCAGCCTGAGCAAGAGCAAGACCCTGTCTCTACTATAAATAGAAAGAAATTAATTGGCCAACTAATATATATACAGAAAAAATAGTGGGGCATAGTGGTACATGCCTGTAGTCCCAGCTACTTGGGAGGCTGAGGCAGGAGGATCGCTTGAGCCCAGGAGATTGAGGTTGCTGTGAGCTAGGCTGACGCCATGGCACTCACTCTAGCCTGAGCAACAAAGTGAGACTCTGTCTCAAAAAAAAAAAAAAGGGATCAAGTGTAGTGTGGCGAACGACTGCTATTAATTTTGAAACAACCTGAATTCTAGGAGAACAGCCTGGATTCATTTTGTGAGCCACCCCAATTTCAATCAGCAGACCCTAAGGTGACTCTTAACATCTTGAGGGTCCCAAGAAAAACTTTCTTCTCTCTGCACAAGAATTTCTGTATCTGATTTGACCCATTGGTCAGAAAATTAATATTTCAAAATCAGCATGTAATCAAACATGCTTCATTCTATGGACTCGTTTGAAAAACGATGGATTATAGGAATATTCAAGGTCTCCTTCAGTTCCCTGACTACAGGAAGAGGCAGTTAATGAAGATAAGTTGGTATCTCTGTAAATCAAACATTTAATTTTCCTATTATTTCCTTTTCTGTAAGCAACTTCGAAATGTACTTCATTCAGGAAATTGTGAATGGAAAAGAATGAGGCAGTCTATTTGACTCTGTAGGCTGTTCTCTGTTTCAGTACTTACAAAGACTCCTTTCATCATCCTTATATTGTAAAGTACCATAATTTGACAGGTAAATAGTCTCTAATATGGAAAATTAAGTAAAAACAATATTCTGATTTTATTTAACCACTTTTTAAAATTTATATTGCAATGTACAGTATTACTCAAAGGAAATTCCTTTTTATTTTATTTTTATTTATTTATTTATTTAGTTAGTTATTTTTGAGACAGAGTCTCACTCTGTTGCACAGGCCAGAGGGCCATGGCATCAGCCTAGCTCACAGCAACCTCCAACTCCTGGGCTCAAGCAATCCTCCTGCCTCAGCCTCCCAAGTAGCTGGGACTACAGGCATGCGCCACCATGCCCAGCTAATTTTTTCTATATATTTTAGTTGGCCAATTACTTTCCTTTCTATTTTGTCTTAGTAGAGATGGGGTCTCGCTCTTGCTCGGGCTGGTTTCCAACTCTTTGAGTGATCCTCCCGCCTCGGCCACCCAGAGTGCTAGGATGACAGGCGTGAGCCACAGTGCCTGGCCGGAAATCCCTTTTTAATACCTAAAGGAGGAAAGATAAAACCCCATCTGCTACTGTCAACATAATACCAAAAGAGTTTACACTGCAAGTAGCTTTATATAGTGAGGGGAAAAAAGAAGAAGCCATGAGGCCCAATCATTTATCATTTTTATTAATCATTTACTTAAGATTTCCATTTGTTACTTCACAAATGGAAATTTTCTTAAAATGTTTAATCACATTTCAATCCTGATTAGACACTGATGAGTAAGCAGATGAGGGATGTGAATAATCGAAATAACTTCTGTAACTGCACAGGGGTAGAAAAGTATTATATAAGGTTATCTTATTACAGTACTATTAGAGGAGGTAACTTCCTATTTGTGGTTTCTCTTTAGATCAGTGGCTATTGCTAATAAACGCTGTAAACACAGGTGCTAAATGACCCTGGGTGATTTTAATTCAGCAGAACTGGGGTGGGAACCAGGAACACAGTAATTTGGGAAGTCTCTAACCAAGCAGTTTTAACCAGTCTTCTCTATCAAATCAATTAGCCTAATATAAACATTAACTTCTGTTTCTTAGACACATAATTTTGAGTAATGTGGGCCAGGAATACTAGATGGCAACAAAAAGCTAATATGAGTAATTGCTCTTTTCAAATAATCGACATATAATAATAAAATAATTATGATAAAATAACACTTGATCCAACATGTAATCTCAGCAAGAGGAAGATTTACCCGTTAGGAAAATATCACACAAGGTTTTAGATGTTGGTATTCTATTTTAATACATACAGGTTCTCAAAGCCCCAACGGAAAAAAAATATTAAAAGGTAAAATACTATTCCATAAAAATTGTAGCAGCTGGCACACAAAGACTGAAGCTTTCCAAGAAAAAATTTAAAAGGGCACGCTAAAGAGATAAACAATGGAAAGTCAAAGGTTTTCAAATGCGAAATGAACTGAAATCAGTAAAGTTCACAGCTCATTCTATTACTTGTTAAAAAAACAACAAGTAAACAAAAAAAACTATCAATTCCAGAAGGAATTTAGTATATGAGGATATACAGGCTCACTAAACAAAGTAAGGGAATTTCTTAAGATTGGGTATATTTGGACTAACTATTATGATGAACAGGAAACTAACTATAATAACCAACTATTGTTATTTCCAGGAAAAAAATATTCCCCCCAATATTGACATACCTGGTCAAACTGAAGATCTTCACCCCTCTGAAGAGATCTGGACAATAGCTTCTCCTACAAAAAAAAAAAAAATATTAAAAAATAAAGTATAAATACAAACTATTAGAAATCTCCTATTATGATAAACAGTTTAAACTTAAGAGTCAGTTTTGCTTTTTTTTTTTTCCCCCATTTGTAACTAGGTTGTTTTGAAGACAGGTAAACCTCTACTTGGAGCAAGGTGGCACGACTAGGATTCGATGCCTTCATCATCCCCGAGTGTGGCTCTTGAGTCACAGCCCTCAGCCGGGTCCCCTCCAAACCCAAGAGAATGGCATTGTCCCGTGGTCACCCTGTGACAAATTCAGTTCAACAGCTCTTAGACCACAGCGTAAAACTCAACGTAGCGCTTATTTAGATTCAAGTTCAACAGTCCACAGCATGTGGTGTTCATTCGTTATTTCTTTTGTTGATCGATTGCTTCATTCATTCACTCATTAATTCCCTCCAGTGTTTACCGAAAAGCAGCCCAGTAGAGATTATGAGCATGTCCCATGTGGCCAGATGGCCTTGGTTTGACAGCTCTGGCCTGACCTTAGGCTGGGGACTTACCGCCTCTGGGCTTCAATTTTCTCATCTAAAAAAAACAGGCTGATTGTCAAATACTGGTATCAGTAATATGCTAGTTTAAGAAAAAAACAGGAAGCTTTTCATTTTTCTCTCTACACTGTGATAGTTCAAAGAAGTATGGAATTTTCTAGTCCAAGAAACCATGAAAAATAAGCTGGTATACTGCCTGGAACCATTGCTTAGGAAAAGTAGTTTCTTTCCTCAAAATGCCCCCTTATATTATTTAGACATATACCCATTGCCGAGCCAATTCTTCTATTAATAATTTGATAATTTCCTAGAGTTGAATGATGATTGATAGTGCTACGGGCAAGGTATCATCTCAGCATTTTATACATTAACTCTTGTCTCCTTACAAATTTTTTAAGTCTTGAAAGTAAATTAACAATTCAGCACACCCTGTACCAAGTACCTAATCTATTCCCTATACATGATTTTTTTTTTTTTTTTTTTTTTGAGACAGAATGTCACTCTGTTGCCCAGGCTAGAGTGCCATGGCGTCAGCCTCGCTCACAGCAACCTCAAACTCCTAGACTCAAGCAATCCTCCTTCCTCAGCTTCCCGAGTAGCTGGGACTACAGGCACGCACCACCATGCCCAGCTAATTTTTTCTATATATTTTTAGTTGTCCAGCTAATTTCTTTGTATTTTTCTTAGAGACGGGGGTCTCGCTCTTGCTCAGGCTGGTCTCGAACTCCTGACCTTGAGGGATCCACCCGCCTCGGCCTCCCAGAGTGCTAGGATGACAGGTGTGAGCCACCTCGCCCGGCCCAAGAAGACACTTTTTAAAAATACATATATATTGGCCGGGCGCGGTGGCTCACGCCTGTTATCCTAGCTCTCTGGGAGGCCGAGGCGGGCGGATTGCTAGAGGTCAGGAGTTCTAAACCAGCCTGAGCAAGAGCGAGACCCCGTCTCTACTATAAATAGAAAGAAATTAATTGGCCAACTAAGATATATAGAAAAAATTAGCCGGGCATGGTGGCGCATGCCTGTAGTCCCAGCTACTTGGGAGGCTGAGGCAGAAGGATTGCTTGAGCCCAGGAGTTTGAGGTTGCTGTGAGCTAGGCTGACGCCACGGCACTCACTCTAGCCTAGGCAACAAAGTGAGACATTGTCTCAAAAAAAAAAAAAAAAAAATACATATATATTTAATATTCTCAAAAAATAGTGGAAATTGCAGAGTTTTTAAAATGCTTGGCCTAAACCAAATACATAAGGTCGAAATCAGCAGGTGATTGGTAAAAAAATCTTTTTTTTTCCTATCTTCTTTTCCAGTCATTGGCAATCTAAAAAAATTAACAAATAAACTTGTATGTGCCTGGTTCATTACTGAGGATTGATCCATCTTCTTTTAGGAAGAAAGAAATCTCATGTATTGGATTGAATTGCATAGTTTTCGAGCTACAATTTCAATCACCGATTGCCCTTCTTGAATCTACCTTCTAAAATGAAAGTGAAATTGTGGCTAAAAACCTAGCTCAGCTAACCTTAGAAATGTTCTGGCCTCCTTAACCTCCTTTTATTATGGTTTCTAATGTGAGGATGAAAAAGCCAATTCTTGCATTTTTTAGCGTTCGATTAAATTCTTTCAGCAAAAGCCATTCGCATTTGTGCTTCTAAGGTTCTCTGTAACCTCCTGTCCCGATGGACCAAGAGCCATGCACCACCCTCCTTGACTCTTACAAGCCCTGCATGCTATTCTCTTTAAAGTAACTCTGTAAGACTTCCATTACAGAACCCCATCATCTTGCATGGTTGTTCATTACCTAAAAGGGTACAGAATAAATTTCCTAATAAATGAAACCACAATAAAAGCATTTGAAGCTATAATGTAAACATTGTGGCAATATTAGATTCAATGTATTTTGTATCATCTAATCTTGATGTATCATCTAATCTTGATGCTATGGATTTCCAATCTACCCAGACCTGGATATAAATGAAAACAAAGCACGCAGAGCTGTGGCCTAGATAAGAAGAAATTTTGTTGTTATATACAGGAGCGTAAGGGATAAAACTGGTAAAAATACGACAGGGCTTTGGGGTTTTCCTGGTATATCGGGAAGACTAAGCAGGAATGACTCTTCTCTCCTATTTGTGGGATGATGGAGTAGAAACATCTATGTTCTGATGGAATTCTCACCACTATTAACAATATTTATAACCTCATTTTAGATTACATAGCAGATGCCTCTGAAATTATCTGTTGAATGAATGAATAAGATACAGTCAGCATCAGACTACTGCAGAAGAACTATTAGAAGCTCTGGCTAGATATAATGACATCATGTTTCACTAGAAGAACAAAAGACACACAACACAGCTATGTTTTCTTAAGGCTAAAGTCAACGTGGAACGCAAACCTTTGAAAAGCACCTTCTCTACTGAGTAGCCCCCACCACAGAATCAGAGAGGAGAGAAATCTGCCTCCTGGTCTCCAGGAACTCACATCCGAGGTGATAAACATGCAAGCAATTAACTATAATATGACATAATCACAATCTTCGAGTATGTGCAGATTTTTATGGCAGAACAAAGATTCACTTAGCTTTGGGGAGGATCACTATGTTAGAAAGAACATATGGGAAGTCTGGAAGGATGAGTAGATTTTTTAAAAAAACAGGAGTTAAAAGCATTTTATTTTTTTATTTATTTTTTTTTTTGAGACAGAGTCTCGCTTTGTTGCCCAGGCTAGAGTGAGTGCCGTGGCGTCAGCCTAGCTCACAGCAACCTCAAACTCCTGGGCTCAAGTGATCCTCCTGCCTCAGCCTCCCGGGTAGCTGGGACTACAGGCATGCGCCACCATGCCCGGCTAATTTTTTATATATATATCAGTTGGCCAATTAATTTCTTTCTATTTATAGTAGAGACGGGGTCTCGCTCTTGCTCAGATTGGTTTCGAACTCCTGACCTGGAGCAATCCGCCCGCCTCGGCTTCCCAAGAGCTAGGATTACAGGCGTGAGCCACAGCGCCCGGCCTTTAAAAGCATTTTAGATTGAGAGAAAAATAAGATCACCCACACCAGGTCAGAAAAATAGATAGAAGGTATTTCAAGTACTAAAACATACGACAAGGTAGGAGAATAAGAAAATATTACACAAACTTTAACAAGGCAATGAAGAGCCTGGAAAGAATTGTCAACAGCTTGGATTTATTCCATAGCCATGAAAAGCAAGCAAGAGTTTTTAAGGCAGAAGGGTGATAATATTTGTGTTTTAGATGAAGAAAAGGTTTTCCAGCTACATACAATAGCTAAAACGTCTGTCTTCAATCTCTTCTCCCTCTTATTGTTCAACCGCTGGATTATCTATCATAATAGCATTTACAACTCTTCAGAAACCGAGCCAAACATTTGTTTTCAGTTTCTCTCTCTCTTTCCTTCCCCCTGCCATTGGCTCTACTTGCACAGAGCTCTTCACATTCTGCAAGTATGACTCACGAAATGTAAGTGCAAAAATACGTTCGCTTGTCTACTGGAAGTATGCTTAGGGTCTTGGCGTTAACTCACAGAATCTTCTAAAATCTCCTTCATTTCCTGTTATCTTTTATCTATCTCCACAAATCCCACTGGTGAAACCCATTTTTGTTCATTTGTGGCCCGCAGTAACTTATCAAAGTGGATTCTAAAGCGGCTTTCAACATCACCACCAGCCCCTAATGTTTTTTTTTTTCCAAGTAGAGTATTTCCTTTGGAAAATCTGTATTGTAATGATTCATGCAAAAGTCGAGAAAACGTTTCAGATCTGGAAGTCAGCTCTACTCACCAACGGTTCAGCCATTACAACTTCAATTTTCTTTTCAGCTTGAATGGCAAATTCTGCAAAGAGGCTCTTAATGACATACTCCCCAGGCTTGACGTCTGGGTCGATCGTGATGTTGGACATGATGATATTCTTCCTTCCACACGTGGGATGAAAGCTGGGAGAAGCACAGTACTTATTCACTTTGCTGACAGGAGCCGAAGCTAAAAGAAACAAAAGAACCCTGCTTTAGCAATCAACTCAAAGAGGCCCCCCATCCCCACTTTAATTAATACGTGTCCTGCCCCTACCCCATCCAGATCTCCCAATCTCCATTTCTGTCTATTTCACGCCACCTCCTAACGCTCTGCCTAACATAAGTACGATTTAGTTATACATTGTCGTTATTATGTCCTGTTTCTTTCTCCACCCTACGACTGTGAATTGCATAAGAACAGGGACTCTCTTTTATCTTCTTTGTTCCTGGTGAATCCCAAGAACAACACCTGGCATATACTAGGTGCACAATAAATACTTACTCAATGAACAGACCTTAATCGGACAGTCAAATGCAACGAAGGAGAGAAAACAGATCTGGGTAAATGAAACAGGAACGGGCTTAGGGGACTGAAAGGCAATACTACTTTGGAAGACATGCCGGGGAAACGGCGTTCGCTGAAGAAACTGCACTTGAACTTGGGCCTGAATGATGAAAAAGCAGCAGCAAGGCAAAGCACTAGGAACAGAAAGCACAAGACTAAATGTGCTCCGGGAGGCCGGGGCAGGAGGATCGCTTGAGGTCAGGAGTTCGAAACCAGCCTGAGCAAGAGGGAGACCTCGTTTCTACTATAAATAGAAATTTATTGGCCAACTAATATTTATACAAAAAGTTAGCCGGGCATGGTGGCGCATGCCTGTAGTCCCAGCTACTCGGGAGGCTGAGGCAGGAGGATCGCTTGAGCCCAGGAGTTTGAGGTTGCTGTGAGCTAGGCTGATGCCATGGCACTCACTCTAGCCCGGGCTACAGAGTGAGACTCTGTCTCAAAAAAAAAAGAAAAAAAAATTTTTTTTAGTTAAAATGACCTCTCAAATAACTTGCCTTTACTGTCTTCTACTTCCTTAAAAATTAAGCACAACCAAATATTCCAAGGTATCATAATTGCATGTTTAGAAATTTGCCAATACAGCCAAATTTTTAGGAAAGACTTTATTTCTAAGTTATCATCCAAGATAGTAACATTTCAAGTTTGAAAACTGAAACTTCATCTCCATAAATGGGGATTAGCAAAATAAATTATTTTTATAATCTAATAAACTGAATTCCATACAGACATTTGAAATAACATTATCAAAAAATACCAAATGGCATGGGAAAATGTTCAAAATATAGTGTTAAATGCAAGAAGAATCATTAAGAATAGATATATATATAAATGAAATAAAATTAGGAGGCAGGAAAAATATGTATGGTATATAATAGGTACAGAGTTAGTCACTTTCATTTCTATGCATGAAGCTCTAATGAAATTGATTAGAAAAAGAACTATGCCCTCAAATTAAAACAGGACAAAAGACATGAACAAATTACAAATGATACAATAGAAGAGGTCCATAAACATGAAAATTATATTTAACCTCATTAATATTCTAGAAACAAAAATTAGATAACATTTTTTATGTATTAAAGTTGTTTCCCCCAACTTTGTATTCCATCCTAATGTTTAGCCTTTTTTTTTTTTTTTTAAATTTGAGACAGAGTCTTGCTTTGTTGCTCAGACTAGAGTGAGTGTCGTGGCGTCAGCCTAGCTCACAGCAACCTCAAACTCCTGGGCTCAAGCGATCCTCCTGCCTCAGCCTCCCGAGTAGCTGGGACTACAGGCATGCGCCACCATGCCCGGCTGATTTTTTCTATATATATTAGTTGGCCAATTAATTTCTTTCTATTTATAGTAGAGATGGGGTCTCGCTCTTGCTCAGGCTGGTTTCGAACTCCTGACCTCGAGCGATCCTCCTGCCTCGACCTCCTATTTAGCCTTGGTAAAAGATGTGTGAATTTTTCTCATTTCTGCTAATAGGAGAAAACCAGGGATAATCACTCCAAGTAGGGGAAAAAGAAGGCTAGCTTCCACATTACTGGAGTAACTTGATGTTACTAGAATTAAATATTTTATATTGCCAAGTAGTAATATTTCTCTACATGCTATTACAGAATTTTGAAACATTTACATAAGCTTATGAAAGAATAAACACATACTGTTAGAGTATAATTCCTAAGAACACAATTCAGGCTTGAATTAGAAACTGGAAAAACCCAATGCCATATTAAACATTCTTGGAATATAAATCTACTAAACTCTAAGACAGTGATAAGAATAAAGCCAAACCTAAATAATTAAAATCCGGGGATCTAAAAGCTGGCATGCCTAATCCTTCTCTTAGATAAAGTGCAAATAAAAAATAAATACCAGTATTTTGGGATGGCTTATTCTCCCTATAGCACTGTACTTAGTATACTTAATATATTCTTCGTGCTTATAAGACCCCTATATCCTTATAAATTTAAATTCAGTCAAAAAGAAGAGACAAGTAAGAAGAGACATAGTGTATAACCCTTAAAGTGATATGTGTTTAGGTTCATTACTTTTTTTCTGCCCCCATCATTCTCCTCTGCACAATATTCCAAATAGTAATATCCCTCAAAATAATAGTAATTCTCAGCAGTTGAGGTATTTTGGAATCCCTGCAGGTAGCTAAATGTAGTCTAAAACGACCCTGAGGCTGGGCATGGTGGCTCACACCTATGATCCCAGTACTTTGGGAGGATGAGGTGGGAGGATCCCTTGAGACCAGGAGTTTGAGACCAGCCTGGGCAATATAGCAAGACCCCATCTCTCAACAAAAAAAATTAGCTAGGCATGGTGGCGCCTGTAGTCCCAGCTACTTGGGAGGCTGAGGCGGGAAACTGCTAGAACCCAGGAGTTGGAGGTTGTGGTGAGCTGTGATCACTCCACTGCATTCCAGCCTAGGCAATAGAGCAAGACTCTGCCTCTAAAAATTAAAATCAAAAAATAAAATGACCCTAGTGAAGTCTGCGAAAGCTGACTATAGCTCACTCACCTCTAAGAAGAGGTCTTTAGGGATAAAAATTACTACTTTAGGCCGGGTGCGGTGGCTCACACCTGTAATCCCAGCACTCTGGGAGGCCGAGGCAGGAGGATTGCTCAAGGTTAGGAGTTCGAAACCAGCCTAAGCAAGAGTGAGACCCCATCTCTACTAAAAACAGAAAGAAACTCATTGGCCAACTAAAAACATACAGTAAAAAATTAGCCGGGCATGGTGGTGCATGCCTGTAGTCCCAGCTACTCGGGAGGCTGAGGCAGGAGGATCATTTGAGCCCAGGAGTTGGAGGTTGCTGTGAGCTAGGCTGATGCCACAGCACTCACTCTAGCCTGGGCAACAGAGTGAGACTCTGTCTCAAAAAAAAAAAAAAAAAAAGAAAGATTTATATAAATAATAAATTGTTGTATACTATGGAATTGGTTATTAATTAGAATAATTATTACTTACACACTATATTGGCTAACAATAAAAATTTTGATGACCACCTATGAAAGAAAAGGTATAAGGTAAATAGATTTGAAACAAGAACAAAAGTCAAAAATATCCCTGAATTTAAAAAGCCATTGCAAAATTTGTAGTTTCAAAGGCAAGCCTATCTCCCGCAAGTTATTTTGTGGCTATCAACAAACTGACTCTAAAGCTTGTATGGAAAGGCAAATGACTCAGAATAGCCAACACTAAATACTCAAGGAGAAGATCAAGTATGATACTGGCGAAAGCACAAATAAATCAGTGGGAAAGAATAAAGAGCCCAGAAATAGACCCACGCAAATATACTCAACTGATCTTCAGCAAGAGAGTAAAATAAATTCAATGACAAAAGGAAGACTTTTCAACAAATGGTGTTAGAACAACCAGACACCCTTATGGTAAAAAAAGAAATCTAGACATAGAACTTACACCTTTCACAAAAATTTACTGAAAATGGATCATAGATCAAAATGTAAAATGCAAAACTATAAAACTTCTAGAAGATAGGAGAAAATCTAGGTGACCTTGGGTTTGTTGGTGACTTTTTGGATAAAAAGTCATCATCTCATCAAGGCCGGGCGCGGTGGCTCACGCCTGTCATCCTAGCACTCTGGGAGGCCGAGGCGGGAGGATTGTTCAAGTTCAGGAGTTCGAAACCAGCCTGAGCAAGAGCGAGACCCCGTCTCTAGTATAAATAGAAAGAAATTAATTGGCCAACTAATTTATATAGAAAAAAATGAGCCGGGCATGGTGGCGCATGCCTGTAGTCCCAGCTACTCGGGAGGCTGAGGCAGGAGGATCGCTTGAACCCAGGAGTCTGAGGTTGCTGTGAGCTAGGCTGACACCATGGCACTCACTCTAGCCAGGGCAACAAAGCGAGACTCTGTCTCAAAAAAAAAAAAAAAAAGTCATCATTAAGATCCATGAAAG
Organism: Microcebus murinus; assembly: GCF_040939455.1. Classification (NCBI taxonomy): domain Eukaryota; kingdom Metazoa; phylum Chordata; class Mammalia; order Primates; family Cheirogaleidae; genus Microcebus; species Microcebus murinus. The sequence goes on along the minus strand of NC_134129.1, from coordinate 17,377,714 downwards.
AAAAAAATTGTAAGTTGGACTTTATTAAAATAAAAACTTCTACTCTGCAAAAGACACTATTATAAGAATGAAAAGACAAGCCACAGATTGGGAGAAAATCTTTGGAAACATATACCTGATAAAGGGCTGGGATCCAAAATACATAAAGAACACTTAAAACGCAACAATAATAAGAAAAAAAACAACACATTTTAGAAATGGGCACCAGATATGAACAGAAACCTCACCAAAGAAGACATGCAGATAGCAAATAAGCATGCCAAAATATGCTCAACCTCGTTTCTCCAGGGAATTGCAAATTAAAACAATGGTATATACTACTACATACCTATTAGCATGGCTAATGTCCAAAACACTGACAATATCAAATGGTAGTAAGGGTGGTGGAGTGGAACTCTCATTCGTTGCTGATGGGAATGCAACAAGGTACAGTCACTTTAAAATAGACAGTTTGGTGGATTTTTGCAAAACTAAACATGCTCCTACCATGTGATCCAGCAGGCATGTCCCTTGGTATTTACCCAAGGGTGCTGAAAACTGCCCACACAAAAACCTGCACATGGGTGTGTTTATGGCAGCTTTGTTCATAATTGGTAAAACTTGGAAGCCACGGAAATGTCATTCAGTAGGTGAACGGATAAATAAACTGTGATACGTCCAGACAATGGAGTATTATTCGGGGCTAAAAAGAAATGAGTTATGAAGCTCTGAAGAGTCATGAAGGAAATTTGAATGCATATTACTAAGAAAAAGAAGCCAATTTGAAAAGGCTACAAACTAAATGACATTCTGGAAAAGACAAAACTATAGAGACAATGAAGAGATCAGTGGTAGCCAGGGCCTTGGGGAAGGAAGCGATAGATAGGAAGAACACAGAGGATGTTTAGGGCAATGAAATTCCTTGATATGATACTATAGGGTGGATATATGTCATTATACAACTGCCAAAACCCATAGAATGTGCAGCAGAAACAGTGAGTCCTAATGTAAACTATGCGATTTAGTTAATTAAAATAATGTAGCAAAATTATTTCATCAATGGTAACAAACACACTGACAATAAGGAAAAATGGGCCTGGGAATAAAGCAACTCTCTGTACCTTCTACTCAAGTTTTCTATACAATCACCTGAAATCACTCTAAAAAAAAAAATAATAAAGTCTATTAATTTAAAAAGGAAAGAAAAGAATAACAAGCTTACCCCATCCCTGTCGGCCAGAACCAAAAGTGTCTTGGAAGAGGCAGAACAAATAAACGACAGCTCGAGCTAAAGCTTACAACAATAATGTGCTTGGATCAAGCTCAAAGACAGGAAACAGTTAGTTCATAAGGCAATTAAAAATAAAATGTCAAAAACACAAATCAGTTTATGTGGTAGGCGGATTAAAGGCAGAAACAAAGAAAGTCAAATGGGTATAAGGGAATCACAGCAAATTTTATCTTCTGATAGGGCCAGCTGAATTGGTAATGCCTTTCAACTAACCGTCCAGGGGAAAACTCCATTTGAAAGCAACTGTGTGTGAAGATGAAAAAAAAAATACATATAAGTAATGTGTGCATTATGTGTGTTGAGAGGCGTAACACGAAGGCATCACTTATGACTTCGGTGTACAAATGCAGTTTATCAAGAGCAGGGAATGAGTTGTAAGACAAGGTAACACGTCAAAATCCTTCCACGTTAGCGAAAAACATACCAAATACTGTTTACATCTGATGGAATTGAAACACCATTTAATACACAAAATACCTTAATAAAGTATTATCTCTTTTAATTCTAACAAGCCTATTCTTATTTCAAGTGATATGCTGGTAAATGGCTCTCTTAAAAAAAAAAAAAAAAAAAAAGTCCCAATTTGCAGCACCTGCCAATACCCCTGGTGTAAATATTTACACCACGGCTGATTTTAAGCCACCAATGGTTTAACAATTGGCTTGTAGGAATTAGATACAAAATATCACTCTTAGAGTCTATTTATGATGAAGAAATTGACTCCAAATTAAAATCACTTGTCACATGGGCATGGTACCACTCTGATTTCCAACAACTTTCACAGTAGTGACTATTTCTGATTTCTGCCAGAATTACCAAGTTCTGATATATCCTACTTTCAAGGTCTAGATTCTTAACATAGTATTTGCTTAGAATAACCATTTCCCAAATCAAGTATTTTGGTTGCATCTTTTTTTTTTTTTCTTTTGAGACAGAGTCTCACTCTGTTGCCCAAGCTAGAGTGCCGTGGCGTCAGCCTAGCTCACAGCAACCTCAGACTCCTGGGCTCAAGTGTTCCTCCTGCCTCAGCCTCCCGAGGAGCTGGGACTACAGGCTCATGCCACCATGCCCAGACAATTTTTTTCTATTTTTAGTAGAGATGGCGTCTCACTGTTGCTCAGTCTGGTCTCAAACTCCTGACCTCAAGCAATCCTCCCACCCCAGCCTCCCAGAGTGCTAGGATTACAGGCGTGAGCCACCACCTGGCCTGGTTGCATCTTCAAATTCATTTGCATAAAAAGGGCTAAAGAAAAAAAAAGGCTTCCCACTTTGATTAGACACTTACTTGTATTTTCTTTTAACTTTCTTAAAGTTAGTTTTATTTTTCCATTTTTAATTCTGTCATCCAAGTGGAATTTATTTGGGCTACTGATATTAAGTAAAGATATTATTTTATTTTTTTCCTCAATATTTAATCAATTCTCCTGGGTTCATTTACGAAATTCTGTCACTGATTTTATTCACTACCATAAGCTAAATCCACATTCAAATATGCTTTCTGGGCTTTCTATTCTGCTAATAATCTATTTTTGTGTCAGTATCATACTTTTAATTAGTATAACTTGACGATAGGTTTTCTTACTCTTTGACACAAATATTCCTATTTATACACAACCTTCAGCTGTTGTTACTATACTTCCAAATTTATGCATGCCTTCACAAATTTATTTGAGACTATATGACATCTTTAAGACTCCTTGTCTAAGGTTGGGCACGGTGGCTCATGCCTGTAATCCTAGCACTCAGGGAGGCCGAGGAGGGAGGATCGCTTGAGCGCAGGAGTTTGAGACCAGCCTGAGCAAGAGTGAGACCCCAGACTCTACTAAAAATAGAAAAATTAGCCAGGCGATGTGACACATGCCTGTAGTCCCAGCTACTTGGGAAGCTGAGGCAGGAATTGCTGAGGCAGGAATCAAGGATCACTTGAGCCCAGGAGTTTGAGGTTGCTGTGAGCTATGATGACGCCACTGCACTCCAGCCAGGGCAACAGAGAGAGAGGGGGGGGGAAAAAGACGCCTTGTCTAGTAGCTGACACATCCTCCACTAACTCATCTTCTTTTAAATGCACAGAAAAATGTATCCTCTCCTTAGCAGGAGCTCTATCTATTAATTCTATTCTCAAATACTTGCTTTCTATTTTGTGGGAATGAAATCATCTTTGCTCACTATTCAGTCCAAGGTTTCTGCTTCTTGTTCAATTTCAATGGATAGAAAAATTAAGACTTTTGCTCGTTCTTTAGACAGCTGTTCCTAAAGTGTTTATTTATCCTAAACTAAACTTTCCCATTGAAAATAGTTTCTAAACATAGAAGTCCCATGACATCTTTGGCACGTATCCAGTGTTTTTTTACTTGAAGTCTACTACAGAAATATCACTCATTATCAAGCTCAGGAGAAATGACCTCTCATCTAAATATTCCATTATTCACTCTGCCAGAGTTTCCTGCGGTTATTTTCTTGTGCTTTTCTGGTAACCTTCAAGAAGCTCAGCTGAGAAACGATTGTAAAAACCTAGAGATAACGTGAGATTTAAAAAAAAAAATGTGTATAGACCCGGCAGTCAGAAAACAAGGGCCCTAGTCTTGACTTGGCTACTTAGTATCATTATAATCTCGGCCAAATTATTTAACGTCTTTTGCTTCTCTTGTAGCAAATGAACAAGGTGAATTATGTCTCAACTAGGAGTATGTATCAGAAGCAAGGAGAAACATTGTTTTCATTTTTTTTTTTTTTTTTTTGTTCTCCACTCCTCCTCCCCTCCCATAAAAATATTCACCGCCAGGGAAAAGGCTATTGTGGTCGACTTCTCTCCTCTGGCTGGGGTATGGGCCTGGGGAGATCGGCACAGGGCAACCTTCAAGTGAGAATCTGGACACCAGGATCCTGCAGGATCTATCCAGCAAGCACAACTGGGCTCCCAGAAAGGCAGACAGCTGCACTGTGTAGACGGTGCAGCCATTTCCCCTGATGCCTAAGAAACTGAATGGAAACTGATCAGTGGGCGGAGTCCCCGCAACCTCTGAGGCTGAGACAAGGTGGGAAAGAGGGGCTTCCTCCTACTACCCTAGCAGGATGCTAACTGAGGCTCAAAGAGGCAGAGGCTGTTTTCCCTCCCATTGCTCTTGCAGTTACTCCTTAAAACACTGCAGCAGTCTGACCCACACTCGATTAGCAGATGAAGACAGACAACTGCACTCCTAACCGTATCCAGCATCCAGAGGTGAAGAGAGCAAATATTTAACAAACACTAGGAGCAAATACTATAGACGTTAAAAACACCCAAACCTGTTTCAATGAAAAACAGAAACTAAACAAGAGATGCTGATTCTTGCCTGATGGTTATTCAACACCATCCACGAGGTTATGGGACAATATAAATAAATGCATAATGTAAGAAAATCAAATCACTGTTATAAATATTTTACAAAAAGACATGAAACTTCTATATTAAGTAGCAATCGTTATCTAGAAGTGAAAAGGAATAAAAAATCTTGCATTCACAAATATAAAATAGGTGAGGATAAATTTAATAAGAAAACCATAGGACTTATGGAAGAAACTACAAGAACTTCTTAAAGGGCATAAAAGATATGAACACAGGGAAAGACATATTTATAGATGGGAAGATTTATTATCATAAGTATCAATTCCCACAAAATATATTAATTAGCACAACTCCAGTTAAAATTTCTTTTGTCTGGGTTATACTTGATAAAACTATATTGGAATATACGTAGAAGAATGAACTCTCAAGAAAAGCCAAACAAAATATTTTTAGAATCTACAAAGAATATTTTCTAAATCAGATGACAATATAACTATATTCAAAACATACTATCAAAATTCAACATTAAACAACTATATCATAACAATAATCAACTCACTGGACATAAATATAGATAAATCAGATTAATGTAAAAGAAACTCCTTATTCCAAAATAAGAATTCTGCTTTTCTCTTTTGATGCCTTTAAAAAAAAAAAAAGAATTCAACATGAGCAAAATTAGAAGTGAAAGGATGATCTATTTAGTAATAATGTTGAAACATCTGGTTATTCATCTGGTGAAAAATAAATATGCTATATTCAAAAACCAAAGACCTGATTGGATATGAATTTAAAAATTCATTTTTCAAAATCTTAGAAGAAATTAGGAATCTTTATATATATATAATCCAGGTAGAAGAAACCTGGAAGCAATATAGAAAACCAAAATAATAAAAGGAAAAAAAAAAAACAGGAGGAAGATGAATGCATTTAACCAAACAAAAGTGTAAAACATCTAGGGTAAATGACACCATAAACAAGAAAGGACAAAGTTGGAAAAATATTATTCTAATGTAGACGACAGAAAATATAAAGCATTCAAAGAGCTCTTGCACGGTGTCTCACGCTTGTAATCTTAGCACTCTGGGAGGCCGAGGCGGGAGGATTGCTCAAAGTCAGGAGTTCGAGACCAGCCTGAGCAAGAGCGAGACCCTGTCTCTACTAAAAACAGAAAGAAATTAATTGACCAACTAAAAAAAAAAGAAAGAAAGAAATATAAATGCCCACCTAAGTACACCCCACTGCAGAAGGTGTTCTGAACAAAAGAGTAAGTATTCTTGCCCCTAGAGCAGGGCATAAATTTCTTTGATCTTGAGCCTCTCTGTGCAACCTTCTGATGATAAATTAGTTTTGGACAAGCTTATGCCACAAAGAGAGCAAAGGACGGTCTGCCAGCTCTAGCATTAACGTCCACTTGGCGAACTTCTCACTGTGGATTAGTAAATTGGCAAATTTATCAAAACTTGATCATCACACCATTTATTATGACTTCACGCCCTGAAAAAGATTTCACATCCACTCTCAGCATTCTGACAAAGCCAAGCTTTCCCACTGGATCCTGAATTTTGCCAGCCGTCCCTGGCCACACCTTAAATCAGAATCAACGTCGCTGGAGTACAGCACAGGCCCCTGCATGTTTTTGAAAGCTCCCCAAGGTCATTCTACTTAATGTGCAGCCAGGGTTGTGAACTTCGCTATCCTTCTAAAGTGGGATACCTGCCCCAATGCATTGATTTTTTTTTTGAAACAAGAGTCTCAACTCTGTTGCCCGGGATAGAGTGAGTGCCGTGGCATCAGCCTCGCTCACAGCAACCTCAAACTCCTGGGCTCAAGCAATCCTCCTATCTCAGCCTCCCTAGTAGCTGGGACTACAGGCATGTGCCACCGTGCCCAGATGATTTTTTCTATATATATTATTAGTTGGCCAATTAATTTCTTTCTATTTATAGTAGAGACAGGGTCTCACTCTTGCTTAGGCTGGTCTCGAACTCCTGGACCTGGAGCGATCCTCCCACCTCAGCCTCCCAGAGTGCTAGGATGACAGGCGTGAGCCACCGCGCCCGGCCTATTTTATTTAAAATTAACTTAGATCACTGAAAATTTTCAAAAGCACTATAATAAGTGAAGAAACAATCTTTATATAATACAACAAATAATATCCATCAAGCAGTTCAGAGAAATTTAAATAAATGCATGTTAGGGCGTTAGCAAAGTGAAGAATCGATGAAACTGTTCAAAATTCTAGTTTTAAAAATTCAAATATGATTCTCCCAGTTCGTATTAGAAATCCTGATGAATTGTTCTCTCTCTCAGGGTTTCAATTCCTTCACTTCCCAGGCCTCAGACCTCATTGTCTTAGTGCCTTGTCAATTCTCTGATTTCTCATTCTCTGTGATTTAATAGGGTGAGATTTCAACAAGTAAGTTTTAGAATTGGCATTAATTCCTCCCTGCACCTTCTATTCCATATCTAGTCTAGTCATCAAACCCCATCACGACTAAAGTAATCGTTTTTTTCTGCCTGGCTAAATTTTAAGTTCAGAACCAAATCATATTCTATGTAGATTCCTGAAAAATCTTCCTTCACCCTTCTCCCTCCCTTTTAGCAGATGAAATAACTTCACATGGCAGCTGCTCTAATTTGGGTACTTGAGCCTCTAAACCTCATATGCAAATCTGATCCCCAATGTTGGAAGCGGGGGCTAATGGGAGGTGCCATGAATGACTTGGGCCTGTCCTTCCTGGGTGTTGAATGAGGTTTTTGTTTTGTTTTGTTTTGTTTTGTTTTGTTTTGTTTTTTTGAGACAGAGTCTCACTCTGTTGCCCAGGCTAGAGTGCCGTGGCATCAGCCTAGCTCACAGCAACCTCCAACTCCTGGGCTCAAGTGATCCTCCAGCCTCAGCCTCCAAGTAAGCTGGGACTACAGGCATGCACCACCATGCCCAGCTAATTTTTTTTTTCTGTATAGTTTTAGTTGACCAATTAATTTCTTTCTTTTTTTTTTTAGTAGAGACGGGATCTCGCTCTTGCTGAGGCTGGTCTTGAACTCCTGACCTCAAGCGATCCTCCTGCCTCGGCCTCCCAGAGTGCTAGGATTATAGGCGTGAGCCACCACGCTCAGCCTTGAATGAGTTCTTGCTCCATTCTTTCCTGCTGTGAGCTGGTAGTTAAAAAGAACTTGACACCTCTCTCTCTCTCTCTCTCTCTCTGTCTCTCTCCCTCTCTCCAAGGACGATGGCTCAAGGTCAGGAGTTCAAAACCAGCCTGAGCAAGAGTGAGATCCCATCTCTACTAAAAATAGAAAAGAAATTAATTGACCAACTAAAAATATATACAAAAAATGATCCGGGCATGGTGGCGCATGCCTGTAGTCCCACCTACTCGGGAGGCTGAGGCAGGAGGATCGCTTGAGCCCAGGAGTTGGAGGTTGCTGTGAGCTAGGCTGACGCCACGGCACTTATTCTAGCTTTGGCAAAAAAGCCTCTGTCTCAAAAAAAAAAAGTAGTAACCTTAACTTCAATAACATTACCAAGGCCATTTTATTAAAATCACCTTTTACTTTTATTCCGCAGCACTGCTATCTATAATAAAAAATGACTCATTTATCCCATTCCAAGATACACTGGAGGCAAGAAAAAAAAATGACTCATTTATACATTGTTCCAAAATACTACTGTGCAGATTGTTTTAAACAAAAAAGGATGCACTTAATGTACCCCGTGCAAGTCTGTTTATTATGTTACATTGTTACTATATTACACATTAATGGATATTAGTTCATTCTTCATTCTTTATGAATGCCTTAACTACTTTCTGTATCATGTGTCAATAATAGAACTGAAAATACAGCTTATAAAACAATTCATATGATTTCTACTATGACTTGTGATCACATTTGCAATTCATTGTCTTCTGAGAGGAACAAGTTTAACAAAAAAATTGGAATTGGGCTTTTACATCCTTCCCCATCCAAATGGATTTCTCTTCAATTCTCTTTTTGTGTATATATATATTAAAAAAACCACCCTTGGCTGGGCGTGGTGGCTCATGCCTGTAATCGTGGCACTCTGGGAGGCTAAGGCGGGAGGATCACTTGAGGTCAGGAGTTTGAAACCAGCCTGAGCAAGAATTAGACCCCGTCTCTACTAAAAATAGAAAGAAATTAATTGACCAACTAAAAATATATATACAAAAAAATTAGCCGGGCATGGTGGCACATGCCTGTAGTCCCAGCTACTCGAGAGGCTGAGGCAGGAGGATCGCTTGAGGCCAGGAGTTGGAGGTTGCTGTGAGTGAGGCTGACGCCATGGCACTCTCTCTAGCTTGGGCAATAGAGTGAGACTCTGTCTCAAAAAACAAAACAAAACAAAAAGACCACCCCAAAACTTTACTGATTTGAGCAAAATTTAATAAATTGGGAAATAGCATGCTTAATACAAACCAGCTACTGGATCTAAAATAAAACTCAGGAATTCCACCAAACAGGTGATGTCCTGCAGCAACACACAGCTAGAGACTAGGAGGAAGAAGAACCAAGACAGCGTGGCTTACTGCATCCCGTACAAGGTCAGCAAACTTGTGTTGAAACTCTTATCAGTGCAGTAAGGAGACAGCAAACATTTTAATAGTTACTTCCAGAAAAGAAGCCCAAGCGTTCGGGCCTGTAGTAGAACAGGCCAGAACCCAGTAATCTGGGACCCGGCAATGCCTGCAACAGGCAGGGTACCTCTCAGGTGTCATGTTTAAAATATGAAGCAATGAGGCCGGGCGCGGTGGCTCACGCCTGTCACCCTAGCACTCTGGAAGGCCGAGGCAGGAAGATCGCTCAAGGTCAGGAGTTTGAAACCAGCCTGAGCAAGAGCGAGACACTGTTTCTACTAAAAGTATAAAGAAATTAATTGGTCAACTAAAAACACATAGAAAAAATTAGCCGGGCATGGTGGCGCATGCCTGTAGTCCCAGCTACTCGGGAGGCTGAGGCAGGAGGATCGCTTGAGCCCAGGAGTTGGAGGTTGCTGTGAGCTAGGCTGACACCATGGCACTCTAGCCTGGGCAACAGAGTGAGACTGTCTCAAAAAATAAAATACATATATTAAGCAATCAGTACACAAAGGGGATCAAAATTGCCGCTAGATGTAAATACCAGGACAGACGGAAAGATGTGTAACAACTGAATATCGACATTGTTAGAGGTTTTAAGAAATCTAGTAACAGGCCGGGCGTGGTGGCTCACGCCTGTCATCCTAGCACTCTGGGAGGCCGAGGCGGGAGGATCGCTCAAGGTCAGGAGTTCAAAACCAGCCTGAGCAAGAGCGAGACCCCGTCTCTACTAAAAATAGAAAGGAATTAATTGGCCAACTAATATATATAGAAAAAATCAGCCAGGCATGGTGGCGCATGCCTGCAGTCCCAGCTACTCCGGAGGCTGAGGCAGGAGGATCGCTTGAGCCCAGGAGTTTGAGGCTGCTGTGAGCGAGGCTGACGCCACGGCACTTTAGGCCGGGCAACAGAGTGAGATGGTCTCAAAAAATAAAATATATATATTAAGCAATCAGTACACAAAGGGGATCACAAAGAGGTGCTGGGTGTAAATACCAGGACAGACGGAAAGACGCTAACAGCTGAATATCGACATTGTTGGAAGTTGTAAGAAATCTAGTAAGAGAGGCAGAAGATGGTATCTAGACCATATGGTACCAGGTAAAAAGCACCAGCGAGGTCCAGCCAAGAACAGATCTTATCCTAGCAAACAGGTGCATGATGCAAAGTCTAAGAACAGGAGGCTGGTCCGAAGGTAGTGAGTTATCTCACGTGATTGTTCACAGTCAGTTACAGATTGAACTCCTTGTTCTACTACTTTCCCCCCTCCTCACTACTGCACTTGACTAGTCTTAAAAAAAAAAAACACAAAAAAAAACAGGAAACTGTGGACCTATAGCTAGGAAGGTGAGTTTAATCCACAAAAAGGTATGTCAGTACAACCTCACTCTCTTCAAGGAATTTTTTTTTTTATTTGGTTGGTTTTTATTAAAAAAAACCATCATTCTCTTCAAAAACAGAGGCCCCTATTTGGAGGAAATAGAATGTCAAAGAGCATGACAAGGCAAGGCTCAGGAAGGAACACACACCAACAATTAGAGCCCGAGGCTGTGACACAAGGACGCGTAGTCCAGGCACTAGAAGGACGAAGATCAAAATTTGTGGTGAGGTTGGGCAGGTGCCGGATCACCTGGACTCGTGAACTGGGGCTGTCCTGAGCCCCCATCTTAGCATAGGACAGGCCCCACCCGATGTAAGGCTGAGTCTGGGCACTGCTACAATAGCAGGTGGACAGACAGACAACGGTCATGACATCAAGGCTAACGAAGCAGAGGTTTGAAACTCAACACAGACGTTCCACTGCCCTATTGGCACGCTCAGTCGCCTGTGAATACTGTGACCACCCATGCTAGACTTTTCTGATTTTGAATCTCATGATTAAACTATGTATCTTTATTCTCCCAGCACTCGGGGAGGCTGAGGCGGGAGGATCACTCAAGGTCAGGAGTTCGAAACCAGCCTGAGCAAGAGCGAGACCCCGTCTCTACTCTAAATAGAAAGAAATTAATTGGCCAACTAATATATATATATATATTCTATATATATATATAAAAAATTAGCCGGGCATGGTGGCGCATGCCTGTAGTCCCAGCTACTGGGGAGGCTGAGGCAGGAGGATCGCTTGAGCACAGGAGTTGGAGGTTGCTGTGAGCTAGGCTGACGCCACGGCACTCACTCTAGCCTGGACAACAGAGTGAGACTCTGTCTCAAAAATAAATAAATAAACAAATAAACAAACAAATAAATAAATAAATAAAATGGATTTATGAGTATGAGGTTTCTTTTTGGGAGTGATCAAAATGTTCTGCAATTAGAAAATAGTGATAGTTGTACAACTCTGAAAGACACTAAAAACTATCAAATTGAAAACTTTGTATTAAGTGGATACCACGATAAAGTCGTTTTAAAAAAACAGCAATAATTTTCCTCACCAAATTTTCATGATATGAGATTTGATGAATGTTTTATGCATGTAATGTGCCTGTACACACAGCTACACGCATGTGCACATGTGGTAAGTACTTACCACAATCCCAGACCCTTAAGAACTTCGATAAATGGTAAGCATTATTTCAATCAACTAACACACAGGCCTTAACTGAAATTTAAACAAATGCATAATGTGCTTTTTAAGGGATAGGTTTTTAATTATTTTTGCAATCCAAGAAAAGCATCTCTGAGTATGAAAAACTATTTATGAACTTCTGATTGTCTAACAATCCAAGTAATCTATTGCAAATATATTTTCTTAATATGTCATGTCTTATTCAGATTTTAACTTACACACTGGTGGTTAATACAGGTCAATCTATCTATTTTTATATCTGTGATAAAAACTGAATTCACTGAAATATCAGCTGTCATAAAAATACATATGCAAAATAAATTTTATAAATGAATATGATTACAAGAGGTATTAGACGGATAGTAAATGCATCTGTGACTGTAACATTACAAACATATAATGGAACAGATCTCAGTGCCGACTCTTGCTTTTTGTCTTATCGATTTCAGGGAACTAAGCCAATCTTTTAAATGATAACATCCTCACTACACAGCTGGTTTAACAGAAAGTTCCTGATTCAGGTTTTAAAAGAAGTAATGCCTAAAACTGTTGGCAAGGAGACAAAATCCGGAATTTAGGCCATATGAATGTCACTTCATTGTTGTAACTGAAAGAAATAAGCTCAACTATAATCAAACTTCAGCAGCATGGCATCCACATTCTGCCAGCTAAGCAGGCTCCGAAACCAGCGGGCCTCTAGTGATGAACATAAAAAGTAACATTTAACATTAATACAAGGCCGGGCGCAGTGGCTCACGCCTGTAATCCTAGCAATCTGGGAGGCCAAGGCGGGAGGATCGCTGAAGGTCAGGAGTTCGAGACCAGCCTGAGCAAGAGTGAGACCCTGTCTCTACTATAAAAATAGAAATAAATTAGCCAAACAACTATAAATAGAAAAAATTAGCCAGACATGGTGGCGCATGCCTATAGTCCCAGCTACTGGGGAGGCTGAGGCAGGAGGATCCCTTGAGCCCAGGAGTCTGAGGTTGCTGTGAGCTAGGCTGACGCCACGGCACTCTAGCCTGGGCAACACAGTGAGACTCAGTCTCAAAAAAAAAACCAAAAATCAAAAAACAAAAAAACATTAATACAAATCATGCAAATGCATCATATAAATAAGAAACATTATTATAATTAATGATAAAGAACCATAATACACACTGCTCTTAAGTCACACTCAGTGACAAAACCCATAGATTTTATTTTATTTTTCCTTTGGGAGGGTAAGGGCAACTATGACACACATAACTTATTTAATAGAAAAATTATTTTCTTTTTTATAAAGGCCATTAATACATTAAGTTTTTCCCTTTTCTTCCCAAGCAATTTAATCAAATGGAATTTAAGGAAATGTTATTTCTTTAAAAAAAAAAAATCACTAAGAAATTATTTTATTCATTCCTACTTCAGGAATGGTTCCCAAGAGAGATCACTAGTATAATATGAACGATCAAATTGTAAGAGGGGCCATCTATTTATGCTCCTGCCTTCTTGCCTATTGTGAATTCATTCCAACAACTGCATCTCTCACCTGGCATCTCAGTCACCTGCACGTTTACCACAGCCTAAATAAGCATTAAATACACAAGGAAGAACAAGACCATTGATCCAGGAGCAGAGAAAGACAGACCGAAGGGTGTAACTATGCAGTAATATTTGAAGTGAAGAACAAATGAAGTGTTGACTATCTGGCTAACCCAAGCAAGAATGAAAAATGAAGAACGCACTGGCTCTGGGAGGCCCAGGCGGGAGGATCGCTCAAGGTCAGGAGTTCGAGACCAGCCTGAGCAAGAGCGAGACCCCGTCTCTACTAAAAATAGAAAGAAATTAATTGGCCAACTAACAAATATATATAGAAAAAATGAGCCGGGCACGGTGGCTCATGCCTGTAGTCCCAGCTACTGGGGAGGCTGAGGCAGGAGGATTGCTCAAGGTCAGGAGTTCGAGACCAGCCTGAGCAAGAGCGAGAACCCGTCTCTACTATAAATAGAAAGAAACTAATTGGCCAACTAACAAATATATATAGTAAAAATTAGCCAGGCATGGTGGCGCATGCCTGTAGTCCCAGCTGCTGGGGAGGCTGAGGCAGGAGGATTGTTTGAGCCCAGGAGATTGAGGTTGCTGTGAGCGAGGCTGATGCCAGGGCACTCACTCTAGCCTGGGCGACAGAGTGAGACTCTGTCTCAAAAAAAAAAAAGTCATTTA